>NW_027205159.1:7287500-7697500 GCF_024711535.1 Dipodomys merriami | reverse complement strand
TACTTCTCATTGTTGCAACAGGTCCACCTGTATCCTTAAACAACTGGTTTTTCCCTATCTCCTCCTCAAGTTATACTGACATCAAATATAGTGAAAGCAGGGGTTATACTGTGGCGGAGGGACATACAAAGCAACAAAGAAATAATCTTATAAATGCTTTAGAAACACATGCATGAAAAAAAAACTAAAATACATATCTAAGGGTTCATTTTCCTGATATCACATTATCTGACCTTTTCCGCTTGACTCATACATATACTAGATATTGCAAATAAGGGAAACCATGGGACCTATGTTTCTTTGGGCCTGGCTTACAGGATGGAATAGGAGAAACCCTAGGTCTCCTTGGCTCAGGCCGAAATTTTTTGAATAGAGACCCGGAAACACAACAAATCAAAGAAAGGTTGGACAAATGGGATTGCATAAAGTTGCAGAGCTTCTGCAGGGCAAATGACATAGCTAGCAAGATCAATAGAAAGCCCACGGATTGGGAGAAGATCTTTACTAGCCATACAACGGACAAGGGCCTCATATCTAAAATATACTTGGAACTCAAAAAATTAAACCCCCAACAACAAATCCTCAAAGAAACAACTGCCCAATAAATAAGTGGGCAAAAGACTTAAAGAAACTTCTCTGAAGAAGAAAGAAGGATGGCCAATAGACACATGAAGAAATGTTCAACATCCCTAGCCATAAAAGAAATGCAAATCAAAACAACATTGAGATCACCTCACCCCAGTTAGAATGGCAAAAATCAAGAACTCTAACAACAGATGCTGGAGGGGATGTGGACAGAAAGGAACCTTACTTCATTGTTGGTGGGAATGTAAACTTGTTCAGCCACTTTGGAAAGCAGTATGGAGGTTCCTCAAAAGACTTCACATAGAACTCCCCTATGACCCAGCAATCCCACTTTTGGGCATTTACCCAAATGTTTACAAACAAGACCACACTAAAGCTACCAGCACAACAATGTTTATTGCAGCATTATTTACCATAGCTAAGATATGGAACCAACCCAGATGCCCCTCAGTAGATGAATGGATCAAGAAAATGTGGTATATATACACAATGGAATTCTATGCCTCCATCAGAAAGAATGACATCGCCCCATTTGTTAGGAAATAAGAGACACTCTTAACCAAGCCAATGTTCCTAGTTACTCAGGAGGCTGAGATCTAAGGATTACAATAGGAAAACCCATGAGACTCTTCAATTAACCAACAAAAAGCAGGAAGTGAAGGTATGGCTCGTGGTTGAGTACTGTACTAGCCTGGAATGAAAAACCTGAGGGACAATGCTCAGGTCCTGAGTTCAAGCCCCAGTGTCAACACACACACACACACACACACACACACACACACACACACACACACACACACACACACACACACACACACACACACACACACACACACACACACACACACCGACAACTACAAAAAAATACCCTGAACTTTGGAAGTAATTTAAGAAAAAAAAGAAATCTTGGACCAGCACATACCTGGCATGGGTACAGATATAAGCAAGTGGGTAATGACTAACCATGTTGGAGGACAATGGTTAAGGGAGTGGGCAGTCTCCAGGAACAGATGGGCTGCCTGCAAATAGGTGACCTCATTAACAAGCACAGCATTTCACTTGATTGCTGATGGGATGCATGGGACTGATGGGAGAAGGTTACAAGCACACAGACTCCAGGTCAACATGTGCAATGGGATCTCTGGAACACATTTCAGCTTCCTATGACAGAAAAAGCTCGAGCTGAGCTGAACAGACATTCTCAGGAACCCGTGGGTACCTGGACTTCATTCGGCATGCTTAAACTTTTTTGATCTCAGAACTGCTTTGTACTCTCAGAAATTACTGAGAAGCCTGGAGAGACTCTGTTTATAAAGAGCATTTCTGTCAATACTTGATATGTCTAAAATTAAATCTGAGATTTGCTACCATATTAATTTATTTGAAATAATATCTTCTGGTGAATATCTGTCTCCACAGAGGGTTTTCCTCTCCTGCCTTCTGACTGCTGCGATGTGTTATTTTGGCTAAAGTATATGAAAATGAAAATAATGTATCCTCACTAGATTTGTAGCTGTAGTAGGGAAAAGCACTTTAGACACTCCCTTCTAATAATTATGAGTATCATTTGACACCACAGCAAAGGTTGAAAGTGGTAGTTTCTTAAAGGTTAGCTGTGTAAGAAATAATTATTGGTGCTCCATTTTCAAAGCTAGGTATCTCACCTGACCCTGAGTTCACAATGGCAACCTCAGCAAACAAGATGCTAGAAGGGATCAACTATCAGCAGAAAGAGTAAGCCAAGATGAAAAGAGAAAGTAAGTAAAAACTGTAAGTGCCAGAAAGCATATATACCAAAAGCCTTCCTGCCACAAAAGAACAAAGGAGATGGAGACAACTAAAACCAAACTTTCTACCAATCCTAAGAGGTGTATGTGTGTTAATATTACCCAATAGAACTGAGACTTTTCCCACTAAGGAGTAATAAATTGCTTGTGGTAACCTCTGTGGGTGTTTCTGTCCACCAGACATTCAGTCTTACAAGACTACCATGAATGGGGAGTCATGCTTTTGTTGTACCTCACATCTCCAAGTCTGTTCTTTTGAGTGCAGGAGGGTGAGTGTGTTTTTCATAGTTGCTATGAGAAATCTCAAATTTTATCAATAACATTTCATACATCATATTAAAATTCCTCTATTCTATATCACATCTTAAAGAGACCTTTTAACCATCCATAATGTGCTAACACTGCTTAGTATTATTATGAAAATAGTTTCCTTTTGCAGACTCCCAGACATCCGCAGATCCCTGCAGGGCACTACGGAACTTTCTTCACGGGCCACTGCCCTAGATAACTTTGTCAAGTTTAAGGTCTAGAATTCTACAGAAGAGCCATCAACACGTCTGACACAATCATTCACATTGCAGTAAAGACAGAGCTTATCTCAGGCATATTGTAAAGAAGAAAAACTCCCTCAAACTCACTCAAAGAAGCAAACTAAGGTTTGCTCCAGGCAAAAATTCAGGTGCTGGAAATATAGTCAGGCCATAGTTCTACTCCCTAGGCTAGAGTTACTCCATCTCATTTGAATATCAAAGGCTTCCCTTTCTGCCTAGCCTGTTCCATGCTCCTGATCCTTCTAAAGTATGAACCTTCCCAGTGATAGTAGCATCTCTGCTTCACCACATCTTTAGGGTAAAGGTGGCTTTGATTTGTCCATGAGCTAACTCCACTTCCAATTGTATGAGAGAGTCAGAATCAGCAACTACCTTTTCTCAGTTCTCAGACTGGCAATTCCAAACCTCAGAGAAGGAGTCAGATTAACTCAGCCTGATTCATAACTAGATCAGGATCAGCTCCTGATCCTAACATCTATGGCCAGGTATGCTGACTTCCCAGGTATAAATGTGGCCCTCAAACATGCCTCCTCTTTTAGGAATTGTTTATAAAATAAAAGATTAAAATGCAGGACCACAGCAACACCAAAAAAAGAAGACTGATGATGGGAAAAAATACCCAAGTGTTCAGTATGGTCATTTTGTATAATCTATTTAGTGATAGCAATAACACTAGTTGGAGTTTATTGAAGGCATATTATATGGCAGATAGGAAGCTAAGGGTTTGGAACAGATTTTTAAGGACTGTGTGCTTGGTGAATACCTGTAATCCAAGCTGCTTGAAAGGTAGAGGTAGGAATATCTCAGCTCCTGCCCAACTGGGCAAAAGCAACAACACCGCATCAGGAATGGAGGTGTGGTTCAAGTAGTAGAGTGCAAGCATGAGGCTTTGACTTCAATCTCTAATACCATGTGAGGGGGAAATGAAAAATAACCCTAAATCTTAGGCTGTAACTGTATTCCTCCCTTAAACTGTTTAGCTGTTAAGAGGAATATGCTGATACTGGGATTTCAATTAAAGGCCTTGTGTTCTTGCTTGTTTTGTTGTACTGAACACTGGTACTCTACCACTTGAGTTATAGCTCCACTTCTGGCTTTTTACTGGCTAAATAGAGTCTCTCAGATTTGTCTGATCAGGTTGGCACTGAACTTCAATCCTCAGATCTCAGCCTTCTGACCAGCTAGGATTATAGTTCTGAACCACTGGCACCCAGACATTTTCTTTAATCTTGGAGCATCTCAAGCTCCTCTCTGCTTCTCCACAGCTAGTGGCTTCCATGGAGAAGTGGGGGTACAAGTGACTAGGAAGTTGAGCAGAGTCTAGACTTCTTTCCTCGCCACTCAGAGGAGATGGTAAAGATGGGACACAGTACAAGGGGGAACATCTCTGCTTGCTGTGCAGCCTAGTATGCTGCGGGTAGATCAGAGCTCTGACATGGGGCCCAGATCTTCCCTTCCCTAATAGTCTGACCTTGAGCAAGTTTCTTAGACTGTGCCCTTTCCCCCTCACCCACAAAATGCAGGAACTTGGCCTTGTTCACAGGGCTGTTAGGGATTCCCACGAAGGGGCAACAGTAAGGCCTAATACACATATCTTCTGCAAGTCAGGCCGAGCTGACATATCATGGTAAAAGCAAGTGACTGTGGTATTCCAGCCACAGAAAGCATCAGAAGACCACACAAATGCTTTGCACTCATGCCCTCCTTCAACAGGGGAGGCAGAACCCTCCCTTTCTCTCTGGGACTTGATTATAGACTTCTTCCCAAAAGCATTGAATAGCACAGAGTCTATACAATCCCACATGTGAAGGGCTAGGTACATAGTTCAGTGGGAAAGGTTGTGCTGTATATGCACACAGACCTGGGTTCATCCCTACCCAACACTGCATTCCCTAAACACCATGTGTGTCTTTAAACATAAATGCTAATGAAATGCAAAATGTAGAACCTTTCTATTTCCTTTTGGATAGAGAAAGTCTACTGATATTCTCCTTGCTGCTATCCAGAGGGAGACAGAGCTGGTATAAGATTCCAAGATGAGCTATGATCCACCCCCATCCATTCCCTCACTCCAACAGCTGCTCTTGCCTTTTTTGCTCTGAGGATACTTTTGCCTGAACCCAGATCCTATCCAGCTCTTCCAGGATCAAGTTCCCACAAGCTTCTCAAAGCAGGTAGATGACCACAGGGGATCTGGCCAGTGGGCTTGTTGTAGGCAGCAGGTTTGTTTCTCTGTTTTTGTAGCATATGGCTGAGCAGCTGTCCATGTGGCTGATTCTGTCCATGTAACTTCAGAGCAGGTCCCCAGGTTATTGCTTTACCTTTATAAACATTCAGTTTCTGGCTCTTGTCCTATGTCTGGCCTGCAGAAAAGATTGTGACTAATCCATGACAACTTGTTCTCTGTCCAGTGGAAACCAAGACAACAAATGACATCCAGCTGTAGTATGCTTGACCCCTTAGCCTGGTGGGATTGAATGACAGCATCTTCTGAAAGGGAGGTGTCCAGCATTCTGTTCCATCCTAATTTTCTTTTCATCCATTTCTTGCTGGGATTCCTCTCACCAGCAAACCATGGATCCATGTACAAACAGATCCCCCTGCTTGTCTCCCACTGAGTATGCCTTTCAGAAACTCCCATCAGATCACATTTTTCAAATGCCTTTCCAAATTTCTTGTGTGTGTGTGTGTGTGTGCGCGTGCGTGGGCGCGCGCGTGCGCGTGTGCACCCGCAGTATCTGAGTGCTGTCCCTTAGGCTTTTTTTTTCTTTCTCAAGGCTGTGCTCTACAATTGAGTTACAGTTCCACTCCTAGCTTTTTGATGGTTAATTGGAGAAAACAGTCTCACAGTATTTCCTGCCCAGGCAAGCTTTGAACCTCAATCCTTAGATCTCAGCCTCCTAAATAACTAGGATTACAAGCATGAGCCACTTGGGTCCTTGTCAAATTTCTGATGCACTTTGGAAAAATTCTGGGCCATTTCTTTGGATGAGCAATATTCATCTATTCTACTTTTAATAAGGTGCTTTTAATAGTTCAGAATACTCTGAGATGTGCAATAAGTTACAAAATTAATGCAGAGTTTTCATAGCTATCCAGCTTCCTCTTATTAATATTTTACATTGGATGGCATTCCTGTCACAATTAATGATCCAATATCAATGGCCCTAATCAGAAATTTGAAGTTCAAAAGGCTTAAAAATTTCAAACATTCTGACTTTCAAACTTCCTTATTTTCGTATATAAAGAGGGTTGAGGTTCATCTCCAGGTATATTTCCTGCCTCAGTATTATGGCCCAAGTAGAAAGTTTCATAACTATGAAACTTCTTTTTTTACATAATATTATTTAAAATATTGCATAAAATTACACTCAGTGTCTGTGCATCAGAGTATTTGAAACTAAAAAAAATTCACGTTTAGACTTGGTTTTCATTCTCACTATATTTCATTATGTATATGCAAATACTCCCAGATCTGAAATCTAAAACACTTCTGGTTGATGGAGGTTATTTTAGAGATAGATTTTTGGACTTTTCTGTCTAGGCTGGCTTTGAACAGCAATCCTCTAGATCTTAGTCTCCTGAATAGCCAGGGTTGCAGATGTGAGCCACTAGCATCTGGTGATCTCTTTGTTTTTGAGGAGGATTATTCAGGTGTTTTGTAGAAACTCTCTCTGGTGTTCCCAGTTTGTTTCTAGCAATCATATTGGGACTACAGGTTTGAAGAGGAAGATCACAAAAATAAAGTTCTAATCAGTTCATTCTGAACGTATGTGTCACCAAGCTGATACCATCACATTATGGCAGTGACCTGGTGTAGCTGGATGAAGGGTTGCCCGCAATATTTTCTTCTGTAGAGTGACTCTGCCATCTCTACTCTTTCCATGCTGTAGTGTTGGGGGGGAAAAAATCACTAAGCACAGCCCACCCTTAAGAAGACAAGTTATGTTCCATCTCTTGAGAGCTTTCTACATAATTTTTTTGAATTCTGCCCAAGAGTTTTTTCTATTCTCCTTTATTTAGTTATTCAGACTTCTTAACATTTATATGAACATGGATACATGGTTACTATTTTATACTCTGGGTTACAACCCAATATTAAATTATGTATTGTGTTGCTCAAATTGTTCTGGCTTTCACCATTTAGAGCTCTCTTTCTATTGGCTCTTGTGCTGTTTGAACATAACTCCATTATTTTGGTTATTGAGCTCTTAATTATTTTGTTTTATAAAGATGGTTTAGGTTTCTCTCCAGGTATATTCTCTGCTTCAGCTTCAGACTCATCATTTCTCCCAGGAGTGCTGGTTCCTGGCTCCTTTCATTGGCATGGTGCTTGGAGAAGTACAGAGCACTGTTAGTACCAGAGTATCATTAGTACTAAAGCACCATTAGTACCAGAGTATCCTAGTACTAAAGCACCATTAGTGTTAGTGCTGGTCCATCATTACTAATAGAGTATCATTAGTAATGGAACATTGTTACTAATGGGGCACTATTAATACTGAGTATTGCTGGTATTAGAGCATCATTATGGCTGGGTAGCATTAATACTGTAATATTGTTAGTTCTAGACCCTCTAAGTAGACAGAACTTGATATCTGTTAGTTCAGAGTGAGTATCTGTTTAACTCCATACACATACTTGGGACTTTTTTCCAAAATTACCTGTCTATATTTACATTAAACTTATGACCATAATAGTGTTCTGAACTAATTCACTAAAGCAACACATGGATCATTCCAGGCTACCCTTTTGTTTTATGTAACCACCCATTACAACTTTGGGAAACCTGGCTCCTACCATCTGCCATCTTATATTCACTCTTTTAATCCAGGGATGTATATGGTTGAGTTGTTTTACTGTGTAAGAAATGACTTTATTGACTAGAATATAATCCTTTCACACAGTTTCTTTTGTCATAAATCTTACAAACATCAATCATTTCTAAGGTACTTAGGCTAGCCCTCCTTCCTCTGTCAGTGAAATCCTCTCCTACCTCTAGTACAGCTACATCCTCCTGGATCCACAGGTTGGATTAAATCCTGGGATTTCCTACACTTCTAAATAAAGTATGTGTGGGTGCACACATGTGTGTGCACATGCACATACAAGTCCTGGTGCCTGGGCACTGTGCCTGAGCTTTTTATGCTCACAGCTCTACCACTTGAGCCACAGATCCATTTCCAGCTTTTTTGGTGTTTAATTGGAGACAAGAGTCTCACAGACTCTCCTGCCAGCACTGGTTTCAATCTGTGATCCTCAAATCTCAGACTTCTGAGTAGCTAGCATTACAAGTGTGAGCCACCAACCAACATCAGGCAATAAATGAATTTTTTAAACCCTGAATTCATTGTTGTAAGGAAACTGTCACAAGAAACAGACGTGCCACCCACCACTTAAGAGGCTAGTGGATTCTTGTCACAAAGACCAGCAACCTCAAACGCAGCTAGAACAAAGCTTATATAAGCCATGACCACTTAAGGTGTGTGGAATTAATTCTAATAAAACTGTTATACATAAATAAGCAAAGCAAACCAGATGAGGACACTTAAACCTAATAGAAGTGTTAAATAAAACCAAACCATCTAGGGAAATCTAGGGAATAAGGGGAAATCAAGGGCCAATTATCTGTGGGAAGCATAGATCTAGTCTCCCAGTCTCCTTACTTCAACATGAAAGTTTACTCTCTGTGTTGTAAGATTCCATGTGTTTTAATAAAAACATTTGAGTTGTATCTCTACCACTACAGTATTATATGAAACAGTTTCACAGCTCTGGAGAAATTCCTGTGACTTCTCTATTCACTCTCTTCCATCCCAAGGCCCTGCAGGACACTAATCTAGTTTGCTTTCTAAATGGCACATAAATCTACTTCTCTGGTTTGGAAATTATGGGTAAGCTCATAATAATACGCATGTTCATGTAAATGGACTTATGTGGACATATTTTGGTAAATATCTCACAATGCAAAATTGTTGGGTTGTATGGGGAGAGCAGTTCTAGCTTTGTAGAAACAATGACTGTCTTTCAACGTGATTTTGCATTACCACCAGCAAGACAAGAGTCTCTGTTGCTGCAAATCCTTGCCAGAACACATTATTGTCAGATTTTTGGATTTCAGCCATTCCAACAGGTATGTACTCAAGCCCATTGTTACCTGATTCATTTTTATACTCTTATTGGAGCACGGCCAATTTGGAACGTGGAATAGTTTTTCACTAGATAGACCTGGATTTTACATTGTGTTTTAAAGATATGACTTTGGCGAGGTCAAAGGCTGTGGAGAAGCAGCAGTTCTAGAAGTTGTGGAATTTGTTATGGCATTTCCAGAAACATCAGCTCATTAATAAACTGTAAGAGGGGTCTGACACTTAGGTCAGAAAAAGTACAGCGCTCAGAGAATGAAGCAGAATACAAGATCAGCTTTTGTTGCATCAAGGAAAAAGAATTTTTAAATACTTCATTATGATAATGACAGATGAGAAAAATGGAGCTGGGTGCCGGTGTCTCATATCTGTAATCCTGGCTATTTAGGAGGCTGGCGCCTATGGACTGCAGTTCAGGGCCAGCTCATGCAAAAAAGTGCATGAGGCCCTTATCTAAAAAGAAAAAAAGCTATACGTGAAGCTGTGGCTCAAGTGGTGGCCTGCTTGATTTGAGCAAAAGAGCCCAGGGACAGCACTCAGGCCCCAAGTTCAAGCCCCAGGACTGGCACAAAAAGAAAAAGAAAAGGAAAAATGCAGGTAAAGAGGCAAAACATGAAGGCTGATGGGAATATATTAGGATATGCCATTTGATTATGAATAACAATCCAACAGCTAAGATGTCTACCCTCTATCTTTCAGGAAATAGCTCACAATTCTGATGTTGCCTATAAATGCTTGGATGCTGGGAGCAGCTGGTCACAGGGTGGGATGACAGTGGGCACTAGGAGGCACAGACAAAGCTCATGCTGTGCCCATACTCATGCACTAATGATAAGCCCCTCACCCATCTGGGCTTCAGCTTTAACCAGTTTTCCCATCAGCCCATGAAGCACAATTATTATTGACAGCTGCTATTGTCTTTCCTCTGACCCATGCCACCCATTTTCAAGGTTATTTAGGGGAGCACTTAGGCCTGTTAAATACACATATTCAGCACTTGGCCCAGGATAGGTACAGTGACATTGCAGGTGGCCATGGCACGGTGCCAGGAGGGCTCTTGTTCTCAGGTTGTCAGTTTCGCCTGATGAGTTCTCAAGGAGTTCCAGACTGTAGGCCTGCGGCTCCTATTTCAGGCAAGCCTTCCTGTTCTCCAGCAGGCTCTGGCATACTCAGCCCCCGCCCTCCTTCCATACGTTCCAAGCACAGATCTGTTTATACGACTGTGCCTCATCTGCACAGAACACCCTATACCCAAAAATTCAAAGGGAGAGCACATGGCCCTCCCCTCCTTTTGCTTTCCTGACTCACCTTCCCACTCTTTACCCCTTCCTCTTGCTTTGCCTCGGTGTTAATGCTATCTTTGCCTTAGCAACAGAAACACATTCTGTAGCTTGTCTTATGATCATGATCACAGGCCCTTAGCTCACCTAGAAACTCTCTGCTTTCCAAAGAACATCATGCATCCATGTCTGAAAGCTAATAACAACGTTCTGTTCCAAAATGATGAATTTCAAGCCTAACATTCATTGCTGAGGCCTGTAATCCTAGCTGTTCAAGAGGCTGAGACATGAAGGTAATAGTTTGAAGCTAGACTACACAGGAAAGTGTGAGAGACCTTTATCTTCAATTACTAATCAAAAAGCCAGAAATGGGAATATGGTTCAAGTGGTAAAGCACTGGCCTTGATCAAAAAAGCTTAAGGGACAGCACCCAGACTTTGAATTCAAGCCGCCATATTGGCACCAAAAACAAAACATATGAAACAAAAACAGCTAAGCAAGAAGAAAAGTCCCTGAGTTCAAGCTTCAGAAGCCCTGAATTCAAGTTCCAGTACCAGTGCATGTGCACACGCGCATGCGCGCGCGCACACACACACATTATGAATTTCAGCTTTTAAAGATTACCTTTAATGACATGAATAAAAATATTTCATGTTACTATCATCTCCTCATCCATGGGAAATCCTTTTCAAGATCCCTGGTGGGATCCGAAACAGAACAGATCAAATCCTATGTGTATGATGTTTTTTCTATACATTCATCCCTATGATAGAAGTTCATTTTCACACTAGGTCTACAGCAAAAGACTAATGGTAACAACTACTAATCATAAAATAGAACAATCATAATTATACGGTATAATAAAATTACCAGTATCCATACTCTTGCGATTTGGGGGTGGTTATTAAATAAAATAATTCAAGTGGTTACCTGAATCTAAGCCTGTGCAATGACCAGTGGATGAAGATGACCATTAATTGGGTAACATGCAGATAATGTATACAGGGCAGATGCACTCAACAAAAAGATATTCAGGTGGGAAGGAGCAGGACAGCTCAAGAGGTCATTAAATCACTCAGAGCAAAGTTCAACTTAAAACTTATGAAGTCTTAATTTTTTTCTTTTTAGGGTAGCAGGATTTGAACTCAGGGCTTCTTGCTTGACTTTCTTACTGCTTGTGTTCTGCCACGTGAGACATGCCTACAACCCTTCTTTCTGCTGGTTATTTTTTTGGAGGCAGCATCCCATTGACTTTTCTGCCCACGCTAGCTTCAAATCTTGATCTTCTTGAGGAAGCAGAACTCCAGGCTAAATTGTTTATTTCTAAAATTTTATATTTGGTATTTTTGGATCACGGTCAATCATGAGTAACTAAAACCATGGAAATTAAAACTATGGGGAAGGGAAGATCTCTGTGTAGGAAAGAAGCCAATAAAAAGGTACTTTGTCTGATTCTATTGTGTGTGAAGTTCCAGAACAGGAAGAGCTAAACTACATTAGAATAGTAGTTATGTTTTCAGGGTTACTGACTAAGAAAATCACAAAGAAACTTTCTGGATATAAGAATTTTTCTCTCATGACCAGGGTGCTCTGTATGTGTTATTATCTATGTAAAAAGTGCTGAAGCTGTACATTTTATAGTAGGTACTCTATATAATTCAGAGGAAAACAGCTCCCAAAATGAATGGATGAAACTGTGAACGCTGAGTGCACAAAATTAGAATTCTCAGAGCCTTTCATGTAACAAAAGCTCAGAGAGGTTAAGTGGCTTGCTTTTAGACACAAAGCAGGTTAGGGACAGACTGTTTCAAAGGCAGAAGGACATGCTCCTACTTGTTCATAGGTTTGAATGATTTTTCCTAAGTAGAGCTTCCAGAAATTGTCCCAGACCACCCAAACCATAGCTTCTCCCTTGATTTCCTCAGAGTCACACAGCCTTCTTGGTCCCAAGAGGCATGTGAGGGCTCAGGTCTGGCGAGTCTATCTCAGCAGGGTCCATTTGCCCTGAGTCTGAATATCAAACACAATTACATGTGTAGATTCCCTTGGGCCAAGCAACTCCACTTCCAGGAAATAAAAATAGAATAACATATTTGCATGGTTATTCATTATGAGAGCAGAATATTAATAATGACTGAAATATGATGGAATGGTTCCAGTACATCCAGACAAAGGTACACGAACAGCTATAAGTAATGAATGCCAGGGAGCTCTTTTGGACTAATATACAATGATTTTTAAATAGAAGTAAAAAGTAGCCAAGTAAGAAATACCTTGTAGGAAATAAGGGAAAATAAGTCAATAGTTATGTTTTTCATCCCTCCTCCACTTCGTTCTTCTCCTTCTCTTCCTTCTTTCCAAAAAGAATTCCAGCAAGATAAAACCAGTGTGCTAAGTTTGATCCTGAAGTGTCTCCCAAGAGCTGAGCTAAAGGTTTAGTCCTCAGTTTGGTCCTCTTGGAAGGCAGTGGAGCCTTTAAGGTTTGGTCCTCATGGAAGGGAGTTAAGTCATTAGAGGGGTTCCCTTAAAGGAGTTACTGGGATACTGACCCCTTCCTATTACTCTTTTTTTTTTTTTTTTTTTTTTTTGTCGGTTGTGGGGCTTGAACTCTGGGCCTGGGCGCTGTCCCTCAGCTCTTCAGCTCAAGGCGAGCGCTCTACCACTTGAGCTACAGCGCCACTTCCGGTTTTCTGGTGGTTTATTGGAGATAGGAGTCTCACGGTCTTTCCTGCCCGGGCTGGCTTTGAACCGCGATCCTCAGATCTCAGCCTCCTGAGTACCTATTACTCTTTTATCTGGTTGGGCACTATGATGAGCAGCCTCCTCTGCCATGTGGTCCCACCAGGATGGACTGTGCCATCCCAGTTCTGCAGCCAAAACAGACCCTTTTTCTTATCATTAAGTGGAATTCACAATGTCTAAAATATATCCTTTAGCCGTGTCCACTGAGGACGAAGTAAGCAATGAGCACCCTTACTCTTTGATCTTAGTTTCTAGTGTATCATTCACCATCAAAAAGAATGAATATTCCTAAGCATAAAATATGGATGATGGCTGAGCACTGTTGGCTCAAGCCTGTAACCCTAATTACTTAGGTGGCTGAGATCTGAGGATCAGGGTCCAAACCAGCCTATGTGAGATTGTTACTGCAAATGAACTACCAAAAAGCCACAAGAAGAGCAGTGGCTCAAGTGATAGAGTGTTAACCTTGAGCCAGAAACTCAAGGAGAGAGTTTAGGCCCTGAATTCAAGCCCCAGTACTCACACACACACACACACACACACACACACACACACACACTCAGAACACACACACACTCACACACTCTCTCTCTCTCTCACACACAAATACACCTAAAATATATATGGTGATCCAAGAAATGTCCCAAGATCATTGTGATTTGCAAAGTTTCCCAGATAAGAAACAGTCCTAGAAGGAATGGAACCCAGGTCTTTAAATGTCAAATCAGCAATTCTTTTTGTTCCACTTTCCCACCATAAAATTTTTTCTCTGCTTTATAGCATGCATACTTTGTATGTTGGAATTGTGTCAAGATCAAAGTGGGACCTTTTCAATTAAATTTTCTTCTCCTTCAATATGAATAAAGCTTTTATTAAGCCAACCATTTGTTTGCCAGCTTCCAAAACACATCCCCTCTGTATGAGTCCAAGGCCACATAGGCCACTGTGCCACTGTAGGACATGTGTCCTACATCCTGTCCTCCTGTGGATATTTTTCTTTACCTAAGTGACTTTCAGTTTTCTGGAGAAGAGACAATCGAGAAAAGCAACAAGAGGGAGGAGGAGGAGGAGGAGGAGGAGGAGGAGGAGGAGGAGGAGGGGGGGGGAGGAAGAGGGGGGGGAGGAGGAGGAGGAGGAGGAGGAGGAGGAGGAGGAGGAGGAGGAGGAGGAGGAGGAGGAGGGGGGGGAGAGGGAAGGAGAAGACAAAGAGAGGAAAGGAGGAGGAGGAGGAGGAAAACCACATGGATTTCAATGCATATTGATTCAGAGCTTTTGGCAGTATAAATTCAACTGCATCTCTAGAACAGGCCAGAGCAGCTTCTTAATATGCCCCAAGTGCACCAAACCTATCCATGTTACCTCCTACCTTCCTTTCCATCCATAAGATCCTCCCTCAGCCACACCAACAGTTTTCAGTAGGCTGTTTTCTCCACACAGTTACTGTGCAGTGCATTAAAATTTGTTACTACCACACCATTAATTTCCACACACATCTGCTTGAGGATTTTGCCCAGTCTCCATGGCAAATCCATCTCCATCTAATCCACGTTTTATTGCCCTTGTCTTAATGTTAGCAAGTGTGATCAAGTACTATAAGCATTTGGGAGCTGTGCCAAGCAGCCAGCAGGTCCTCAGTCCCACCCCCCTGTGAATTGAAGCTCTGCTTGCAGCCTTAATTTCCAGCCTGCTCCAATTCAGGACCACTGTCGGCCTGAACTGAAACAACGCATTCACTTCCAGACAGCAGCTCCTTGGCAGCTCATGATTTACCAAGTTGAGTGCAATTGGAAGTGACTTCATTGGCTCATGTTGCAAACACCCTGGGTCATTGATTGGGCATATCTGCCCTAGAGGATGGCTGCTCCTATTTGCCAGGGGGACTTGGCAGGGCTCCCAGAAGCAATTTCTCAACCAGACATGGAGGCCCTGAGAACTTCTGCTATGAAAAGTTGCCTGGTGGTAATGGGGGGTATGATTCCAAATATGCCAACTAGTACTTCTCAAATGTGAGAAGTACACAAATCCTTGGGGATTGAACTTAGGGCCTGGGAATTGTCCTTTAGTTTTATGTTTGTTTGTTTGTTTGTTGATTAAGGCTGGTGCTCTACCATTTGAACCAAAGCTCTACTTCTAGCTCTTTGCTGATTAGGTAGAGATTAAGAGTCTGTCAGAGATTTGTCTGCCCAGGCTGGCTTCAAACCATGATCCTCAGACCTCAGCCTCCTGAATAGCTAGGACTACAAGTGTGAGCCACCAGCGCCTGTATGCCAAGACTAATTGAAAGGAGAGCAATTACAAAAGGGGTTGCTTTCCTGATCTCAGCTTCCCTCTTCGCATGATTGGCCGTATTGTATATATGTTTATCTGAATTAGGGAAGGGAAGGAGAACAACAAAATAAACAAAGGACAAAGAGTGAACCAATGAAATGGCGAACCAATGCAACAGCAATATTCACAAGACAATATATTGGAAATGAACTGTGCAACTTGGGAGAGGGGGAACTAAGGGGGAGAGAAAGGGGGAGCAAACTGAGGGAGGGGTAGATAACAAGTTTAACAAGAAATGTACTCATTACCTTATGTATGTAACTATAACCCCTCTGTACATCATCTTGACAAAATTAAATTTAAAAAAAGGAAGAGAAAGGAAGTCTGCACAATTGAGAACTGAACTAAAAAAACTAACATTTTGTTCCATGCAAATATTCTCTACTTTGTAAATCAGTACTGCAGAAGAAATCTGCCTGTAAAACTGGTATAATTTAGAATGAGCCCACCACCCCAGGGCAGCTTGGGAATGAAAAATCTAAATCTTATTTTTAGAATTGTTCTGCAAGGAATCACACACTTCCCTTCTCATTGCACTCCACTTCCTCTTGACTCTAATATTTCATTAAAAACCCTGTGCCCACGTTTCTTTGACCCCCCCAGGGGTCCTGGGAGTCCTGCAGGACTCCTGGGATTCTCAGGAGAGGAGAGAGCTTGACCTAAGTCACAGCAATGATAGCTCTAAGGCTGGACCACAGACATTGCTGTGAGCCAGGTCAGACATGGCTACCCATCATGGAAACTGTCAGATGGTTCCGAATCTGATACGTCTGACTTTCTGTGGAATCATTTTTTCCATTGTGCAGTGATAATTCTAAAACAAAATTAGTTTTGTTAAATAACTCACAGGACACCTTGGGAATAAATTTACAGTTGGGCCTCAGAACCTATGGGTTCTACATCATGGCTTCAACCAACCATAGATTTAAAAAAAATTAGAAAAATACCCTTGCATCAGTATCAAACACATATAGCCTTTTTGCCATTATTCACCAAAGCAAACAGGATAACTACTATCTACATGCTGTTTACATTGTATTAGGTACTTCACCGTGTGCAGGAAGATGTGTATGAGTTCTGTGCTCCAGAAAAGGGTCCTCCCTTCTTTGCCCCGTTGGGCACAGATGTTCATGAAGGAACAGCCAGGTGGCTGTTGTAGAAACTCCATAAAGTACAACATCTTAAACAGATTGGAAGTTTGTTTTTTTTTCCATGAGTTGTTTGGGTGACTGTGCCATTCTCAAAGGATACTCTCAACTCTGAGTCCCAAGCAGTCACATCAACTGTCTCATCTCGTAGACATCTGACCCAAGGAGGAGATAACACTCTTTTTCTTTGATGTGATGACCCTGAATTCATACATGCTCTGGAGCAGGTCAGAGTCTAGTGAAAGTACTAGAACTGTGAGCAAAGAGTGATGAGAAAATGTGAAATACGCTAGAAAATATAATAGAATTGAAATGTGTGTGCATGCCCAGTTACCAAAATGTGATCTGTTCTGTGCTAGAGAGCCTAGATACAAATCAAGGCTCCACAAGGCCCAGCCTCCTCCTAGTCATACACTCAACCAAAGACTTCTGGTCCAGAAACCAAACATATATTTCAAGCACTCAACTACTTTCAGTCCTTCCATTTTAAAAAAAAAAATGCCAGTTGCTCAGCTTGCTTACCTTGCCCGTGCTCTAACACCTGAATCACATCCCCAGCCCTGCTTTTTTCTGGTTATTTGAAGGTGGTGTTTCCTGGACTTTTATGCTTAGACTGGCTTCAAAGAAATGATCCTTCCTATCTTAGCCTCCTGAGTAGATAGATAGTAGAATGATCATCAGAATCCAGCTGTCTCATTCTACAACTTTAACAAGAGGTGCAGTGGATTCTTCCCAGTCATAATGTCTTCTCTTCTACAGTTTTCCCAATTCCTGATCTGTACCAGTGCCCTCATGCCCTCAGGTTCTCACTACTGTCCTGCTCTAAGAACTATATATGCTTCCCTTGCCTTCTATATGACCTAGTCCTGTCTAGAATGAGCACTAGGCCTTCCTCTGCTGGAATCAAGCTGCTGTCAGGCAGCTTCCAACCGTCATGAGGTCTGGATACAATATTATATGTGTTTGTCCCAGTAGTTCATGTGTTAAAAACTGGCTCCCCACTCTGAAGTCATAACAGGATGGAAATGTAATGTCTTCATGGTGTTTATAGGAAAATTGGGAGGTCAACAGGATTATGATCAGGAGCCCCTATGTTTGAGTCCTGAGGGTGTTCTGAGAGGAGAGAGAGACCAACACACACACACACACACACACACACACACACACACACACACACACACACACACACACACACACACACACACACACACACTATCTCTTGCCATATAATACCCTGCATGGCTTTGGGTCACTGCCAGTAAGAAGGTCCATGCCAGATGTCGGATTCTGGACATCTGGAACTGGGAGTTAAATACATACATCTCTTTTCATTTTCAGTTACTCAGGCTCAGATATTTCATCATAGTTATGAGACGCAGACTAATAACGACAGTATAAAGATCTAGAAGAGTCAAATGGCATGATTCCTTTTAGGCAAGATTCTCCACATAGCTATAAAGTATCTACAAAATCCCCTTTCTCTAATGTATTTCTACTCTAAAAGAGAGGCAACAAATATAGAAGCCTTTTAGGGCTGACAATTTTTGTGAAATTGATATATAATTTTCTGCGGATATTCGTGGTGGGCAGAGCCCACACTGCTCCTTTTGCTTACCACCTGGCAGAGACCACTAGGATTACAGCCTTGTAGAAGGCAACCTCTGCTTAGTGCTGCATTGCTGTAGCCTCCTCAGGTTTGGGTCTCTGGAGTTCAAGAATGAACTTTAGGCCAACAGATGCTAAGTGTAAACAACTTTATTCAGAAGTCCCTAACTCTACTGCTACTGTCCATTCTCTTTTCTTCAGCTAATTGTCTCTTTCTCTTTATCTCCATCTCCTTCCCTGTCCCTCCCTCCCTCCCTCTCCCTCTCCCTCCCTCCCTCCCTCTCCCTCTCCCCCCCTCTCTCTCTCTCTCTTTCTCTCTCTCTTTACCTGTGGTGACTCTCAGTCTAGGGGGTTCGTACATCCTGGGAAGTCCTCTGATTGGTTCTTTTGTTGTAATTAGGTGTTTTGGAAGGCATCATTTATTGGTCAAGTTGCATAACACTCTGATTGGTTGTTAATTCCTAATCAGGTACCTTATGCAAACGCTCTCCCTAGGGTCACTGGAAGGTTATTGAAACTAGTAGGGAATAAGGAAGGACAGAGGTAATATATTCTAAAACAATGTCTCTTTTGTATCTTGTTTCAGCTTTCCAGACCAGGTTTCTGTGCAGGACCCTGAGTCCAAACTAGTAACTCCTCTTTCAATACGTTAGTATAAGGAGCATATGGAGATCAAAGACCAGTGCTCATGGGGACTTCTGATTAGAGCTTACCTCTGGGGAGTCAATGGGTAATGCCATATCACTTTGCCGATCATTCCCAGCTAAAGTAGCTTTATTTGCTTCCATCTAGCTCTTCCATCTAGCTTCCATCCTAGCTCTTTGTTGGTCATGGTTACACACTCCTGTCTCGACACAAGTACCAGGTCCCACTCATTAGCCAAACAAACATTAAGTACACTAACTCTCTGATTGGCCAGAATCAAATATTGTTCATTCAGCCCATTGAAAATAGCCTGTCTAACCTGTGCTCCCATAGTTATTGGAACCAGAGGAGGAGGCTACAATGCTTGATAAGAAATGTACTCATTATCTTGCCCATGTAATTGTAACCCCTCTGTACAGTATTTTCACAATAAAAAAAAAAGATAGGGAACCAGCCTGTCTGTCAATGGATGGATGTGACTGATAAACAGAAGTATACACATATGCAAAGTGTTACTGGAGCCTAATAAAAAGGAGGAGATCTTGCCATTCATAATAACCTGTTAAACTAAGCGAATAAGGCAGACACAGAAAGACAAATATTGCCTCCTCCCACATCTGGGTGAAATAGAAGGATCTAAGTACACAGAACAGGAAATAGAAATGGGCTGGATGTGAAGGGATGCTGGTCCAAAGGTACAAAAATTTAGTTATAAAATGAATTGTTCTGGAAGTTGGCTCTACAACATGGTGACCACAGATAGCAAGAATGTAGTATAAATTAGAACTCTGCTAAGATATTAGATCTTATGCATTCTCAGAAATACACAAAACTAACTGTGAAATAAAGAATATGTAATTAGCTTGATTATAATATGATTTCATAAAGTATACATATATCAAACTGAGGGACTGTCAGAAAAGAATTAGGCAGATAGGGACAGACAGTATCTTGCTAGAGACAATGGCTCTTCTTCCTCCTGAAGAGCCTAGAAGACAGAGATAAAAGTCCCTGGTGGAGAGAACATAGCTGACGAGCCTAGAGCAGACTCACAGGGCACAGGTGCTTCTCCCCTTGAGGTAAGGTGGGCAATAACCAACCATATGTAAGAAAACTTGAGATTTGATCAAAGAGATACAAAGGGGGGACGGACCCCAACAGCACTGCAAGCAAACTATTGACTTTCAGAACCCTTTTTCATTTTCTTGCCTTGAGTAGCCTGTGCTCTCCTCTTCTTCCTCCTTGCCTAAGAAGTGGATAGACAAAACCTCACATGATAAAAGGCATCCCTCCCAGCTGAGAGGCCTATTTGGGGGCATATACCAACCCTTGGGTAGCCAAGAGGCCACCCTCATATTTCCTGATACTTTATTCTCACTTTCAGATAAGCTTTGCCTCTGCTCCCACTTTTCCTGCCTCATGATTCTTTATTTGGTGGAGAGAAACCTCTAGATGATATCAAAATCATTATGTTGTGGAAGTGGCACTGTGGCTCAAGTGGTAGAGTGTTAGCCTTGAGCTTAAGAGTTCAGGGACAGTGCCTAGGCCCAGAGTTCAAGCCCCACAACTGACAAAAAAAATCATTATGTTGTATATTTTTAATGCATATAATTTTGCCAAGAATGCCTCAATAAAACTGAAAGGTAATTAAAAATTAAGTTTTAAAAAGTAAACAGCCGCATGGCTTACACCCATAATCCTAGCTACTCAGGAGGCTGAGATCTGAGGATCCCAGTTCAAAGCCAGCCAGGGCAGGAAAGTCTGTGAGACTCTTATTTCCAATAAACCACCAGAAAACTGGAAGTTACGCTGTGGCTCAAGCAGTAGAGTGCTCACCTTGAGCTGAAGAGCACAGGGACAGCACTCAAGCCCAGAGTTCAAGCACCATGACCGACCAAAAAAAAAAAAAAAGTTAAAAAAATAAACAAAAAAGAAAATGGCCTACCTATATGCATTTTATGCTAAGGTGCAGGTTTCTTTTGTTCAAAATACCACATTGCAACACAGTGATGTTTGCAATAAATGGCTGGATGACAGAGCAGATTCTAAACTGCTTTTTGCAATTTAATTATTTTTAATTGTTTTATCTTGAAGTAGTTGTGCAAAGAGGTTACCATTCAACATGTCACTCTATGAGTACAAGGCATCTTAATCAAAATCTTCCCTTGCATCATTCTCCCACATCCCTCTTCAACCATCTCTTCAATTTGCCTAGTTTCATAGGATATGCATTGAATATTATAACTGTATTCTCCTTCACTTCCTTTCTTCATTCATCTATCCTCCCCCCCATGGCCCTCACCCACATTTCAAGTATCAGCTTGGATATCAACTGTGAGTTAATTGTTCTAAGGAGTCAAACCATTTGAATTCTCCCCCCTGCACATGTCATACTTCAATACATTTATTTACATGTGCATACAATCCTGTGCCTATTTATTTGCATATTCACACATTATCTCTAACTCATACACAGGAGAGAGAATACATGTTTGTTTTTTCTGTCTCTCTGGGTCTGACTTCACTCAACATAATTTTTTCCAAGTCCATCCATTTCTTGCAAATGATATAATGTCGTTATTCTTAACTGATCAGTAAAATTCCATTGTGTGTGTGTGTGTGTGTGTGTGTGTGTGTGTGTGTGTATGTGTGTGTGTGTATTGCATTTTCTTCATCCATTTGTCCCTTGAAGGGAATCTGAAGTACTTTTTAAAATTTTTCTGTTCTATCAGTTTTGATGACAATGTGTTACTGAGAAGTTCTTTTCTGATCTTGGTCATTTGGGAATTCTAAAAGCTTCTTATGTGGACAACGTTTCCAAGTCCTGCTGCTAATTCTTCTGAGTGGCTTTTACCTTATCCTTACTAAATAAACTCTAAACCTGAAAAAAGCCCCTTGTAACTAGATGGACTTTTCTTTTTCAAGATCTAGGACATTTTCTGCTATTATCCTGTTAAGTATACTTCCTATACCTTTAGCTATCTGATCTTCTTCCTCAGTATCTATCAGCTGCAAATTTAGTCTTTTGAGTTGTGAAGTTCTCACAGACTCATTTCTTGGATTTTTTTGTTGTTGGTGGTGGTATGTTAATTTCGTTTTTTAAAGATTGTCTTTTACTATTTTTTAACAACTTAGCAAACTTCGTATTTGTAGTTCCTTTTTTATTGTTATTATTAAGGTGATACAGAGAGGGGCTGGATTGCAGTTACCTAAATTAGATAAAGAATACATTTATTTTTTGAACAATGTCATCCCTTTCCTCACTCTCTCCCAGTTTTTCCCTCCCATCCCTATCCACAAGATGGATAGCTCATTTTCACTATAGTATCTAGTAAGTTCTACTGCTGCATTTATTTGTCATTTATCCCTCCATTTCTGTGATCCCCATTCCCCTCCCAAAGACAGATAAATGAACAAATAACAAGACAAAAAGAAAAGAAATAAAAGCAAGAAAGGAAAAGCCTCTTGTTTCCATTTCCTGGAGTTCATTTTGATAAATATTATTTTATATAATCATATACATAGGTAGTATACCTTTGTGTTCCTCTCATAAGAATATCCTCCTGTAGTCTCCTTTAGTGTGTGAATGCCTGGAGTTGTATAATTTATCATGTCCTAGTTTGCTTTTTTTTTTTTTTTTTACCATCCAGTGTATTTACTTGTAGATTTATAAGCACATTCTATCACAAATGATGGAAACCATGCAGCCTATTTTTCTCTAGGTCTGGATTACTTTGCTTAATATAATTTTTTCAAAGCCTTGTCATTTCCTTAGGAATGGTACAATATCATTCTTTCTATTCAATGTGTAGAATTCCATTGTGTATATGTGCCACATTTTCTTGATCATCAATTGAGTGGAATCTGGGCTGAAACTTTCTAAGATCAAAAAATCACCACAAATCAGAGACTGGATAAATGGGATTGCATCAAACTTAAAAAGTTTCTGCATGGCAAACGACATAGGTAGCAAACTCATTAGAAAACTAACAGAATAGGCATTTTTTTTACTAGATATGCATCAGAATTAGAGCTAAAAAATTAGCCTCCCCCCAAATAAAACCTCAAAGGAATAATCCAATTAATAAATGGGCTAATGACTTAGAAAATTCTCAGAGGGAGAAGTGACAATGGCCAATAGATGCATGAAGAAATGTTCAACATCTCTGGCTGTAAATCTAATGCAAATCAAAATAACATTGAGATTCCACCTCACCCACGTTAGAATGGCCATTATCAAGGAACTAACATTAACAAATGCTGGTGGGGATGTAGCCAAAAGGGAACTCTATTACACGGTTGGTAGGAATATAAAATTATTCAATCACTCTGGAAAGCAGTTGGAGGTTCCTCAAAAGACTAAGCATAGAGCTACCATATGACCCAGTAATTCCATTCCTGGGTATTTATCTAATACACCACAAAGAAGGCCACACTAAAGCTACCAACACAAGTTGGTTCATTGCAGCATTATTTTCTATAGCCTTGGTATGTTTACTTCTTATCTCTCTGTCACATAGTGGGTTTAACTAAAAGTTAAAAAAAGAGAAGCCAGAAGGTGGAAAAGAGGACAAGAAATGAGAAGAAAAAACAAAAAAAAGAAAGCAAGAAAAAGTAGAGATAATGCAGTCAAATTTCAATGCATACCCTACAAAATTAAAGAGAAATGAGGGAAGGGGTAGGTTAGGAGAGATGGATGTGGATGTTGAAAGGATTACATCAATCAATATTCATTGTATTCATAAACTTCTTTGTTGAATGGAAACTCCCTTACAACATTTACTAAATATAGTAAAAATAAAAAGTTTAAAATACTGAAAAAGTGTTTTAAAGAGGAAAAAAGTTGAAGTAAGTCTCAACCTTTAAACACGATGAAAACAAACCAAACCAAATAGTGATATTCATACACTTAAATACTCATATCCTCTTTAAGGAGAAGAGTCAGGGGAGTGGGGAGGGAGTCCCCAACTCAGCCAGGATTCTGTCTTTGTAGAGGTTTTGAGGTTGTTTCCCACTAAATCCCCCTTTCAAAATAATGTATGCTCCAAGTCTGAGGACTGGTGCCAGGGACTGGCTTGGATGGATTGTAATCCCTCAGCCTTAGATGTTGGCAGAAGTCTGCAGTCCTTCTTTCTGGCTCTGCAGAGCTTGTGAGTGAGGCACTCACCCACCTTAGCTGGCTGAATTCAGCTCAGGCCAGGAGCCAGTGCTCTGCATTTAGGGAGGGTTACTAAGATTGTTGCAGATCTTCTTGCTGCTTGTGTGGAGCTCAGGAATGATTGCTCATCCATTCTAGATGTTAGATTCCTCTTGTGGAGTAGCTTTTCTATGGTATAGACTGGCTCATGCAGTCACAATGAATTTAATTTGTTTCCTGCTTCCCTGGAACCCTCAGAGAATGGCAGCCACCACCTGCATCATTATTTCTGTCCTTTTCCAAGCCTATAAGCCTTCAGACAGGAGTTTTGTTCCCTTCCACAGCTCCAGTAGGTATGTGGGATTGGGCAGCAAAAAGAAGAAAGAGAAAAAAATTTATAAAGAAGATAACCACAGATTCAGGTCGACTGTTTGGCATTTCTGTTGAGCCATGGGTCTGTTTAGGTAGTTTTCTTTTTAATTACTTTTTCTCCTCCTTTGAAAACATAAGATTTGATACGTCTTGATTGGCACTAAACTCTGACTGCTTATTATTTACCTAGTATCCTTTCTTAAGCTGTATTTCCCTGGTGAAGCCCTGTACCTGGAAATGATCAGAGGAAGCACTGACTTTGTGGTCAAAACATATTGACTCCTTACTTGGGCCCACAAATAAACTAAAAGCAGGATAAAGGCTAGGCATGCCAGCATTTTTGTGCCCATGTCCTTTGTCCTGAGCCATTCTCTTCTGCAGTCACTTTGCAACCATCTTGGAATCCAGAAAGAGCAAGGCCAACCTGCCAGGCATCAGTGAGCGAGATCCCACCTGAGCATTCCTGAGACAGTAGATTGCCTGACCACCTGTCAGCCTCTGACCATCTCTGAACACACCAGTGGCTTGGGACTGCATTAACTATTCATTCCTTTCTTACCCTTGTCCCTAAACTTTCTGTTTAACAGCTAGCCAGTATCTGTATACCCACCCCCAACCCAGGCAGCTGAAAACAGCTGAAGCTGTACTGAAGTGCTGTCTCCTTGTGGCTACCACATAATAAATCTTTCTCTGCCTTTCACCAGATCTGTTTACTTGGCATAGGTTGAATGAATGAGCCTCACATGTGAAACTCCTGGAGATTCAGCCTAGTGCTCTAAAATCCCTGAATTTATAGTTTGTCTATTTTTTTGTGTAATAAATTTTTTTCTTACAAGGTAATGGCATGGTTCTAAGACATTTCTCTAATTAGATCAATGCTTGTTCATTTTGCTTTGCAAGAAGGAATTTGAGATCCAGCAGATGGGTCCTGGTGGGGACGAAGTGCTACACTTTGAGTCAGCATTAGAGGATGTGAGTGGGTAACTGGTAAGGAAGGATTACATGACCCATACTGTTTGGCTCAGGGCCTAGAAGAAGCACTTTTATGTCGGTTTTCTATTTAAGGTTATAGTTATTTTCTTATATGCGATATTTCCATGGGAAAATGGCATTCAGATCATTATAAAGACTTGCAGGGATCATCTCTGTGGTTGTTTATTTTCTTACCTGAAGTGATCATTGCTCCTGTGACATCGTCCTTCCTGCTGCAGAACTGATTTTCCCGTCACCAGCAGAGGATGAAGCCTTCAGGTAAGGGGGAAGCAGCAGGAGCAGATGAGCCCCGGGAAATCACAATTCCCCTTCATGCAAATGTCAGCGTGAGTAAAGATGACAGGAGGAAAGGCTGGTGATTTGAGCTTCACAGAGGAGCTGTTATCCTTACCAAATGGACTCACAATATTCTCCACAAGCTGCAAACTGGTTTTTAATTTCCTCCAACCTAAAAATTGAGTATTAATTAAACAATAGAACACCACACATGTCTTCATTTTCCTTTTACATGGGGAAACAAAGCATGAAGGACAGGATGACATCACTTATGCTTGGCTACCTGGTAGTGGGAAACAAGCCTGGGAAAGACATGACTTTTTAAAACTAATATTCATTTTTTAAACAGACGTATAATCAGCTATATTTAATTTAGGGGATGATTTATAGGGTACCCACTCCCATTCTCTGATCCTCTCATCCACTATATTTAACAGCATTTTTTCTAGACATAAGGAAAGTTTTAAATATTTACTTGAGAGCAATTTTACTAATTACGCTCCTTTCTGAATCATGAAATACAGCACCTATGTTTCTCTTCCTTTGTGTTTATATATTGTTGAAGTCATGGCATATAAAATAAAACTCAGTAATGCAAAGTCAAGCTATGGATTGTAATTAATGAAACATGCCGGCCAGCTGAAAATGAAAATGAAAACACTGATGTTCACTGTGCTGTGGAATATATTTTTAGAAACTGAATTTTACTGCAACTGTCCTTTAGATTAGGCTGAAAGTATTGTTTTCTGCTTGAAAGGTTAGATTGTTAGTAGCTGCAGGAAAGACATAAGACTTGTGAGTGTCACCAAGCTATGGAAAGTACTGTATCAAATGGAGCTAGGGTATGCTAGCCTCTTTTGTGAGACTGTAGATTTTGTAATAGTCCCATTTTCTTTCCTTCACTTTCCAGCAGCTTCTGAAAAGAATTTTACTATTGCCCTTTACACAACTCCTATTCAAAATAAGATTCACAATGTGGTGACTCAAAATTCAGGGGCTTAACATTTAAAGGAATGTATTTTGCCGGGTGCCCATGGCTCATGACTTAGTCCTAGCAACTCAGGAGGTTGAGAGATGAGGTGGTTCAAAGCTAGCCCTGGAAGAAATGTCTGTGAAACTCCTTTTTCAAATTAGCCACCAAAAAGCCAGAAGTATATCTGTGGCTCAAGAAGTAGAGCACCGGCCTTGAGCAAAAAAGCTATGCCTTGAGTTCTAACCCTAGCACCAGCATACACACACACACACACACACACACAGCGGCATGCACACATGTACATGCATAAAAACAAAATCCTATATTGCTCTCTCAAAGTCTCCCATAGATAGCTGTTGTCATTAAAGGACTTCAGGCTTCAGACTTTGTCAAACTCACGTTTTCATGAATCTAAGTCAGAAAAACAACAAAAACAACATACTCAGTCCCTAACTTACATACCATGTCTGTTACATACTAACATACCAAATGCATTTCCAGAAACTTAGTACGGCTAAGTTTGGGTCCTTGGGTCCTTGCATCAGGCAAGAGGAGAATTCAGGCAAGATTCAAACCTAAGTAAAGATGATAAGAGAGTTTATTAGAAGAGAAATATGACTAAGAAACAACATGTGGGCGTAGACATGCCACAGGAAAACAATACTTCAGCCCCATCTCGGCCATCTTATGCCATCCTCCTTGTAACACAGCTTGGCCTTGGGTTAAATAGGGAGAGTTGGAATCCTTGATGATGGATTTCTGACTGATGGGTCACCTTTTCATTTCCTATTAGGTTGTGACACCAAAGATTCACTGCCCACCCTTATTTCCCCATTCTTCAGTCCTTCCTACTTCTTCATTCTTTGTAGCCACCTGCCTCCGTTTCTTTGTCAGGCAGGTTTTGGCTTATCAGCTTATCATGACATCCCAGATTCTATAGTCTACAATTCCCTGACCACTTACTTTTCTACTAATTGATATCAAAACTAGTAGCTCTGCCATGTTCACTCAAGGTCATTATTTTCACCATCAGAGTAGGGAAAGAGATGGGAGAAAAGCCCATGGGCCCATCACGGTGAAGCTCATCCTTCTGCACTGTGCCAGATGTGGCCACATGCTCACAAGGACTCCACATAACCAGTAAATGTACTTTCACGTGTTCGGCTGGAGGAAGAATGTTCCTATCAGGCTTTTGAAGAAAAGGCCTTTTATTGAGGGGGATGGGAACTTGAGAAGCAGAATACTCTACAGGACAAGGTCAAAGACTGCTCTTCAGTCCACCTGTGTAAAGCTATATGTGTGTACCTCAGACAGGCTTTCTGGGGTGGGAACCAAGGAATCTGTATTTTTCCAGCCAGGTCTTCTGTAATTAAACCTTGAAAAATATGATGTTAGATGCTCCTGAAGAAAAGGGGGTTTCCACTGCTAAAGATATTTCATTTTTTTTTTTGGGTCCGGTCGTGGGGCCTGAACTCTGGGCCTGGGCACTGTCCCTCAGCTCTTCAGCTCAAGGCTAGCGCTCTACCACTTGAGCCACAGCGCCACTTCCGGCTTTTTTCTTTTTGCTTATGTGGTGCTGAGGAATCGAACCCAGGGCCTCAGGCATGCAAGGCAAGTGCTCTACCACTGAGCCACCTTCCCAGATATTTCAAAGCACTGCACTTTCAACTTGGTGATTTACAAAATATTTTGATATACTAAGGGTCTGAACAAGGATCCGCAGAGGGACCTCTCATAATGGTACATGAAAAGTCAATTCCTGTCTGGAAAAAAAAAGCATAAAATTAGTCAGCATGTGACTAGTCGTAGTGCTTAAAAGCAAACTAAAACAAATTAAGAAGCATTCTTGGGGGAAAATAATCATTACGAGCTGCGAGCAAGAGTCTGTGATCTTGTGGCTTAGGCTGTTTCATTTTCCCTCACCCACATCTCTGTTGGCAAAAATGGCAGGATGATTAGTAGAAGGCTGACTGGGAGCATTTCTACCAGAGTGGACACTCATTTGGGGGCTGGGATTAAGATGAGTCCCCCTGGTGACTTTGTCATTGAAAGTACTAGAAAAAAAAGTTAGAAAGGAAGAAGGTGATCAAGGCCTTCTCCTTGGCCACTGCGGTCAGGCCGGTCTCATTACCGGGTCTTGTCCTCAGGCCTGAGCATCTCAATTAAGCAAAAATCCTACTAGTCCATTTATAAGGATTCCCCTAACCTCAGTATCTGCTTATCTATATATTTGATCAAATTCTTCAACTTTGTGTGCCACAGATGAGCTCTGGCCACTCTGGCCTGCTTCGGCAAGAATTCTGTTACGTCAGTTTAGCAAGAATTTTCCCTACCATGAATGTCCTCTTTAGTAAATTTCCACTGGCCAATCTGCTTCTGGGATAAAAATCTCCACTTATTTTTCTAGATTTGGAATTGAGCCCAGTTCTATACTAAGGTCTCTTGTCTCCTATTGCAATAGTTCCTGAAGAAAATCTGTTGTTACCTCTTTGACTAAGTTCCAGCTCTGTTTTCTTGAACAAGGAAGAAAAGAAAGCCTGCAGCTCCACGACTCTGTGATTAGTGCTCTGATTAAGGCAAGTAATGGGCCAGCCAGAAAGTTAACAAGGAAATCCAAGGAATGAGAGAACCAGAGAAGGACTAAGTCAGCCCTTCACTTACACCTGGAGCACTGGAAAGCTATTCAGTGCGGGTGGGGAGGAGACTCAAGAGAGCCTGACATAATGTGAAAGCCAGGGAAACTTGTGATGTGGCTTCAAGTTACTAAGCATTCTCCAATTGGCACAGCTAATAGAAGGTTAGAGACCTCAGAAGCCAGGTATTGGAGCTTTGCCTAAAACAGGGCTGATGTGAGGCTGTGCAGAGATATAGGGCAGCCTTTAGGAAAGACAGTGCACAAAACAGGAAAGTAAAAACTTCATCAGAGACATATACCTCATACTACAAAGAGACAGACCCAAGAGTTTAAATTCAGGCAATGATGGACAATAATAATCACCCAAGAAAAATAAAACAGAATCTAGAGTTAGTACAATATGGTACACAGGTTGACTGTCCCTTACCTGAAATGCTTGGGACAAGAGGTCCTCTAGATTTCAGACTTTCCAGATTTGGGAATATGCACATAAACTTTGTCAGTGACTAACCCCTAATCCAAAATTTCCCAAATACAAAATGTCCTGAAATCTTTTTAAGGTTTTTTTCAGATCATCAGATTTTGGATTTCCAGATTTTTTTGTTTTGTTTTGTTTTTGTTGTTTTTTAAAAGCTAGTTTTAGTATAAATTTGCTAGCCAAAAAATTACACAGGACAGTATGACTCATATCCAGCAAAAAAAACTCAGTATATACTGACTTTGAAGAGCCTAGATTTTAGATTTAATAGAGATTTCAAAGAACTTATTATGAATATCTTCAAAGAATTAAAGGAAAACATGAAAATGACTCTGCAGAGAACCTCAAAAATGAGATAGAAAAAGATGAAAGTTACATTAATTCCAAATTTGAAAATAACCAAAAGAAAAATATAGCCAATGGTGAGTGCACAGCAAATTTCAGGTAACAGAAGAAACAATAAGTTGAACATTTGATCAATAGAAACTATCCAATCTGAAGAATGAAGAGAAACAAACCACTGGGTGAAAAATGAACTGGGATTTGAAGTTCTATAAAACAACATCCATTCAGCACGCCAAGGGAAAATGAATAGAAAAATATTTTATTTTATTTTATTTTATTTTATTTGTGAACATACTGTACAGAGGAGTTACAATTACATGGGCAGGATAATGCGTACATTTCTTATCAAGCATTGCAGCCTCCTCCTGTGTTTACCCTTCACATCCCTTCCCAGCCTCCCCCCTCCCCCCAATCCCAATCCTTCTCCTTCCCCCCCTTCCCCCCCCCGCACCGACCTTGTAAAGCTCGTTTTGGACATGACAACTTGTACTTCTCATTGTTGCAACAGGTCCACCTGTATCCTTAAACAACTGGTTTTTCCCCATCTCCTCCTCAAGTTATACTGACATCAAATATAGTGAAAGCAGGGGTTATACTGTGGGGGAGGGACATACAAAGCAACAAAGAAATAATCTTATAAATGCGTTAGAAACACATGCATGAAAGAAAAAAACATTAAAATACACATCTAAGGGTTCATTTTCCTGATATCACATTATCTGACCTTTTCCGCTTGACTCATACATATACTAGATATTACAAATAAGGGAAACCATGGGACCTATGTTTCTTTGGGCCTGGCTTACTTCACTTAATATAATTTTTAGAAAAATATTTGAAAAGTCAATTGTGAAAAAATTTAAAAGTTTGATGAGCTAAGAAGTTTAATAGCTCTGAGCTCTGAGGAAAAGTAAAACATGATCCCACCCAGATACACTACCATCCAGGTGTAAGCAAAAGAAAATAGGGAAAAAAATAAAAGAAGGTAAAAAAAAGTTTCCTCACATATAATGTGTTATTTATTGTCCCATCAGAAATAACGAAGAGCAGAAAGTCTTGCTAGTGCATATACTAAGAGCTACAAGTCAGAGTTCAGCATCCCAGGAAATGTAGATGAAAGCAGGACATTCCCAGGTAACCTCAAACTCAAATAATTTATTTAATAAATATAAGATTATTTGGAGTCATAATTTAAAACATTTTGTTATTGAAAATAGCTAAGAAAGGAGAGATGGCATAGACTCTCACTACAGCAGTTTTGCTTTTATTACTGAAATTTAATCTGTTAGAAACCTGAAGATAATTGTGCTACACTGAAGATGCAGGCCACCACAACCTGATCTTAAGTATCTTCCTTGGGTCCATGTGGTAACAACTTACTTCAGCAGGGCAGTCCTATTTCAAGGTGGCAAAGCCTTTAGAAGGTGGGGCCTACAAGGTGGTCTTTCGGTCATTGGGAGTGTGCACTTGTCCTGGAACTGTGTGACTCTCTTCTCCTTTCTTCTCCCTTTCTTTCCCTTTCCTTCCCCTCTCCTCCCATCTTCTCCTCTCCAACTAGAAAACTATCCAATGTTGTAGAAGACTCAAGAGCCTGAGAAAAAGTGAAAGTCTAAGGACTTAAGATTCTTTCTATTTATCTTTACTCTCTTGTCCCTCCTGCTTCTCCTCCTTCCTCTTCTCACTCATTCTCTCTCTCTCTTTGAATGAGGTGAGTAGTTTTCCTCTATCATGTACTTCTACCATGGTCATGATTTTGAGTTTTATCACAGTCAAACAACACAGAAAACTGATCCTACACTGAAACCTCTAAAACTACCCAAAGTAAAACTGTCTCCTTATAAGCTTGCCATCTCCTGTATTAACTTACAGTCACTGAAGATGAATACCTATATTATAATTCTAAGGCTAACTACCATAAATGAATGTGACCAAAAATATAGCTAAAAATAGAACTACAATGGTGCAACTATAAATATGTGACCTGAAAGAGAACATTAAAAGAAACAAATAAATACTCTTTATTCTCTTTGCACCTTTTCTGAATAGTTCTGTATATTCTATTCTAACATGCACACAAAGTTTATGCTAAAAGAAGTGAAAATAATATTAGACGTGTAGAAAGTAGCAAAATATGGTGTTAAATCAAACTCCAACATTAAAACATGCAATGTTCATGGACTAAACACCCTTATCACAACAGAACTTGGCACAATGAGGCTTAAAAAACTTAATGATCAACCATCTTCCAGAGGTATATTCTGTACCTACAAATACATATATGGAAGAAAAGGAATAGAAAATGGCATATAATAAAGACAGTAACCATAAGAGAGTTGGAGAACCTGTATAAACACCAAACAAGGTTGAATTTAAAAAAATGAATACTGGCCAGGCGCAAGTGGCTCCTGCCTGTGAGCTACTCAGAAGGCTGATATCTGAGGATCACAGTTCAAAGCCAGCCAGGGCAAGAAAGTCCATGAGACTCTTATCTCCAATAAAAACCACTAGAAAACCAGAAGTAGCACTTTGGCTCAAATGGTAGAGTGCTCACCTTGAGCTGAAGAGTGTAGGGACGGTGCTCAAGCCCAGAGTTCAAGCCCCATGACCAACCAAAAAAAACAAAAGAACAAAAAAGCAAGAATACTGCTGGAGCCAAAGAAGAACATGTTATAACGATTCAAGAATCAGCACATCAAGAAGACAAGGCAATGGCAAAAGTATACGCATTTGACAAGAGGTCCTGAAATTGTATGAATCAAAATCTAAATGAAATATGAAAGCAATTCAACATTTATGGTTGAGGAATCCAACACTTCTTTCTCAGTAATTGATAGAACAAACAAATTTAAATATTAGTAAAGATTAAGACAACTTGATACTATAAACACAATAGGCCTATCATGTAAATAATAATACACTGAGTCAGAAGAATACACATTTGTCTCTAGTGTGCATATCTTCTAAATGATAGTCTATATTTAAAAAGTACTTAAGGAAACTCAAAAGGACTGAAATTATATAGTGTATGTCCTTAAGGATTTAAAAGGACCTATGGCTGGTATCTCATGTCTGTGATCCTAGCTATTGAAGAGGCTAAGATCTGAGGATTGTGGTTCAAAGCCAGTCCATGCAGAAAAGTCTATGAGACTCTATTTCTAATAAATCAGCAAAATGCCAGACTATGTTGTAGAGCACTAAATGTGAGCAAGAAAGCTGAGTCAGAGTATGAGCCCGTATGTTATTCCTAACATAGGCACACATACATGCATGCACACACACACACACACACACACACACACACACACACACACACACACACACACACACAAACAGTTTCACTGGGTCATCAAACATTTAGAAATTTTTTAAAAAGCTTTAAAATAATCCATGAGCTAGGCATAACTTACCAGGGACATTGAAAATCTTGAAAATAGACAAACACTTGAGCAAAATTGTAAGATACAAGATGAAGGTACAAAAGGTAAGTTTTAGTTCTATGTACTAGCAAGTACTAATATCAAATTAAGAAATAAATTTTATTTAAAATAGCATAATGAAGAGTAAAAGATTTAAGAATAAAACTAAAGAAAAAAGGCTAACATTTTTACACTGGAACCTATGAAAGTTTGAGCAAGGTTAAAAAAATCTAACTAATGAAGGGTTACATGCTTAGAAATTAGAAGTCTTTATATCATTAAGATGATGGTATGGCTGTGCACTTATGCCTCATTCCTGCAATCCTAGCTACTCTAGATGCTAAGATCTGAGAAGGTTCGAAGCTAACTCAGGCAGGAAAGTCTGTGAGATTCTTATCTCCAATTAACCATCAAAAAAGCAAAAGTGAAGCTGTGACTCAGTGGTAAAGTGCTATCCTTAACCACAAATTCTCAGGAACAGTACCCAGGCCTTGACTTTAAGCCCTGTGACCAGTACACACACACACACACACACACACACACACACACACACACACACACACAGAGTGTTATGCCTTGAATTTTAAATGTTTCTCAAAGGCATTGTACTGAAGACTTGGTCTTATGCCTATGGCACAAGTGGAAAGTTAGGTCATTGAGTTTATGCCTTGGGAAAGTCACTGAGGCCTGACCCCATTCCTACCTTTCTATCCTTGCTTTCTGTACACCATATGGTGAACAGGGAGGCAAACAGTCTCTTCTACCACATGTCCCTGTCATGATATACTGCCTCACCATGGCCCTAAAACATAAAAGCCAACCAGAGATGGACTGAAACATCTGAAGCATGATCCTTTATATACCTTGTTTATGATGGGTATTTTATCAAAGCACCAGAAAGCTGATGATCACAGACAGCAATATCTCCTAAACTGACCTACAAATTCAATGCAATCTCTATCAAAATCCTCATCTTGCAGAAATTGCTAAGCTGATCCTGAACTTAACATGGACATTCAAAAGACCTCATTCAAATGAGGTATTCTTGAAAATGAAGGAAAAGAATGGAGAAGTCAGGACAATTTTGAATCCTGTTACAAAGCTATCATAGTCCTGCATGCTATGAGAAGCCATTAAAGGTTATAAAAATAAAATTGAGACTTCAGAAACAAATGTGAAAATTTATAGTCTACTGATTGCAACTAAGATGCCAAGACAACTCAATGGAGAAAGCATAGTATTTTAAAATGACCCAGGGGTATCTACACACAAACAAATGAAGTTGATCCCTTCACTTCTTACACAAAAAAATCAACTCAAAATGTATCATTAAACTTAAAATAAAAGTTAAAATTGTAAAACTATGAGAAAAGACTGGAATGAATCTCGATGACTCTGTGTTAGCAAAGCCTTCTCCAAAAGATGAATGGCAAAAGAAAAAGTAGAAAAATTGTACTTCTTCCAATTAAAGCTTTGGAACTTCAATAAATCCCACTGAAAAACTAAAAAGACAACACATTGAATAGGAGAAAATAGGAAATACAATAGAAAAAAATTAATCAATAGTGAAAAAGAACCAAGTTTTTCTTTAAAAGAGGACAAAGATCCTAATAGGTATGTCTCCACAGAAAATATATGGATGGCCAAAATAACAAGAAAAGGATCAACATCATCAGCCAGCAGGAAACTGTAAATCCAAGTCTCATCTAAATATTACTGCATACCTACTAGGGTAGCCCTAATCAAAAAGAGAAGTAAGGCCAGGTATTGGAGGCCATACCTGCAATCCTAGCTACTCAGAAGACTGAGCTCTGAGAATCAACATTTGAAACAAGCTCAGACATGAAAGTCTGTGAAAACTCTTATCACCAATTTACCAGCAAAAAATCAATAGTGTAGGTGTGGTTCAAGTGGTAAGAGTGCCAGACCTTGAGTTGAAGCATCAGTATGGGCAAAACCCAAAACAAAACAAACCCTCAAATTTCTCCCATTTGGAGAGCAAAGAGATGCTCAGCCCAGATCATACTCCTGGATGTTATTTCAACTGGCAAGTCTAAAAATGGAAAATAAGCACAATTCCACATGATTTCCTTACTTGGCTTCCCTTTAACTTTATACAGCCTTAGACTAGGATGTAGTTCAAAATCCTCCTGATTATCTCTACCAACTACAGGTTAACTCAGCTTTCCTGGTACTCAAATGTCACAGACTGGCAGTCATCTGTGCCCAGGTGTAGACAATTATATTTCCAGCCCCTGGGAGGATCTTGGCTTCATGATGCTGTTGCCTTATGTATTTTCCAGATTGCACGCGCTATAAATTTCCATCCGCGTGGAGCAGGCTCCAGTCCTCTCTGCAAGCTGCTGATGCATTGCTAAAACTGCCGCCATCCTTTTCCTGCCTTGTAAATGTGCCAGCCTACCCTGCCGCTCACTAGGCCACACGGAAGGCACAACTGCTCCCAGACATGGCCTGGGGCCTTGCACCCATAGTCAGGTGGCCACAGTGGGGTTCAAGCTATTTGTCTTGCCCAAATCAGTTCCTCATCTTGGCTAATTCATGACAGAAGGAGATGTGAGGGCGGCTTGCTCAGACCCTCCCCTAGTCCAAGTCAAGTCTTCAACAACAACCCCCGCCCCTACATATTTATCTCCCCTGAGTTGTCTCTCTGTAGCTTTCTGTATGGGGAGGAGACACTGGAGTTTGAACTTGGGGCCTTATGCTTGCTAGGAAGGCACTCTACATAAGCTAAGTCCCCAGCAATGTTTGTTTTTTAGGTTCTTTTTCCTGCACATTTTTTTTTGCCTGGGTCCAACTTCATACCATGATCCTAATATCTCTGCTTTCCACTATAGTTGGGATGACTGGCAGGTTCTACTATACATGGCTTATTAATTGGAATGGGGTTTGTCTATATTTTTTGCCTAGGCTATCTTGAAGTTTGATCCTCTCAATTTCCACTTCTTGAGTAGCTGGGATTCCATACATGAACAACAGCGCCCAGCTTCCCACAGATATCTTTTTAAAAAAATTAATGTTGTTGTAAAGGGGTTACAGTTATATACATAAGGTAATGAGTACATTTCTTTTCGAACCCACAGATCTTTTATCTCGCCATCAGCAACTCACACTCTCACTAGCCAGAGACTCATAAACAGATTAAACTTCTTCCTGCTATCTTTTCTAGACTAAGAAGGCAAACCAATAGCCAAAAGAACTGTACCAAGAATGAGCCCCTGGTCCATCCCCAACATTACCCCCACCCCTACTCTCTCTCTCATTCACTCACTATTTGCCACATTCTCAGCCATAGGTAATCCTCACCTTCTGTTACTGAAGATGACCTGGCCAGGTGCAGAGGGCCGGGTCAAGTACTCAACCTAGAACAGCAATGAAGGGGGCTGGCGTGAATGAAAAAAATCACTTTTCCAGACAGGGAAGACATAGAGTCCTTTGAAAATAAGACCTTCCTGCCCCTGGTTCTGGAAAGTTCAAAGCTTTTGCATAACACAAGGACTCAATTCCCCAGGTGCTCAAGCAAAGCAAATCTAACTTTCTCACTAGGAGTTCCATTAACAAATTATTTGTATGGCCCTATGGTGGTCCATTGGTCTTTTTTTTAATTTAATTTTATTTTATTTGTGAACATACTGTACAGAGGGGTTACAATTACATGGGCAGGATAATGCGTACATTTCTTACCAAGCATTGCAGCCTCCTCCTTGGTCCGTTGGTCTTTTGAAGAGGTTACTTCTGTTCTTCTCTAAAATGCAGACATAACTGTTCAGTAAACCACATGGGTTGGAGAATGCTGTTAATTCAGTAATTTGGGCCTTTTCCATGGGAAATTGTTCTTAGCTAACAGGTGTAGATGAATTATGGGGTTGGGATTTCATTTGGCAACACTATCAATTACAAAGTGCAGGGGACTAAAAGGGTAAATCTTTCTTGTGAGAACAGATAGTCATGGACTTTCTAGAAGACCAGACCACCTCATGTGCCCAGAATTCCCTTGGCTAAATAGAGGTACCTGTGTCTCAGTGTTTTCTGTGTGTTTCCCTAACTGGACAAGGAAAATCAGTTCAAATCCTGGAAATTAGGGCACTGATGTTTAAGGACAAAAAATGTCCAGACCCAAGATGAGATGATAATTAATTCCTACTTTATTGTGTGTTTTAAAAATATGATTTAACAAGAATCTCTTGAATGCTTTTAGATTCAACTGGCTTAAGTAATACACATATAAAAGAAGTCCTCATCCAAACTTTGAAAGCCAAGCCACTCCAAAATCCAAAATGTTTTTGAGAGTCAATATGACCCCACAGATGGAAAGTCCACACCTGACCTCAGGTGACAGGTTGGTGTCAAATTGTTCATGCCCTAAAAATCTTAGGCAATGCATATAAAGTGACTATGAAGCAGACACAATTTGCTTTTGCATTTTTTTCCCATTCATAAGATATTTCATGATGTATATGTAAATATCCCCAAATGTGACATTTCTGGTCTTAAGTACTTTAGATGAGGTAATTGAACTTATACAAGAAAAACAAATACATGGTAAGCAAACTGGAAATAAAACACGTTATCACTTAGAGATTCTGAAACTGTAAACTTTTTTTTAAAATATTTTATTTTATTTTATTTGAGAACATACTGTACAGAGGGGTTACAATTACTTGGGCGGGATAATGCATACATTTCTTACCAAGCATTGCAGCCTCTTCCTTTGTTTACCCTTCACCTCCCTTCCCAGCCTCCCCCTCCCCCCACCCAATCATACCCCCCTCCCCCCCCAAACTGTAAACTTTTAATTGAACACAAAATCAATTTTCTAGGGCTCTGCTATAGTTTAGATATGCAATGTCCCCTCAGGAGGTTTAAGCATTGAAGGCTTGGCATCCAGCCGGCCGCACTGGAAGGTGTTCTCTTCAGGTTCTACCAGGAGAGTGTTCATGCCATGAATAGGTTAATCCACCGATTTACATGAAGGGGCTCCAAGGAGGTGAGATCTGATTGGAGGAATTCAATCACGGGGGCGTGACTTTGATGGAAATGTCTTGTTCCTGGTCCCTTTCCTCTCATGATGCATCTTGTTTCTCATCCTTAATTGCTTTGTATTAAGGTGAGAGAAAAGAATCTAGTTCCAGTCTTCCCTATATCTACTCAGTTTTCCCAACACCATTTTTTGAAGAGGTTGACTGTTCTCTGACATGTATTTCAGGCACCACTGTTCAGTATTAAATGGTGTAGCTGTATGAGATTATTTCTGGGTTCTTAATTCTGTCCCATTGATCTATCTGGGTGGTGTTGAAGACATAAGGAACATGTGCTTAAGTTCCCCTCCCCCCCAAAAAACCCAACTTCTCCTTAGACAGAGATAAAGGCTTGTATTGCTGGCCATCTAAAGCCTTTGAAGGCCCAAGGCCTAGGCACTGGGCTGGCAGAACCAGAGGCTACCAGTTCCAGACTCTGAGAGGTAGGGGCTCATTTTTCCTGGCTGTAGAAGCTGGACATTGATGGCTCTAAGCACTTGACTTGAAAGCTTATTACTCCTAAGGTTTAACCATCCATGGCCATGACTCTTGGCAGCTGTTATAGTACTTGACTTCCAGTAACAGCAGTAGCAGCAGTGCTGTCAGCTTTGAAACCGGCCCCAGATGCTGGTACCCTAGGCCCTACAGCAACAGATACTAGATGAATCTTGAGGAGCTAGTGTTACAGTCCTCAAGCTAGAGTACTGGGCCATTCACCTCTGACAGAGGCTGGTATTAAGGCTCTTGGGTCTCTAGGGTATCTGAGCCTCTCGGCGCTTAAGGCTTTGCAACAACCACAACCCACGCCTTTTGTTCTTCAGCTTCTCACAGGCTTTACTGTTGTGTCTCCCCTGATCACTCTCTGGAGCTCTTCAGTCACCTTCTCATCACTGATGCTGTTCTTAACTGCTGTCACTTCTGATGACACTTCCAACTGCCTTCTCTTCGTGTAACAATCAGCTTGCTGTATAATGAGAAAGTTCAAAACTAACAAAAAGACCACTCAAGACAAGTGTTTCAAAACAAAAAAAAGATAACTGTTTCATTGCACCTAATATTCTAACACCAGGGGGCAGCACACAAGTTAACCAAGAGCCTGCTTATATAGCCAGAAAGAGGATGCCACAGGAGCCGTTGCACCAATTAAAGGATTGTATTTGAGCAAGTCATAAGCCTTCCTCTGGGCCAGTAAGGGAAGGGCTTTCTCTCTGGCTTTGATTAGAAAAAAAAAAGTGGTTGCAGGGTCATCTAGAGTTCACTGAGACGTATGGCACAAGCTCTTTGAAACAATCGAGACTGGGCTAGTGCCTTCGAGTCTACAATTGTACAGGGGAGCAAAAAGTTGTCGTCTCTCTGTCCACAAACTGCTCAAAATCTCTGGCACTGGCATGGGGGCAGTGAGTTATTTCACTGATATGTCTTTGCTTGAGGCAGCTAGGACATCAGGGAAGGCTAAGAACTGCCAAGTAGTCAGCTGCTGACATTTTAATTAGGGAAAATAAACATTAAAAGGGTTGGTGACATGAGGTTAGAGTGTGGCTCAGTTGATAGACTGCTAGCCAATGAGTATAAGTGGCCACATGTACCCAGTTCCAGGCCCAGTCCCACACCTAGGGGAAAAAGAAAAGAAAAGAAATAACAAGGCAGGTACTGGTGGCTCATGTCTGTAATCCTACCTACTCACAAGGCTGAAATCTGAGGATTGCAGTTCAAAGTCAGCCAGGGAAGGAATGTCCATAAGATTCTTATCTCAAATTTTAACCACCAGAAAAAATGGAAATGGAATTGGTGCCGAGGCTCAAAGTGGTAGAGTATCAGTCTTGAGCAAAAGAGCTCAGTGACAGCACCCATGCCCCGAGTTCAAGTTCCACAACTGATTTTAAAAAAAGAGTTGGTTACAATAAATACTTATCATTAAGATTTACAGTGGTTTAGCAGTATTTATCAGTGGCTCTAGGACAGGTACATGTCTGTAATTCCAGATATTTGGGAGGCTGAGGCAAGAGGATCATAAGGTAAAGGCTAATAACTAACTATAAGTATAGCTATCTTGGCTACAGAGCAAGTTCAAAGCCAGCCTAGGAACTGTGTTTCAAAGTAACAAACTCAAGAGGGCTAGGAATATTTCTCAGTGGTAGAGCACTCGGCTAGCATATGCAAGGCCTTAGGCTTAATCAACGATACAACATAAAGTGCTCTAATGATGCCTAACTCCCAGCTCAGTGCCACAGGTAAGGTAAGTCCCTCTCATGTCTCAGAAAGATCTCCGTGTCTCTTAACTTTCTCAGTGCTCAGTTCTTCCCTTTAACTCATCCTTTCTTTTCCCTCACAGGACTTATGAATCGTTTTTTGCTTTAAAAAGACAAGGAGTCCAAAGGCCTTTTTTCTTTGTGAATCATCTGTGTCAATCCAAGCTGGTGGTGTCTTAAGGGACAGCGTTAAAACACTGTAGGCCTCACAAGCAACTGCTTTGTTAGACAAAAGCCATGCTCATCACTCTCTTCACCTTAGATTTCTGCAGAGCAAACAGTCCCCTGGGCATCTTAAGAGCCCTGTTGCATGATTGAAAAGATCAGTGGGGGATACTTGTAAACCTCTAGAGGCTTTTGTGTCTCACTATATGGTACTTAGAGGCAACATATTTGATCTATTTAAAGTCTCAACAAAGGATTTTTACAATCACACCTCTATGACCTATGCTTCATCTATGGACTATGCCTGAGAGAGTTCTGAATTTGGTCTTTGCTCAGAAGCCATTTCTTGATTTTAGCATCAGTTATCTGAAGAGTTGGAGAGTCATCCAAAACACCGAGTCCCCCTTTCTCAATGTCTCTCTCCTGTCATATTTTACTGTAAAGAAGAAGCCAGCCGGGTACAGGTGGCTCATGCCTGAAATCCTAGCTACTGAGGAGGCTGAGATCTGAGGATCACGGTTCAAAGCCAGCCCAGGCAGGAAAGTCCGTGAGACTCTTATCTCTAATAAACCACTAGAAAACTGGATGTGGCGCTGTGGCTCAGGTGGTAGAACACGCCTTGTGCTGAAGAGCGCAGGGATAGCGCCCAAGCCCAGAGTTCAAGCCCATGACCGACAAAAAGAAAAAGAAAAAGAAAAGAAAAGAAAAGAAGCCAGGAATCTTGTGTCTCCCTGTGACAACCACCTTGGTAGGTCAACCTGTTCATTAAATGTATTTTTTAAAATTTTATTGTTATTATAAAGGTGACATACAGAGGGGTTACAATTACATAAGCCAAGTAAAGAGTACATTCCTTTTTGGACAATATCACCCTTTCCCTAGCTCTCTCCCAGTTTTTCCCTACCATCCCACTCACAAGTTGTATAGTTCATTTTCAGTTTTTATTAAATTTTTGTTTATTTATTAATATATTTTTATTATAAAGATACTGTACAAAGGGGTTACAGTTACATGAGCAAGGTAATGAGTCCATTTCCTATTGAGCATTGTTACACTTTCCTTTATATTTCCCCTACCAATCTTTTCTTCCCCACCTCCCCAACTTCTCCTTCTCCTTTCCAATCTCCTCCCCACCCCAAAGTTGTAAAGCTCATTTTCAACATACTGTCTCATGCATCTCATTGTTATTTCCCTTCCCTTCCCCAAATTAGAAAAATGTCTATACAAGATATAGGGCAGAAGAATCAAATACAGGGGTACCATTGGGAAAGAGCATACAAAAGAAACAAAAAATCACACAGTGCATTATAAGTGCATTAAAAACAACAGCAACAAAGATAAAATTCCTTGTGTCCCTGTCTTGGGGTTCATTTTGCTTAGCATCAGGTTATATGGTCATATGTACATAGCTTTTGACTTCTTCTGCTTGTCCTAGACTTATATTAGTTATTTCAGATAAGGGAAACCCCGGGACCTATGTTCCTTTGAGACTGGCCTACTTACTTAATATAATTTTTTCCAAGTCTTTCCATTTCCTAACAAATGGGGTGATATCATTCTTTCTAATGGAGGCATAGAATTCCATTATATATATATATATATATATATATATATATATATATATATATATATATATATACCACATTTTCTTGATCCATTCATCTACTGAGGGGCATCTGGGTTGGTTCCATATCTTAGCTATGGTAAATAATCCTGCATTAAACATAGTTGTGCTAGTAGCTTTAGTGTGGTCTTGTTTGTGATAATTAGAGTAAATGCCCAAAACTGGGATTGCTGGGTCATAGGGGAGCTCTATGTAGAGTCTTTTGAGGAGCCTCCATACTGCTTTCCAAAGTGGTTGACCAAGTTTACACTCCTACCAACAATGCAGTAGGGTACCCTTCTGTCCACATCCCCTCCAGCATCTGTTATTAGATTTCTTGATTATAGCGATTCTAACTGGGGTTATATTTTTGGGGTGTTGTTTTGATTTGCATTTATTTTATGGCTAGAGAAGATGAGCCTTTCTTCATGTGTCTATTTCCTCTTCAGAGAAGTTTCTCTTTAAGTCTTTAGCCTACTTATTAATCTGGCAGTTGTTTCTTTGAGGATTTATTGTTCGGGATTTAATTTTTTGAGTTCTAAGTATATTTTAGATATGAGACCCTTGTCCGTTGTATGACTAGTGAAGACCTTCTCCCAATCTCTGGGCCTTTTATTCATCTTGCTTGTTTTGTCCCTTGCCATGCAGAAAAACTCTGCAGCTTTGTGGTATCCCATTTGTCCAACCTTTCTTTGATTTGTTGTGTTTCTGGGTCTTTACTGAGAAAATTTTGGCCTGTGCCAGGAAGCCCTAGAGTTTCTCTTATTCTTTCTTGTTATGTTTTCAGGGTGTCTGTTTTGATTTCAAGGTCTTTGATCCCTTTGGAGTTGATTCTGGTGCAGGGTGATATATGGGGTCTAGCTTTAGTTTTCTACAGGTATTTATCAAATTTTGCCAGCATCATTTACTGAAGAGGCTGTCTTTCTTCCATTCTATTTTTTAGCTCCCTTATCGAAGATTAGATGGCTATAGGTCTGTAGGTTCATTTCTGGGTTTTCAAGTCTATTCCATTGGTCCTGAGGTCTGTTCTTGTGCCAGTACCAAGCTGTTTTGATTACTATGGCTTTATAGTAGAGTTTGAAATTTGGTATTGATATTCCTCCAGCACTGTTCTTTCTGCTCAGGATTGTTTTTGCTTTTTGAGGTCTTTTATTGTTCCATATGAATGTGTGGATTGCTTGTTCTATTTCCTTGAAGAATGAGGTTGGGATATTCATAGATATTGCATTGAATTTGTAGATAGCTTTTGGTGAAGTATTGGCATTATCATGATGTTGATCCTCCAAATCCAGGAGCATGGGAGGTTTTTCCACTTCCTTAATTCTGCTTTAATTTTCTTTCTCATGATTTTAAAGTTTTCATCATAGAGGGCCATCACTTATTTAGTTAAGTTAATTCCTAGCTATTTTATTTTTTGTGGGACTATTACAAAAGGAGTTGCTTTCCTGATTTCAGCCTCATACATCTCATTATAGGCATACAGGAATGCCATTGATTTTTGAGGGCTAATTTTGTATCCTCTTAATTTGCCAAAGTTTTGAATCAGCTCTAATAACTTGGGAGTGGAGTCCATGGTGTTCTTTAAATACAAGATCATGTCATCTGCAAAGAGGAAGAGTTTTATGTCATCTTTCCCTATTTGGATCCTTTTTATGCTTGTATCTTGTCTTATTGCTCTTGCTAGGCATTTTAATACTAAATTGAAGAGAAGTGTGTAGAATAGACATCCTTATCTCATTCCTGAGTTTAGAGGAAATAGCTTTAGCTTTTTGCCATTAAATAATGCTAGTTGTAGGTTTGTCATACACAGACTTTATTATATTGAGGAATGTTCCATGGATTCCCAGTTTTTCCAGAGCTTTCGTCATAAAGCTGTGTTGGATCTTGTTGAATGCTTTTTCTGCATCTGTTGAGATAATCATGTGGTTCTTATCCTGATAGGCTAGCACCTGAGAGACTCAATCAGCCCAGCTTGGAGCCAATCTCAGGATTTATGTGTAACAAGTTTGCAATTGCTCAAGGGCTGGAGTTGCTTCTGTGCAGATGCTGGTAGGGTAGCCTCTGGCTCTGTTACGCACAAACGAGAGTCTGCCCTGCCTACATGGAGCTGGCTCCGTGTATATAATACTGTTGCTTAACTTTGTCACTTCACAAAACAGCCCTCCCTTTTTTGTACAGCATTCATTAAGGCTTTCTCCACTTTTGCTTAAGCTCAATCCAACAGCTTTCTCAACTCCAAGTTCTACTATGAGTCTCCTCAGCACCACATAGGCTACCACTACTGCTTCCCTCCCTCCTTTGGCCCACTGCTTGATCCTAAAGATCCTCTTGTTTTCCTGTGTTTTAAGAATCAGCTATGGCAATGCTTGCTTCCATTTACCAAAATATGCAGAAGTGAACAATTGGTATAGAACCATAAAGCTCAGCTGTTGCAGAGGATAGCTTACAGAGTTTCTGAGGTTTGGGAATCTGGGAGGGACTTAGCTGGATAGTGCTGGCTCAGCATCTCCCACAGAGGTGCAGGCAAGCTGTCAGAGGGGCTGCAGCATATGGATGCTTAACTGGGCCAAAACAACATGTCCTTGGTGGCTGAGGACTTCCATTTCCTGCCATGTGGCTACTGCCACACTGTAGTGGTCCATAGACCAACACCAGTACATGTGGGAGATGACACATAAAAACACCACAGCAACTGAGATCCTTGGTGGCCACGTGGCTGTCCACTGACACCTAGTCTTCCAGGAAACCTATTTTAGCAGGCCTGCTTGTTTCAGATATGCTGATAAGGGGCAATGTCCAGCTAGGGGCCACTTCCTGCTGAGCACACCACCTGAGAAGTTTTTGTGTATGTACCAGTACTGGTGCTTGAACTCCACCTGGATGCTTGTCCCTTAGCTTTTTTTGGTCTGAGAACAGGACATGAACTTGGTACCTGACACTTTCATTCATTGGCTGGCACTCTACCAACTGAGCCTCACCTTCCACCCCATCCATTAGCTTTTTTGTTTGAGGCTAGTGCTCTACTATCTGAGCCACAGCTCTATGTCCAGCTTTTTGTGGTTAATTGGGGATAAGAGTCTCATGGACTTTGCTGCCCCAGCTGGCTTTGAAGCAAATCTTTGGGTGTGTGCCTTCTCAGTAGGTAGGATTATAGGTGTGGGCCACTGGCATTCAGCTCACCTGAGATCTTAGTGTACCATCTCAGCCTCTGAACATTGCCATAAGCTGATTTTCCACTTCTCTGGAGAGGTCCATGTCCATGTTCTCTGGGAAGTTGTCAAGGCCAGGTAGTAGCTACCTAAGAGACTCCCATGGCAGAAGCAAACTGAAACTCTTCAGTCCATCTTGTGCTTCTGACAGCTGCATTAAGACTGGCTTGCTGTGGGGAAGAAGCCTGTGGCACTGGGTACACTTGGCATTTCTGAGTGCAGAACTGCTGGTTGCTCTTCGATTGAAGCCTTGCACAGGAACTGGCAAATAGACAAAAGAAGCTTCCAGGAGCCCTAGCCAAGCCCACCTGAATCTTCATGGCATTAATATCCTTAGATACTAGGATTGCTCCAGGAAATGTGTAGACAGACATGCTGCTCCTGCCTCAAACTCTCCCCAAACTCCTGGCTAACCTTGCACTCCTCGGAGCCCAGCTTTCCTTCTGACAGCCACAAGCTATGTACTTCCTAAAGAGATCTACCTGGATCCTGCCTCCTAGCCAGGTATCCCAGGAAGTCACTTCCTGACATGAAAGGAAGACTTCAGGTGCAGTCCCAGTCCTGCTGAAATGTGTCACCTAAACTGTACCAATGGACTGATCACTCTGCCTACTTCAGGACTGTAGTGAGGTCAGATGAGATCAAGGCAGAATTTGGAACCCTCTGGAACTCACAGATACAGGAGCCCCCACTGGGTCACTCAGGTCCAGGTCATCAGCAGCCCTTGCCCAGCACCCCAGTCACCTCTGGCTGCCCACCTGTGGGGCCACCAGCAAGCTCTCTTACCTCTGTATAACCCAAATGGACCTTCTCGCAGTCTATTCAGGATCCAATGTCTTCCCCCACTTGCTATGTATTTGGATGGGGACTCCAAGAAGCAGATTTTTTTCAATTCAAAATCTTTTCATTTAAATCAATTCTAATTTCTTTAAACTGAAATTTCTGCCAGGCAAGGCTTAGGAAAAATCAAACAGAGATAGGGCAGGTGAACTCAGGCACCTTGTAAGCCAGAGGCTACCAGCTCTGGCTGCACACTGGCATCTTCTGAGAAGGTTTTGTTTGCCCAGGCTAGCCTCAAACCACAATCCTTCCCATCACCACCTCTTTCCTGAGAAGTTTGGGTTATGGACCTGAGTCATTTCACCTAGCCCCCAAATAAGCTAAGCATGGTGCTACATGTCTATAATCCCAAGTACTCATTTTAGTGGGGTTTTTTTTGCCAACATTGGAGTTTAAACTCAGTGCCTTATGCTTGCTAGAGAAGCACTCTATCATTTAAGCCACATCTTCCCTCCTGGAAAGCTTTAAAACCACTGATATACCACTGGAAGTATCATGAGGTATACACACTGTGCCCTGCTGACAATGACTAACCATGGTGAGATTTTCTTGGATGGAACTCAGGTTCCCCCAGGCCATTCCAGTGCTGGTCAACCACTCTTGACCATGGAGGAATGTCGGTTTACCTGGCCAGACTCAATGTTGGCCAGGACTCCTCCACTTCTAGCAAGACACAGGCCCAAATTCTTCCAGTCCCTGAAGTTCTGGTGGCACCAGCCACCCCTAACACTTGTCCTCAGGGTTGATTTTTTCTTTTTAAAGTATGATTTATTGTTATTATTAAGATGATGTACATAGGTGTTACTATTTCATAAGCTAGGTAATGAGAATAATTCTTTTGGTCAATGTCACCACTTCCTTTGCTTTCTTGCATTTTCCCCCTACCATCCATGCCCACAAGTTGCGTGGTTCATTTTCCACAAAGCATCGACTGAGTACCATGACTGCATTTGTTCGTGCTTTCTCCTTCCCTTTCTATGCCCCTTTGCCTCTCCCTTAAAAACCCCCAAACAAAAATAAACACCAATACTCCTACCACCAACAACAAAACTCCCCATGTTTCCATTTGTGGAGTTCGTTTGGATAAGCAGTATTTTAAATGCTAGGAGGAGTTAAGGCTTTGGATTCTTTCTCTTCCTCTACTTGCCTGCCAGGACATCTGCATGTTAGCACCGAGGAAGCCAAAGGACCTGTGTCTGTGGTCCCTCTGGTTCTAGGTACAGAAACTGGCTCAAAGTCATGAAGAGACTAAAGCAGGGACTCAATAGGGTATTGGCCTGTTTACCCACACTGAACTTCTGCATCCATAGATAGGTTCCTTATCAACAGGTTTAACCAACTATAGATAAATCAACTAGAAGAACATTCCAGAGATGTCAAAAAAGCAAACTTTGCATTTTCCATGCACTAAGGACTATAAAAACCAAGTGACTTATGGCATCATTCCATTGTGGTTTTATCAGTGTGAAGTTTGCATGTTTGTGTACAAGGTAGTTGGGCTTATGATGCTTGGGTCTCTGCTGACACATACAGATGTTTCTCTTGTCATCATTCCTAAACAATACAGTATAACAATTCATCATATGGCATTTGAATGTACCTGGTTTATATGCAAATATTATGTCATGTCATATAAGGGATTTGAGCATCTAAGGAGAGACCTGGAACCCATCCACTGTTGATACCAAAAGCCAACTCTGCTGCAACCTTTCCAGAACAAACTTGAAAGCCAAAGGTACAAATCTGAGACTCTCTTGAAGGTAGACTTTGGTAGATCTTTCTCTCTGCTCATAAGCACATCCAGTGGTCGACACCATAATGTCTCTGGGATAACATTGCTACAGGACATTGCTATAACAACGGATGACAAAATCCAAACTGAAAAACATTAGAGGCTATACCGGAAGCCCCTTTAGTATGCCATATAAACACAAAATCCTGAAGAGAATGAAATTAAGTTAGACATGTCCATAAGAAAGCTGTAAGTGTTTGCAAGCCTGGGGAGAGCTGCTTAAGCTACTGTCATACTTATGATATTGCTGGGGTTTTTCCTTCCCTCTCTCCTCTTTGGTCCCTTGGTCTCTTGATCCTTCCCACCTTCCTTCTCTTCCTTCCTTCTTTCCTCCTTCCCTCCCTCTATCCATCTTTCCTTTCCTTCTTTCCATCCATCCATCAGTTGAAAACCAACACCTAAATGTGTGGCATTCTGCCAGTGGCATCTAACAATGAACAGGGGAACCAGAACCAACATCAAAGATGCACAGGGAGAAACTCGAGAATGTATGTAGGGAAAGTACAGAACATTGGCAGCAAGTCAAATATAAGGGAACAAAGAACAGGGCATATCATTTGCTAAAGCAGGTATCTCATAGGAGATGCTATATGAACTGAGTTTTAAGAAGTTCGTTGGTTGCCATGGAGATGAGGCTGGTAGGTGAGAGAGCAGAGCATGGAATTTAAAGAGAACTCCAGTGTTTTCAGTACCTTACTTAGTGCTTCACATTAGGAATCAGGGCATTAATTAGCTGCCGCCACATTAAACTTAGTTGTTTTCGTGGTACCCTTTCTGCAAAAGCAGCTAAGAGGCAGGGTCAGGCACTTAGCTAAGGAACTTTTGCTCAGTTCTGTGTATATGTCCTGAGAGCAAATTGTAGTGATCACTGTCAAAAGCCCTAATATTTTCATAGGCTCCTCTTGTCAATATCATCAGGAAGAAGCAAAAGTCAAAAGTGAATTTACAACATTCATTTTTTCCCTATGGTAGCCTTCAGCACTGAAACCTTAGCCGGCTGGGGCCCACAGATCTCTCCGAGCCTACAACAGTGCAGTCTTCCAGTTACAAGAATGTCTTACCCAAGCCAGGCTTAGCCAAGCACAGCACAGCAAAGGTCAAGGACCTTTACGAACTGTTTATATTTTGAATTATTTTTAATCATGCACAGAAGATTCAGGGCTGGAGCTAGAGTGACAGCACAAAGTTGTATGCTGTGATTTTTCCCCCTCTATCATTTTTTCTTCCTTTTTATTCTGAAATATAGACTCAAAGAAAACTGGGAATGCAGTACAAAAAGACATAGGTGCCCCATGCCAGCATCCTCAGTCCGAACTTACATTTACGTAACTACAGACAGCATCAGACCTAGAAGACATCAATACAAACAATAAACTTCACTACAGATCTAGTTCTGGTCTCATCAGTTTTTACATGCACCTGTGTGTATGTGTGTGTGTGTGTGTGTGTGTGTGTGTGTGTGTGTGTGTGTGTATGTGTGTGTGTGTGTGTGTGTGTGTGTGTGTGTGTGTGTGTGTGTGATTCTATGCTACCACAAAGATTGGTGTTCACATATTTTAAAAAAATTTATAGTAAGAATGTATTTGTTTCCTAATAAAGAATAAAGTTTTGTTTTAGACTGTTTTTTGGAAATCTCTTCCAGAAAAAAATCCTAAATATGCAAATGACTAGGCACAAAAACTACTTATTGCTAAATAACTTACCATATGAAAATTTTTATATCACTCAAGTGTACTATTAGCAGTAGTACAGTAGGGTAACTAGAAGAATCCATCTGCTTAAGGGACTATTTTGTAAGTATTTGAAGTATGTCTGAAAAAGTGAGGGGGGACACAGGAAATGCTATGGTGAGTTAAGTGGAAACACTATAAAACTGTACAAAGATGGGAGGGGCACTGGGTAAAAGCAACTTCATGCAAGGGGGGAAAAAGAGGCTAACACTCCTCACTGTCCTTCTCTTAGATATTCCAAAACTGTGGAGAATGGCTTCTCAAGTTTCAATGTGCATTACTGGGTGAACTCATCAATATACCAATTCTGAGGCATGAGGTCCAACACTGAACATTTCTAATGCTTCCAGGTGATGTGGACATTACAGTTCTACAAGCCACATTATTTTTAAACTAAGGTGGTAAGAAATAGACTTTGGACAACAATGAAGCACTTAAGATGCATTCCACTCACAAACTAATTTGTTAATTAGTAACTCCTTTGTTCAATTAAAGATAATAAAATATAATGTAAAATACACTATAAAATAAAATATAATATTGTAAAAGTATTTTATAAAAATCAATTATAAAAATATAATACAAAAAACTACCTTCAAATGCACAGTTTATGAAAGAAAGTCTAATGAATGCCCCTTCTTTCTTGGGTTTTCCAAGCAATGGCAATGGAGTTTTAGTTTTGTCAAGCTGCTCTGGATAGTGAGATATTTTCTTTTATTCTGAGTTATTTTCTTTGGTCAAAGCACGTGATTTCCCAGTGGTTGCTACTAGTAGTCTTCAGTGCAAAGTTGGCAAAGCACGTGATTTCCCAGTGGTTGCTACTAGTAGTCTTCAGTGCAAAGTTGAGGCTTGGACACTCATTGCTCTTCTTAGGAGGCCTGGCTGTTCCCACTGTAGCTCTTCTGATGGGAAGGAACCTACCTAGAGCACATAAATGAGGAAGAGCATCTATTAGGTGCTCTGAGTTGCATAGCCCAGATGATGCTTAGCTACCACCTACTTACGTAGTAAAGTGATGCTAGAAGCTGCACACTTTGTTTGTCTCTTTCTTGGCAGCTGGAACTGTGAAATACTTTATTCTTCTTTTCATCTTTCTTCAGGGGAAGTTTCCATTCTAGCTTTCCCAAGTACATGGCAGCAAAAAATTTGTATTTTTCAAAAACCAAGATGTGTCCTTCTGAACCAGTCAAACAATGCACTACTGCTTTCAGTTCTCTGGTAATGACTAGATATCAGTGCTCTTCTTCAGCAGTTTGATTTTTATGGCATCTTTCTTATTTAAAAAGTAATGCTATTAAATCAGAATTAAATGAATTAGAATCCAAAAAAAATATAGAAAGAATCAACAAAACAAAGAGTTGGTTCTTCAAAAAACTTAACAAAATTGACAGACCATTAGCAAACCTTATCAGAAAAAGGAGAGAACACACCCAAATTAATAAACTCAGAGATGAGAATGGAAACATCACCACGGAAACAACCAAGATTCAGAACATTATAAGGGAATACTTCTCAAAACTTTATGCTATTAAGTTTGAGAACTTGACAGAAATGGACCTTTTCCTAGCAAATATTGACATGCCAAAACTAAACCAAGATGAGTTAAACCAGCTTAACAGGCCCATATCAAGCATTGAAATAGAAACAGCAATAAGAGACCTCCCAGCTAAGAAAAGTCCAGGACCAGATGGTTTTACAGCAGAATTTTACAAGGCCTTCAAAGCAGAGTTCACACCAATACTCCTCCAACTCTTCAATGAAATTGAAAGAGAAAGCTCACTACCGAACACATTCTATGAAGCCATCATAACCCTCATCCCAAAACCAGGCAGGGACTCATCAAAGAGAGAGAACTATAGACCCATTTCTTTGATGAACATTGATGCAAAACTTCTCAACAAAATTTTGGCCAATCGACTTCAACAATTCATCCAAAAAATCATACACCATGATCAAACAGGATTCATTTCAGGGATGCAAAGCTGGTTCAATATACGCAAATCAATTAATATTATTCATCACATCAACAGGAGCAAGAATAAGAACCACATGGTTATCTCAACAGATGCAGAAAAAGCATTTGACAAGATCCAACACCCCTTTATGATGAAGGTTTTGGAAAAATTAGGAATCCATGGAACATTCCTCAATACAATAAAGGCTGTATATGACAAACCTACAGCCAGCATTATACTCAATGGTGAAAAACTAAAGCCATTTCCTCTTAACTCAGGAACAAGACAAGGATGCCCACTCTCTCCACTTCTCTTCAATCTAGTATTAGAATGCCTAGCTACAGCAATAAGACAAGATGCAGACATAAAGGGGATCCAAATAGAGAAAGAAGAAATAAAATTCTCCCTCTTTGCAGATGACATGATCTTGTACTTAAAGAATCCCATAGACTCCACTCCCAAATCACTCAAGCTGATTCAAAACTTTGGCAAAGTAGCAGGTTATAAAATTAACCCCCCAAAATCAATGGCTTTTCTGTATGCCAACAATGAGAAAAGTGTGGCTGAAATTAGGAAAGCAACTCCATTTGTAATAGCCCCACAAAAAATAAAATACCTAGGAATTAACTTAACTAAAGAAGTGAAGGACCTCTATGATGAAAACTTTAAAATCTTGAAAAAGGAAATCAACACAGAACTTAAAAAATGGCAAAACCTCCCATGCTCCTGGATTGGCAAGATTAACATCGTGAAAATGGCAATACTTCCCAAGGCTATCTACAAATTCAACTCAATACCTATCAAAATTCCACCCTCATTCTTCAAGGAAATAGAAGAGGCAATCCAAAAATTCATATGGAACAATAAAAGACCCCGAATAGCAAAAACGCTCCTCAACGGAAAGAACACTCCTGGAGGAATATCAATACCAAATTTCAAACTCTACTATAAAGCCATAGTAATCAAAACAGCTTGGTATTGGCATAAGAACAGACCTCAGGACCAATGGAATAGAATTGAAAACCCAGAAATGAACCTACAGACCTATAGCCATCTAATCTTCGATAAGGAAGCTAAAACAATAGAATGGAAGAAAGACAGCCTCTTCAGTAAATGGTGCTGGCAAAATTGGTTAACTACATGTAGAAAACTAAAGCTAGATCCTTATATATCACCCTGCACCAGAATCAACTCCAAATGGATCAAAGACCTTGAACTCAAAGCAGACACTCTGAAAACATTATAGGATGGAATAGGAGAAACCCTAGGTCTCCTTGGCTCAGGCTGAAATTTTCTGAATAGAGACCCAGAAACACAACAAATCAAAGAAAGGTTGGACAAATGGGATTGCATAAGGTTGCAGAGCTTCTGCAGGGCAAATGACATAGCTAGCAAGATCAATAGAAAGCCCACCGATTGGGAGAAGATCTTTACTAGCCATACAACGGACAAGGGCCTCATATCTAAAATATACTTGGAACTCAAAAAATTAAACCACCCAACAACAAATCCTCAAAGAAACAACTGCCCAATAAATAAGTGGGCGAAAGACTTAAAGAGAAGCTTCTCTGAAGAAGAAAGAAGGATGGCCAATAGACACATGAAGAAATGTTCAACATCCCTAGCCATAAAAGAAATGCAAATCAAACAACATTGAGATATCACCTCACTCCAGTTAGAACAGCAAAAATCAAGAACTCTAACAACAACAGATGCTGGAGGGGATGTGGACAGAAAGGAACCTTACTTCATTGTTGGTGGGAATGTAAACTTGTTCAACCACTTTGGAAAGCAGTATGGAGGTTCCTCAAAAGACTTCACATAGATCTCCCCTATGATCCAGCAATCCCACTTTTGGGCATTTACCCAAATGTTTACAAACAAGACCACACTAAAGCTACCAGCACAACTATGTTTATTGCAGCATTATTTACCATAGCTAAGATATGGAACCAACCCAGATGCCCCTCAGTAGATGAATGGATCAAGAAAATGTGGTATATATACACAATGGAATTCTATGCCTCCATCAGAAAGAATGACATTGCCCCATTTGTTAGGAAATGGAAAGGTTTGGAAAAAATTATATTAAGTGAAGTAAGCCAGGCCCAAAGAAGCATAGGTCCCATGGTTTCCCTTATTTGCAATATCTAGTATAGGTATGAGTCAAGCGGAAAAGGTCAGATAATGTGATGTTAGGAAAATGAACCCTTAAATATGTATTTTAATGTTTTCGTTTCTTTCATGCATGTGTTTCTAACGCATTTATAAGATTATTTCTTTGTTGCTGTGTATGTCCCTCCCCCACAGTTTAACCCCCGCTTTCACTATATTTGATGTCAGTATAACATGTGGAGGAGATGGGGACAAACAAGTCGTTTAAGGATTCAGGTGGACCTGTTGCAACAATGAGAAGTACAAAATGTCATGTCAAAACCAGCTTTACAATGTTGGTGTGAGGGGGAGGGACGGGGGTATGATTGGGTGGGGGGGGGAGGGGGGAGGCTGGGAAGGGAGGTGAAGGGTAAACAAAGGAGGAGGCTGCAATGCTTGGTAAGAAATGTATGCATTATCCTGCCCATGTAATTGTAACCCCTCTGTACAGTATGTTCTCAAATAAAATAAAAAAAAAAGTAATGCTAACTGGATGCTGGTGGCTTATATCTATAATCTTAGCTATTCAAGAGGCTGAGATCTGAGGAGCCAGTCTTGAAGCCAGCCTGGGCAGACAAAACCTTGAGACTCTTATTTCTAATTTTCTAACAAAAAGCCAGAACTGGAAACATGGCATGGTAGGACACCAGCCATGATAAAAAAAAAGAAGGTTAGTGAGAGGGTCTAGCAGACACACACACACACACACACACGTAATGCTACCTGGGCATGATGGTTCATGCCTGTAATCCCAACACTTGGGAGTTTGAGGCAGGACCATTAGTTCCAGGACAGCCTGAACTAAACAATGAGTCCCTGTAGATAGGAAGGAAGGAAGAAGGAAGGAAGGGAGGGAGGGAAGGAGGGAGGGAACAAGATCCCTTGTAGTTTCCCTTACCCCTAAATAGAATACACTTGAATCTATTGTTTATGAAGTTGTCATAGTACTACATTAACAGTTGTGTAATGTCTTCTTTGTCTTATTTGTACCTCAGAGTAACTCTGTAGGGAGGAAAGTAGTTATTACTGGTTCCAATTCACTGGAATCAGTTCATCCATGTTAACATTCCACGATGATTCTTATTAACAGTAGAAATCTTTTCCTAGTTTGCACTCCCACATCATTGCCAATGGTTGCTAGTTTAGAACTGGAATGTCCCCAAATGTCCATGTGGTAAAGGCTTGGTCCTCAGCTTGGCAATATTGTGAGGAGGTGGAACCTTTAAAAGGTAGGGCCTAATGCCGGGCGCTGGTGGCTCACGCCTGTAATCCTAGCTACTCAGGAGGCTGAGATCTGAGGATCGCGGTTCAAAGCCAGCCTGGGCAGGAAAGACCGTGAGACTCCTATCTCCAATAAACCACCAGAAAACCGGAAGTGGTGCTGTAGCTCAAGTGGTAGAGCACTCGCCTGGAGCTGAAGAGCTGAGGGACAGCGCCCAGGCCCAGAGTTCAAGCCCCATGACCAACAAAAAAAATAAATTAAAAAAAAAATAATAAAAGGTAGGGCCTAGTGGGAGGTCTTAGCTCATGGAGGGTATACCTTTGAAGGGAAGAAGGGCACTTGTCTCTTCCCTTCTCTTTTCACCTGCTGGCCACTAGAAGTGAACAGCTCTACCGGAGCTCCTGCCATGTCTTACCATGGACTCAGAAGCAATGGGGCCAAGCAACTTACAAGACCCTGTCTCTTCTTCCTTCCTTCCTTCCTTCCTTCCTTCCTTCCTTCCTTCCTTCCTTCCTTTCTTTCTTTCTTTCTTTCTTTCTTCCTCCTTTCTTCCTTTCTTTCTCCTTTCTTTCTTTCTCTTTCTTTCTTTCTCTCTTTCTTTTTTTCTTTCTCTCTTTCTCCTTTCTTCCTCCCTTTTTTCCCTTCTCTTCCCTTTCATTTCCTTCCCTTTCCTTTCCTTCCTTTTCCTTCTTTCTTTTACTTTCTGGCGCTGATACCAAGGCTTGAATTTATGGCTCCATACTCTTGCTTGACTTTGTTGCTCACAGCTGTGAGCCAACCCTCCAGTTAATTAATTGAAACGGAGTCATGCAGACTTTCTTGCCTGGGCTGTCTTTGAACTGAAATCCTACAAGTCTCAATTTTCTGAGTAGTTAGGTTTAGTTTTGAGTGGCTAGTGCCCATCTCCTTTTCTCTTTCCAAGTCACTTGTCTCAAGAATTTTGTTATAATAATATAAATATGACTAATGCAATAGTGAAGGTCAATTCTAGCCTCAGCTGTTCTACCAACCTATTTGTATGAAATAGATACATAGAAGTGAAAGGAAAACTGAGTCATTAAATGGAACAGAATTGTGGAGGGATCCCATCTTTAAGGAGGTAGCTTCAGTGTATTTATATACTGTACTATACAGATGTAGTTTACTCTATTTGTTTTCTGTCCTGTCTAGAAAATAACACAAACTATAAGTGTGTATTAAAACCAATTCACCATGATCTAAGAGGAGCTAATGTTCTATAATGCTGTGCATAATACAGGTGAGTGGATGAAAGGCACAATAAATACTGGGGAAAAATCCAGGCACAACACTTACAGAGGCAGGATTACCTTCATATAGGTGCAAAGACAGGACCAGAACTTCTAGTAGGGCAGTAGTTACTCTGGTATGACATGACAGATAAAGGGCTTTAGGCCCACGACATATGCACTTTCTGGATCTGAATGGACCATGTATGTTCAGTTTGAGAAACCTTTGAGCTGTATGTACATTTACCATACCTTTTTAGAAGCCTCTTGGTTAATGGTGGAGTGATGAGTGTGACTACTTCTGCAGCTCCACCAGAATCTGTCCGTTGGCTTTTTTTAAAGAGCAGGGCTCAGGGGTTGGGAAGGTGGCTCAGTGGTAAAGTGCTTGCCTTGCATGCATTAGGACCTGGGTTCGATTCCTCAGCACCACATAAATAGATGAAGCTGGAAGTGGCACTGTGGCTCAAGTGGTTGAGCACTAGCCTTGAGCTGAAGAGCTGAGGGACAGCGCCCAGGCACAGGGTTCCGGTCACACGACCGACAAAAAAAAAAAAAAAAAAAAAAAAGGCAAGGGCTCATTCTCCTGTTTTTTATTTTTTCAAGATTCAAACCCACTTGTCTATCTAGGTAGGACTGACCTAACAGGAGAGCAAATCCTGTTCAAGAGGCTCCCCTGCCTCCCATCTGGATAGCATCAGACCACTGGCTGCTTTGATGGATTACCACTCAGAAGGAAAGAAAGCTATGGCTTTCAAGTTTCCTCCAGATCCCAAAACACCCATCGCCACCTGTCCTCCATTAGTAAGAAAAAAAATACCCCTGCTCTTTGATTTGTTGAAGACAGCTCTGGGATTTTGGAACCAGTTGAAAAAATCTGAAGGAAGCTGTGGGGAAGCAAAGGTCAGTAGAAAAGATTCTCTGAGTGAGGACCTTGACTCCAGCCATCAGCTGTTTTTAAACAATGAGGATGACTAAAATAGTCCCAGCGTTTCTGTTAAAATGCACTGTTCTCACTGGTGACAGCCGAACCAAACGGACCTGGGAAAGAGGCCAAGCTCAGCCCCCAAACCAGCTGCATGATTGGAGGCAACTCCCTCCCCTGTGAGCCTGTTTCTACAACTCTTAAAATGGGGATAAGAAATGCTATTTGAAGTGATTCAAGAAGACAGGGTCTGCTATGGAGACTGGCAGACAGTGAGCCACTCAGAAATATCCTTAGAAGTAATGTTTACCTGGGTTGTCCATCATACCGTCACTATGCATAATCCAGGCACCCCATTTGGCACTGTGGTTGCAGAGGATAGAGTGATGGGGAGATGGAAGATGCCCTGCCTCTGGAGCTTACATTAGAATGAGGGTAGGCAGCAAATCAGGACCCAAATATTTAACTACAATCCTCCAGAATGCAATGAGGAGTGGTGACTTGATCAAGAACAACATGGGTGAGGGTAACAAGGAGGCCTCTCTGGGAGGTTAGGAGGTGAGCATGACCTGAAATATACAGACAGGAATACACAGGTCACATGAAATATGAGGGGCTGGAGGTACATGCAAATATAAGAAAAGATGGACAGAATGGTCTGTGTGGCTGGAGTATATAGGGAGGGAGGGAGAAGGTGAGGAGGTGGGCACAAGCCAATTTATGTGGCAACGGGAGAAGTCTGTCAGGCTATTAAAAGGCAGAGAGCAAAGGGAAGCTTCTGATGACTCTCAGCTGCTGGATATGACTTGAATTTTAGAATCTTCACATTAGAGAGCAGAAGCAGAACAGATTATGGAGGGCAAGAGGGAGGGAAAGCAACATGTTGATTGTAAATCTCCAGGTAGATTTGTTGGTGCCATGGTCTAAGGATGGTGGTAATGAAGGGATAGAAACAGGTGAAACAGATATCTTGCTGGCAAAAGAATCAGGAGAGAAGGATAAAAAAGATAGTTTCTGGATTTGGGAGTAGCCAGGAGGCAGGCATTGATGATGTCTGTAATGTGAAAGACAAGCAGGCTTGGGGTGATGGTGAACTAATGGGAATGTAGGTTACACAGCAAGTCTGGGATACTGGTTTGGATCTCTTCTGGGGAGAAAGTAGAGGAACAAGGCCTCTCTGGTGTTTAGAGTCCAGTCAAAGAGACTAAGAATGATGGCCTACGCAGGGGAAAGAGAGGACATGAGAAGTCTCTAGAGCTGGAGGGAGAATTTCCAAAGGAAGGAGAGTGAATGGAGCTGGGAGCCAGAGCAAATGAGAGCAACATGCCTATGTCATTGGGTAACTTGCTTTGAGGGTAACTTGACATGTGCTTTCAGTAGGTAGTAGGCACACAGTTCCTATTGAGGTGGTGAAAGACTGAGCTAGGATGAGGCAGGATACTAAAGACCATACTTGTTAAACTAAATATTCAAATTCTTTAGAAGAGTGTGGCTAAGCCAGGCACCACAGAATCACGCCTGTAATCCGAAAACTACTCAAGAGGTCGATATCTGAGTATCCAGGTTGAATCTCTAACCAGAAAATAAGGCATATGAGGAAGTGTGACTCAAGTGGCAGAGTACTAGCCTTGAGTGGAAAAAGCCAAGTGAGGGAAAGGCCCCAAATTCAAGCCCAGTACGGGACAAGGAGGGAGGAAAAAGCGAATGAAACTATCAGGTGTCACATGGTCTCCCAGATTTCTTGCAAGTGGCATCCGAATACACACAGTTTTATATAGGGATCATTGCTTCAGGGAGCCCATATGGGATTCTAGCCCCTAGACAACTAGGGAATAGAGAACCACTGTTTTCTTCTTGCCTTGTGCCCATTCCCACCCTGGTCATAGCAAAACAGGACAACACAGTGCAGAAGTTGATGTTCTGGGTGCTAAAGGTTTGTAGCTACATTCAGGTTTAGAGAACATCGACCCCCTGCTGGCATAGTGGTAGCCAGGATACTGAGTCGCACAGAGCTGCTATTAACTGGGGTGGGGTGTGTACCAAAAGCTAGCCTTTCCCTTTTGACTATAGCCAAAGGGAAAACTTTCCAGAAGTCATGAATCCTTTGAGTGGATGTGAAAAAAGGGAGGATGTGACTTGAAGCAAGTTTTTCCAGGTGATGGGAAAGAGTTGGGCCTGGAAGAGAAAGCAGAAAAGAAAAGGCAGTGTTATAATGTAACAGGATATGTTTGCCACTGCAGTTGTTTTTATTCATTAGGTGGAAAGTGGAGCAAATGAATGTGAAGGTGTCTTCCAACCTTAACATCTAGTGTTTGCAGACTCTGTGCTTCCAAGTAAGACAAAACACAGAAGTTTCGAAGCACAAAGGCTTACTTATTCAATGAGCTTCACAGAAGACTTTTAATGTAGAAGAAAAACTTAAAGTAAGTGAATAATATTGTAAAGTTTAAAGATATAGTTGATAAATATAAAATCATAATAAACTTTTTGAGAAGGATTAAGGAATGACACGCAGAGAAGCCAGAGTTGTGGCCACAGTTTTCTCCCTCTATACCATGGCTTTGCTTTCTGTAGCTCCATTTATCCATGGTCAAGCACCATCTGAAAATATTAAATGGAAAATTCCAGAAACAAACAAGTCATAGCTTTTAAGTTGCATGCTCTTCTAAGCAACATGATGAAACCTCAAGCCATCCCACTCTGTTCTGGTAGGACATAAATCATCAATTTGTCTACTGTATACACACTGTATATGCTATATACCTGCTACTCACTTAGTTACCACCTAGATTACCAGGTCAATTGTCATGGTATTACAGTGTTGGGTTCAAGTAACAGTTATTTTAGTTGATAATGGTCTCAGAGTACAAAAATAACACCATAAAGAAGGTCCCAGGGCATGTACCACAGAAGGACAGATTAACTCCAATACTATGTGGCAATAGCACAGAACATATATACCAAAAAATAATAGTTTATATGGGATTCAGTACTATGTGAGGTTTTGCTGGGAACCTTGGAACTTGTCTTCCTTAGATACAGGAATCCTATGTAGTAGTATTCCTATGAGCTATACACAAACAAGAACCCTAAGACGTCGCCTAAATGTTACAGAACTTGATCTCTCACACATTAAAAATGTTTGAAGAATGCGAGCCAGTTGAAATATTTTGTGACTCTGAAATTGCCAAAGATTCTGTCATACTCAGGCCTCTGGCCATCTTCATTACTCAGGATAGAACTTGAATCACTTTGACCAGTAGAGAGAGAGAATGGCAGACTGGCTCCCATTGTAAGTCACAGGCATTTCTAAGTGCATCTTAAAAGTTAGAACACCTACCACTGTCACTTGTAGCTGTAAGGGAAGTGAGGCATATCTTTGGGTTGCACAGTAATGTGGATGTGGCTATTCTGAGGGAGTGGTCGACCATGAAGTCTCATATAAAAATCAAAATAGAGTCCAGAGGAAGATGGTGGAGGAGAAGCTGGGGGCTAAACAAGCTCTCGTGCAGAAACCAGTTTTAGTGTTCTAGTGAAAAGTCCAAGGCTAGAGAGTCACACCAAGTATGTCATCATAGTACAGAGAGTTTGGCCAGAGAGGAAAAATTCAGACAGCTTGCTTAAGGAGACAGATTTGAGTACTTGCCAGCGTTCACAGCGGTGGCAGTGGCAGCAGTGGTGGTTGCTGCCACAGCCACCATATCAACAGAGAGAACCTGGGACATAGGTGCCACAGGCGGTGTGTGAGTGGATTCTATTAACTGCCAGTAAGAACTGACAAGAAGTGAAAATCTTCATCCTGCTGACCACTGACAGTCACAGACCATGGACAGCCTGGAACCCAAGGGAAAGGTGTGAGTTCCACACAAGACATCCTCACTCCTCTTCACAGAGCAGCAGTGAGAAGGTAGCTCCTCCCCAACCACTGGAGAAGAACTCCATTTTTGATACTAACAAAGACCTGCCCAGAGCAGCTAGCAAGTAACTTAGGCCTGGATGGGAAGGGGAAACAAAGGAGGAAGCTACAATGCTTGATAAAAAATGTACTCATTATCTTGCCCATGTAATTGTAACCCCTGTGTACAGTATTTTCACAATAAAAAATAAATAAAAATTTAAAAAAAGAAAAAGACAATAGGAGTCATTCAACAGGTCAAAGGAATCTGATCTACATGGCTCAGCATCACCCCAGGGGAAAGTTGCCCTTCCCAGGCAGAAGGAGGTCTGCCCAAGGAGGAGTGACATTCTTCACTGAATAAACAGAGCCAGAGGCTACCCTACCCCACTGTAGCACAGGCAGCAGACCCAGCTGAAGGAGGATGAAAGAAAACAATTGGAAACTCAGTAAACATAAATACTGAAAGCGGCTCCAGGCTGGGCTCTGTGAGTGTCTCAGAGGCTAGCCCCTCAGGGAAAAGCTACTGATTGCTGACAGGCCTCAACCCTACCCACAACCTAGCCCTAGCACAGCAATTCAAAGCTAGAGGAAACAGCCATCTCCCTCTTTTGTGATAATCAAAGCAGATCACCCTCCCACTGAACTAGCCTGGGGGGAGGGTCATTAGGTACCTGGTAAGGCAGAGCATCCTTCTGCCTACTCAATCAAACTCATTTAAGAAAGCAATCAATACACAGGAAACCAAACACCACAAGCAAACAAGAGACTCCACCAAGAGACTAGTTATGGATACAGGGGAGACACAAGATCCTTTCCCCCCTTTTCTTTTCTACATAATTTTTTTATAAAATTGTTTTCTATGTTTTTCATCATTTTTATTTTAGGGTTTTAAAAAAATTCTCTTTTTACTCTTCTCCCTTTTGGTCATTTTTTTTGCTTCACTTAATTGCTGTTCTGTTCATCCCAAAATATATAGCTGTCTTCGATTATTGGACCTTATCCTTCATTGTGTGCATATGTAATTCAGATTTCGATTACTTAATTTACAAACTCTCGGCCTTAACTCCTTTAATTGTAGTATTATTTATTTATACTTATATAATTTTAAATGTTTCATTTTAAAATTTTTTATTTTTCAGTTTTCCCTTTTCTTTATCTCTCTTCTTTCTTTCTATCCTTTTCCTCTCTCTGAATTAAGGCCTTCATTATATTCCCTCTCTCCCTTTCCCACCCCACAATACTCTAATATTACTTTCTTCTCACAATTCTCCCTAAACCTATTAATTTCTGGTCTGCTGCCCCTTCTTTGATCTTCTTAGTCCATTGATCCCTTGTTATTTGTTGTTGAACTAGATTGTATCTGTTGAACTAGATTGTACATGTACTCATTTTGACTGCACCAATCTGTGCAACTACATAGTTCTGGTTAATGATTGCCTTAAATTAGTATTCTAGCACAGAATTGGTTTTGCTTTCATACCCAAATGAGCAGAACAAGCCACAGAAACACAAGAAAAATGGCAAGACCAGGTATCTCAACTCCTGCTCATGATTATCAGGCATTAGAGCAATTATGAATAATCCAGAGGAGAGTTCCCAAAATGCTCTACAAACACTACTGGTAAACATGCTGGATCAAAAGACTGAAAGCATAAGACTCTGTGTGAGCATGATAGGGAAATCTGTGAGTGGGATGAGGCTAAACAAAGATTAATACAGGAATTTTGCCAGCATGAGGAGGCTAATCAAAGATTAATAGAGGAATTGTATGAGCAGGATGAGAGGCATTCATGGAATCTACAAACAGAAAGCTGGAGGAATCAAGAGACCACAAAGAGAATGCTGAATGAAGCCCAACAGAAGGAAAGAGAACCTAATAAAACTATACCCAAATAACTAAAGGATTTGAGTATGAACACTGAAAACCAAATCAAGGAGGTGAAGAAGTCCATACAAATGGGGCAATGTCATGCTTTCTGATGGAGGCATAGAATTCCATTGTGTATATATAACACATTTTCTTGATCCGATCTAAAATAAAGCTCCAATAAAGAATCTGAAGCCATTAAATCTGACCAATTAGAAGGAAAGAAAAATAAGAAACAAAGTAGAAAGTCTTGACAGTAGGTTAGATCATGCAGAAGATTGAATCTCTGGGATTGAAGACAGACAAGCATCTTAACAGAGAACTTCACAAACATGCAAAAAGATAGGCCCATTCAGATAAAAGAATCCTTTAGAACCCCAAATATACCAGACCAGAACAGGACATCCCACCATCACATTGTAATCCACACAGGAACAATGCAGACCAAGGAGAAGATCCTTAAAGCTGTGAGGGAGAGAATATCAATCACTTATACAGAGAAACCAATCAGAATAACTTCTGATTTCTCAGCAGAGAAAATGAAAGCAAGAAGAGCCTGGAATGATGTATGCCATGCCCTAAAGACAAACAACTATCAACCAAGAGTATTGTACCCAGCTAAACTCCCCTTCATAATGGAAGGCCAAATAAAAACCTTCCACAGCAAAGAAAAACTGAAACAATATATCTCCACCAGACCATCTCTACAAAAGATACTTAAAGATGTCCTATACATAGAAAACCAACAAGAGCACAATTAAGGCCAAGAAACAGCCCCCAAACAGAAAATCCAAGAAGCATAGGAAGAACCCAGTTGGCATAGCCCACAAGAAGGTGGATTGGATAACATGGCAGAAACTACCAAACACCTTTCAGTCCTAACTCAATATTAATGGACTTAACTCTCCAATTCAGTGACATAGATTGTCTAGTTGGATCAAAAAGTAAGATTCTTCTATCTTCTGCCTTCAAGAGACACACCTTGCCCACATAAACAAACATATTCTGAAAGTGAAAAGCTGGAATGAAATCTACCAAGTAAATGGCCCCCATAAATAGGCAGGAGTTGCAATTCTAATATCAGATAAAGTAGACTTCAAATTAAAATTAGTGAGCAGAGATAAAGAAGGTCATTACATACTAATTAAGGGGTCTCTCCTTATGGAGAATATTACAATTCTAAATATCAATTCACTAAATAATGGAGCACCCAAATTTATCCAAGAAACACTACTTTCCCTCACATCTCACATAAATCCAAAGCCATTAACTGTTGGAGACTTTAACTCACCACTATCCCCACTGGATAGGTCAACTCGGCAAAAACTCAACAGAGAAACCTTGGATCTAAACAACTGCATAGATCAACTAGACGTAACAGACATCTACCAAATATTTCACCCAGCAGCATCAGAATACACATTCTTCTCAGCAGCATACAGAACAGTCTCCAAAATAGATCACATTTTAGGCCACAAATCAAATTTGTCCATATTCAGAAACATTGAAATTATGGTCTGCATTCTCTCAGACCACAAGGGAATAAAAGTAGAATTCAACATCAAAAGCCATCAAAGAAAATCCTATAACACTTGGAGGCTGAACAACACATTGTTGAAGCACCAGGGGGTGATGGAAGAGATTAGAAAGAAAATTCAAATGTTCATGACACTTAACAAAAATGAACACACAAATCACCAGCTCCTCTGGGACATAAAAGGCAGTACTCAGAGGCAAGTTTATAGCTCTGAGTTCCTACATCAACAAATTGGAGAGATTTGAAACCAACAATTTAACAAGGCATCTGAAGCTCCTTGATATAAAGCAACAAGCTAAATCTCTATCCATTAAACAGAAACAAATATTTAAAATTAAATTAGAATTAAATGAATTAGAGTCCAAAAAAAACACAGAAAGAATCAACAAAACAAATAGTTGGTTCTTTGAAAATATTAACAAAATTGACAGACCCTTAGCAAATCTTATCAGAAAAAGAACACACCCAAATAAACTAACTCAGAAATAAGAATGGAAACATCACCACAGAAACAATCAAGATTCAGAACATTATAAGGGAACACTTCTCAAAATTTTATGCTAATAAATTTAAGAACCTGGAAGAAATGGATGAATTTCTAGCAAATATTGACATGCCCAAACTAAATCAAGATGAGGTAAACCAAATTAACTGACCTATAACAAGCACTGAAATAGAAACAGCAATAAGAGACCTCCCACCCAAGAAAAGCCCAGATGAATTATACAAGGCCTTCAAAGCAGAACTCACACCAATACTCCTCCAACTCTTCAATGAAATTGAAAGTGAAAATTCACTACCAAACTCTTTCTATGAAGCCATCATAACCCTCATCCCCAAATCAGGGGGATTCATTAAAGAAAGAGAATTATAGACCCATTTCTTTGATGAACATCGATACAAAACTTCTCAACAAAAGAAATCATACACCATGATCAAACAGTATTAATTTCAGGGATTCAAAGCTCTTCAATGTGTGCAAGTCAATTAATTCATCACATTAACAAGAGCAAGGATAAGAACCACATGATTTTCTCAATTGATGCAGAAAAAGCATTCGACAAGATCCAACACCCTTTTAATTTGAAGGCTCTGGAAAAACTAGGAATCCATGGAACATTCATCAATACAAAAAAGGCTGTATATGACAAATCTACAGCCAGCATCATACTTAATGGTGAAAACTAAAGCCATTTACTCTAAATTCAAGAATGAGACAAGGATGTCCCCTCCCTCCACTCTTCAATTTAGTATTAGAATGCCTAGCTAGAGCTATAAGACAAGATGCAAACATAAACGGGATCCAAGTAGGGAAAGATGAAGTAAAACTCTCCCTCTTTGGAGATAACATGATGTTGTATTTAAAGCACTCCATGGACTCCACTCCCAAGTTACCTGAGCTGATTTGAATCTTTGGCAAAGTAACAGGGTATAAAATCAGCCCTCAAAAATCAATCGCTTTTCTGTATACCAATAATGAGAAGAGCACACCTGAAATCAGAAAAGCAACTCCTTCTGTAATAGCCTTTGTACAGTATCTTTATATTAAAAATATATTAAAAATCAAAATATACAAGAAGGTGATGATTCACTTTACAAGCGACTTTTCTTTTACCTTCAGAGCAAAAAATACATCTATTGCTTAGAATTTTAGTCCTTTAGCTGAATGCCTTAATGTACCTCTCCCAACTTTGCCCCTCATCCATACCAAAAATCCTTGCTAATTTTTCATTCTGTGTCTATGCTTACATTGTTCAGACTTTAATTCCAATTCATGCACAAAGGACTAGGTACAATCATTATGATAAAATGAATGGGCAGGGTAGGAGCAGTTCCTACAAGGAAAGAGTATACACAGCACACAACACATGCACAAAAATGAATCTATGCTGTGATTTGGAAAGGATTATCATCTGGCACTGGTCCCTTACCACTGGTTAGTGGTAAGGCCTTGAACAGGTGGGCTGTAGTGGGAGGTGACTAGGTCATTGGGTCTCCTGCCATTGGACAGAATCAATGTACTTCTCATTGGCTTTTATTGAGAGATTATCCTTGTCTTTTGTATATTTGTTTCCTTGCCACTGCTATGCCCTGTTTGATGCCCAATGGGACCCCTACCAGAGGCTAAGTATATCTCCTGTCTGCCTTTGGACTTCAAACTGTAAAACTAAGAGTGAAATATACATGTCTTTTTATAAATTACTCAGCCATGACATTTTGTTATCCCAACAGAAAACAGACTCACCCACTCCACTGGAAAGGGGAGTCTACTGTGCATGAGGTCAGAAATGAGATGAAGAACTGGTAGAATTTGACACACAGGAACATGCCCTTTTCTACAGGGAGGAGGGTTCTCAGAGCTCACTCATCCTGAAGAAGTGGTTCCTAGTCAGCCTCATACACCAGCAGAACATGTGATCTTCTAATTGAACTAGAAAACAGTTCCAACCTCACTTCTTTGTGCATGTATTAACTTCTTTAAAGAGAAATGTATTTCTTTGGTTATGGAAGGCCTGCTTGCTTATACACCTAAAAGGAGCAACTCTCACTCTTAGCAAATGTTATTTTTGGAATATTTATTCTAGATTGTTATCCTAATCCATACTGCTACAGCAGAATACTATAGACTGCATTCTTTATGGAAAAGAAATGTATCTCTCATAGCCTAGAAAGTCCAACATCAAAATCCAGCATCTGTTGCAGGTCTTTACACTATATCATAATGTGGAAGGAAGTAGAAGGACAAGAGAATGAAGGCTCCATCCTTACACAGCAGAAGAATGGAGGAGCAAGTCTATTGTATTTTGCTATTTTATTTTATTACTTTCATTTTCCTATTTGGTGTTAGTATTGAGCCTTACACTCTTGCCTGACTTTTTCACTCTAGGCTAGCACTCTCCCACTTGGGCCATGTCTCCACTTTATCTTTTGGCTGATTAATTGAAGATAAAAGTCTCATCGAGTTTTCTGCCTGGGCTGGCTTCAAACCTTGGTCCTGAGATCTCAGCCTTCCGATTACAAGTATAAGCCATTGATATCTGGCTACCTTGATTTTTAAATTGTGGTTCTCCCCTCTTCTTTCTCATCCTGACCCTTCCTCTTCTGTTTCTCTTCCCTTCTTATTCTGCCTTCTTGCCACTACCTTTGGAAGAGAAGTCATTGAAGAAATTAGGTAGGCGGTGTTTATACAGAGAAGGGGTTAAACAGAGAGCTCATTACACTTCCTCTAGGTCCCATAGTAGGAACTCATTTAAAAAAAAAGAAAAGCTTCAGCTGGGGCATCAGTGAGTTATGTTTGTAATCCTAGCTATTCAGGAGGCTGCGATCTGAGAATCACGGTTTGAAGCCAGCCAATGCAGAAAAGTCAATGAGACTCTTATCTCCATCTGCAAACAAACAAACAAAAAAAGCCAGAAGCAGAGCCATGGCTCAAGTGGTAGATTACTAGCCTTGAACTAAAGAAGCTCAGGGACAGCGCCTAGGCCCTGAGTTCAAGCCCCAGGACCTGCACCAAAAGAACAGAAAGGCTTCAACAAGTATCCTGGGGCATACCTGCAGTTCTAGCACTAGGGAGATTTGAGTAGGAGAATCATGAGCTCCAGATTAATATGAACTACGTGTGTGTGTGTGTGTGTGTGTGTGTGTGTGTGTGTGTGTGTGTGTGTGTGTGTGTGTGTAGGATTACAGGTATGAGCCATGATTGCCCAGCTGGCAATCTATATATTCTACATTTATTTTAAATGACTTCAACATTGGCATTCCCTTTAGTAGGTAATTTAAAACAATATCAATATTTTAGTGCCATTTATACAGCTGGTACTAGCAGCCAGCACCTTTGTCCCAAAGCAGCCAGAGATGATGAAGACACTGCTCTGATTTTCTGGATGAAGAGAACAGATTGTTCCCTGGAGCAGAAATTACTCTTCCAGGGCACAGAGGGGCCATTCAGGGCTCAGAAAGAGCTCAATGGTCCCTGACAGCCCTGCCAAGTTAATGCGACTCCCAGAGCGAGTGACTCCCTTTCATCTCACCAATTCATTCAGCCTCATTACCTCCATCATCAAGCCAGGGCCCTCAGTGTGGCACAGAGAGACTTCATTCTTCTCTGACCAGGAAGGAACAGAGGGAAGCTCCAGGCCAAGACTGGACAGAAAGGAAGACCCTAACTCTTGATCTAAACTAGTCTAAAGCTTTAGTGCTCAATAAATACTCAAGAACAGAAAGGGAAAAGCTGAATGTATGCCCTTCCAGTGATACTGAGCCTGGATCCCTCAGTATATCTTGTTCATTCCCAGGCCTCAAAAGGATGTTTCCAAGTGAGCTTTGCTCAGAAAATTCAGGGCTTTCTGGTAGGTAGCCCCAGATCCTAATGGTGAGCCATAGAGGTGAATGAAATACTGCAGAGGGGTGAACCCCACCCCACCCCTGTTTGGAGAGCACTTCATAGCTGGTCAAAATTATTTTCATTACTCCCTTTTCTCTTTTCCCCATGTAACAATGACACTTCCCATAGCTAACAGTCATGCATTATGCATCTCAAAATAGCTAGAGAGAGGAGTTTGAATGGGCTCACCATAAAACAATGATTGAAGTTGAAGGGGAGGGATGATGCCCTGATTCAATCATTACACCACACACATAAGAGTGGAGACATCCCATTGGATGACCCCATAGCTAGGTAAAATTGTGTGTGTGTGTGTGTGTGTGTGTGTGTGTGTGTGTGTTGTGTGTTGCTCTGCAACTTGAGCCACACTTCCATTTCTGGCTTGTGTGTGTGTGTGTTTGATGGTTAATTGGAGATAAGAGTTTCACAGACTTTTCTGCCTGGGCTGGCTTTGGGCCTCAATCATCAGACCTCAAGCTCCTGAGTAGCTAGGATAACAGGTGTGAGCTCCTAGCATCCAGCTAACTAGATATAATTTGTATTTCAGTCTTCCAAGGCAGTGTCTAGACCCATAGACCCATAAAAACAGCAAATCATACAGTTGCTGTATACTCCCAAAGATTTCAGTCCAAGCTCTGACGATTGGGTCAGAGGCATACAAATGTCTGGTGGTCCACAATGCATAGATGACACATTCAAACTACAGTGCATAGGCTGACACATATTATGTTTGACTCTGTGCTGGGAGAGGTACGTGAGAATATGAATGACAGCTCCTGCCCTGTATAATATGTCCATAGTAGCCATCATATGGGGTAGAAAGTGGTCGGTGTTAGTGGTATAGAGGAGAGAGAGAGAGAGACAGAGAGAGAGAGACAGAGAGAGAGAGACAGAGAGAGAGAGAGAGAAAGAGAGAGAGAGAGAGAGAGAGAGAGAGAGAGAGAGAGAGAGAGAGAGAGAGAGCACAAACTTTTATCAAGCCATTACCCATGTGGTCCAGGATTAGAGTACAGAATTGAACACATCATAACAATCAACATGCAGTTTCCAAAGAATCAATGTTTATTGCTTGTCCATCATAGACTCCATGAGGAAAGCACAGATGTTGCTTTCCTTTAACATCTGTGGCAGACGTTGTACCCTTGGATCATAGAGTGCCCCGAGGCTAGTGCTTACATTCTTATGAGCTGGATCCACAATTTCAGCCTGAGCAGAGGCAGAAACAGTCCTCAACCAATGTGTGGTGGTGCCACTTAATAAATACCCAAAGTTCTCTCTCCAGGGCAGGAGGACTCAGGATTCTAAGCTGGCCTGTGCAGTTCCAGAGACACTGTTCCTTTCTATCAAACCTTCCCTTCCATCTCCCATTCCATCTGTCTCCCATTTCCATCCACAAATAAACTTGCTTCACTGCAGTTTCCATTTCAAGGTCTGTTTGTGAGACAGCACAAAGCCTTTATTCCTCACTTCTCCTGCCTTGAGCTTGGTACTTCTTGTTCCAGAGAGCCCCCGAGGAAAACTCACTGGGGACAGATGGTGGTTGAAGGACTTTCTCTGCTCCACAAACTCACACAGAAAACCAGGCTGCTATTGTCCATGGCTTCCCCTTTTATTTAACTTTATTATTTTTAAACGTGATGTGGAGGATCAAACTCAGAGTCTTTTCACATGCTGGGCAATTCTGTACCACTACACTATACCTGAAGCCCTTGGATTTTTGAGACAGTGTTTTGCCATGTAGCCCAGCAAAACCCTGAGTATACAATCCTCCTCCCTTAAAAGGATTGTAATTCCTGCCTGTTGGGATTACAGATGTGCACTGGCTGTCCAGTAGCATCTTCTCTTTACCTATTGTGATGGCAAGGAGAACTAGAACCCCAATCTTGATTCCAGAGTGCTGACTGTACCTGTGACAATACTTCTACCTCAACTAATAGACTGTGACATGGGTTGTTTTTATCACATTTCTTTCTCTTTTATTCTTTTTTGGGGGGAAAAAGTTGTGAGACTTGAACTCAGGACCTAGGCCCTGTCCCTGAGCTTTTTTTTTTCTCAACCATTTTAAGCCACAGTTCCACTTCTGGCTTTAGGTGGTTAATTGGAGATAAGTCTCATGGCCTTTCCTACCTGAGCTGACTTTGAACCACAACCCTCATATCTCAGCTAGGATTACAGGTATGAGACACCAGTGCCTGGCTATATCCAATTTCTTTAACTCCCATATGTATCTGGCCAGAAAGCTTCCACCAAAACCAGTCTATCTTCCCTGTAGAAGAAATGACTGCAATTTCCCATTTGGAAAGGCATTTTGTTAAATTTCCTTTTTTAGAGAGCCTAAAAGCCCTACTGTATCCAAAAAGGGCTCTGCAGAGGGAGGCTGCGACTCAGATGTCTTCTTCTAAATTGACGGGCTCATTATTTTTAAATTACTTCAAGCCCTGCCAAGATTAGAATTCTTCAGAAGGCTGCACCAATGCCAAAAGATGTTGTCTCTGAAGTTACAAGACCCTCATCATCTCTCATTCTGCAGGGGCCCTGGGAGCCTCTAGTTAGCTGAACATCAGCTGCCTGACCTACTTGGATTTTGGACCAGTGCAAAATCGAGCATAGTCTTGTAGAGATGGATTTTGATAAAATTAATAGTCACTGCTGAAGATTGGGGCCCTTTTGCTGTAGCTGCCACAAAGGCAAGTGGCTTAAATTTTGTCTGAGAACAATGGCACCAGGGAACCACAAGGTGTCACAAAATGGAGACACAAAATGGGGCTATTTGTGGAAAAAAAGCAAAGAAAAAGATGAAGAGGCGGTCAGAGAGGAATACTGTATGGAAAGCAAGATTGTAAGAGCAGCTGCCAGAGGTCAGTGCTGGGCTTCTCTGCAGTGTCCCTCTGGCCTGAGATCCTGTCTACACTGGCAAAGCTGAGCCTGCTGGAATGATCAGGATCACAAGAGTATCACAGTTCTGCCTGATGGCTCTGAAATCCCCTCAGAGCAGGATTAGTATGGCTTTTGTCTCCTTGCAGAAACAAACCCCGTGGTTTCTAATCCTGGGTGCTTACTGCTTCCTATACATCCTAAAATATAAGCAAGAATTAATGCATTTTATTTAGTCTTCCTTTGGCTTGCAATGATGTAATCACACATGGAAATGTATGCATATTTCTATAGTCACATGGTTCCCCAGAGAAAGACACTCAATAGGATGGAGATTATAAATATAATATGCAATATACATTTATATACATGCATATATACATATACACTACATATATACATACACACTATATACATACACAATTGTATATATTTATAAACCTATATATATACACTAATACTAGTTCATAAGTACCAATATATAGTATATAGAGAGCATATATTATACATGATGCTATAACAGTTGCTGCTGTATATATCCTAAAGTATACATGCATGGATAGATAGATAGATAGATAGATAGATAGATAGATAGATAGATAGATAGATAGATAGATAGATAGATAGATAGATATAAATGTGAGAGAGAATAAAGAACTAACTTGCCTGATTGTGGTGGTGGAGAAGTCCCATAGTCCAAAGATGGCCAGGAGAACTGATGGAACAGCTCCATGTCAGATCTAACTCAAAGGCAGAAAAAGACAACTGTCTACCTGGAAGATAGTCAGCTGAGAGAACAGTTTCCCTTACTCAACCTTTTTGTTCTATTCAGACCTCTCCCCGCCCCCTCCCCACACACACCCCAGGCCCAGAGTGAGTGAGATCTGTTTCATCAGAGAGGGCAATTCGTTTTACTCAGGTTACGAAATTAAATGACAATGTCCTCCAGAAATATACTACACACATTCCCGGAATAATGTTCAGCCTAATATCTTAGCCACTGCAGAGACTAATGAATCTCCCTCACTTCTCACCCTTACCCCTCATTCTTTCCTTCCTCCTAGTCATTCCTAGCCTGTGATGGGTACAGTGAGGTAAAGCCCAGATTCCACTTCAGGGATGAAGGGTGGTTCTCCCAGATATCTCTGTCCATCAGCCCTTTGGGGGCTACTTTACCTGAAGACAATTCCCTTGCCCAAGTTTCCTTCCCAAATGCATCACCTCCTGCAATCACCCCCTGATAATGGGATTAGGATGCATGACAGCCTGGCCCAACTTTAAAAAAAGTATTGTTATTATAAAGGTGATATACAGTGGGGTTACAGTTACATAAGTCAGGTAAAGAGTTCCTTTCTTTTTGGACAAGGTCACCCTTTCCCTCACTCTCAGTTTTCCCCTCCCATTCCTGCCCTCACCCACAAGTAGTATAGTTTATTCTTAATACAGTGTCTAACGAGTACCACTGCTGCATTTGTTCACCCTTTGTACCTCTTGACCAGCTTTTAATCCCAGGTGGGGTATGCCAGAGATCCATGCTGCTTAGAGCTCCCTGAGACCACCTGGGGTCTTGGGGCATGGCAGCCCAGGTCCTCCTTCCTGGTGGTTTGTTTTCTTCCACAGCTCTGTGTCCTGTTCAGTCGTCTCCAACAAGAATCCAGCCTCCCAACCACAGACTCAGAGCCTCAGCCATTGAGCTGACAGTGTATCATCTCTGCTCTATCCACACTCATGCATGTAAGTTCTCTAGAAGTTGGTCCTGCTCAGTAGAAGCTACAAGTGATAGAATAATATTTGTACAAACAAGTCATTTAGCCATGCTTCTTGTTTTGTTTTGTTTGTTTTTGTCCGTCATGGGGCCTGAACTCTGGGCCTGGGCACTGTCCCTCAGCTCTTCAGCTCAAGGCTAGCGTTCTACCACTTGAGCTACAGCGCCACTTCTAGTTTTCTAGTGGTTTATTGGAGATAAGAGTTTCACAGACTTTCCTGCCCGGGCTGGCTTTGAACCACGATCCTCAGATCTCAGCCTCCTGAGTAGCTAGGATGACAGGCGTGAGCCACCGGCACCCGGCTTAACCATGCTTCTTAAGTACAGAATACTTTTGATTCACTTCTTGTATGCGTGTGTGTGTGTGTGTGTGTGTGTGTGTGTGTGTGTGTGTGTGTGTGTGTGTGTGTGTGTGTGCATGCATGTGCATGCGCTGTTACTGAGACTTGAACTCAAGGATTAGGCTCTGTCTCTTAGCTTTTTCACTCAAGGATGGTGCTCTACCGCTTGAGCCATACTTTACCTCACTTCTCTTTTTTTTGGTGCTTAATTGGCGATAAGTGTCTCACACATATCCCTGCCAAGGCTGGCTTTAAACCAGGGTTCTCAGATCTCAGCCTCCTGGGTAGCTAGGATTATAGACCTGAGCTACTGGTACCCAGCTTGATTTGTATCTTAATCCTGGTTCAGTTGGGCTCTTTCAGATCCTCTGCCATCCAAGATTTTGGCTGTGTCTTGGAAGTCTTCCTTTGATCTTACTTAGAAGCTCCACTTTCTGAGCTGCCAAGAGTTGGCATCATTTCCTGTGTCCCATAACCAATATGGCAGCCTTCTGCTATCAGCTGTCACTCTGGAAATTGAGGCCCTCCCTCTCCCCCTCCCTTTGCCTGTCCTCAACATGTACCATGATGGCAGAATCATGCAGAGGCGGCAACATGTGGCACAGAGAAGCCAACTGTGTCCACATTCCATGTCATGCATTCCTAGCTGTCTCCTCTCCCAACAAGAGAGACGTCTGGGTCCCCTGCAAAGAATAGCCTCCTTGGCAGCAAGCAGATCAGATCTGATACAATTTTTCTCTTTTTACTTCTCTTTAAGAAAGTAATTGCTAAATGAGTTATTATCTCTGTGCATGGCTTCATAGTTGACCTTCTTCCTCCGAAAAATTCATCTTTTATCCATAGAGGGGCAGGCATACCAGAATCAGGGAACATAGTGAACAGCAGGTTTATTGTGAAACCCAACATGATGGGCACTGAGCAAGAGGAAAGGAGTCACGTGTGTGTTGTGTGGTGTGGTGTTTTTGTGGTACTTGGGCATGAATTCATGGTGCTGTGCTTGCCAGCAGGCACTCTACCCCTTGAGTTATGTCCTTTTGGGTCTTTATTTATCTTTTGTTTTTCTTATTTGGTAGGGTCTCATTTTTACCCAGGATTGGCCTGGGACTCAGTTTCTCTAACTTAGGTCACTCTTATAGCTGGAAATTCAAACATGCATCATTACACCCTGTGCATTATTGAGATAGTGTCTTAAGAACTTTTTCCTTCCATGTGCCTTGAACCATAGTCCTTCTGATATCAATCTCCCAAGTAGCCAGCAGGAAAGAAGCCATGATTGGAATCAGGATTACATATGTCAATCATGAAAGAATGGGATCCAACTCAAATCATTCTGCTTACAAGGACCCAGGCCTTTCTGCTCTAAATAAACTGATGCTACCCCAGGATCAGAGAAGTCAAGTGCCCGCCCAGTTTACATAGAGCATTTTTACCCAGGTGTCACTATTTGTGCTCCTCAGCCCCTCATACATTCCCTCAATTATTTGAGACAATTAGACTGACATTAAGAAATGAAAAGAGGGATTGCATGAAACTGCAGAGCTTCTGCATGGCAAAGGACATAGAAAGCAAGATGAATAAAAAGCCCACAGATTGGAAGAAGACCTTCACTAACCATACAACGGACAAGTGTCTCATATCCAAAACATACTTAGAACTCAAAAAATTAGATCGCCCAACAACAAATCCTCAAAGAGATAACTGCCTGATAAATAAGTGGACTAAAGACTTAAAGAGAGACTTCTCTGAAGAGGACATAAGAATGCCCAATGGACACATAAAGAAATGCTCAACTTCTCTAGTCATAAAAGAAATGCAAATCAAAACAACATTGAGATCCCACCTCACCCCAATTAGAATGGCTATAATCAAGAAATCTAATAACAAGATGCTGGAGGGGATGTGGCCAAAGGGACCCCTACTGCATTGTTGATAGGAATGTAAACTTGTTCAATCACTTTGAAAAGCAGTATGGAGGTTCCTCAAAAGACTCCACAAAGAGGGCCCCTATGATCCAGCAATCCCATTTTGGGGCATTTACCCAAAAGATCACAAACAAGACCATACTAAAGCTACCAGCACAGCTATGTATATCACAGCATTATTCATCATAGTTAAGATATGGAACCAACCCAGATGTCCCTCAGTAGATGAATGGATCAAGAAAATGTCACACACACACACACACACAGGAATTCTATGCCTCCATCAGAAAGAATGACATTGCCCCATTTGTTAGGAAATGGAAAAACTTGGAGAAAATTATATTAAGTGAAGTAAGCCAATCCCAAAGAAACATAGGCCCATGGTTTCCCTTATCTGCAATAACTAGTGTATGTCTAGGACAGCAGAAAAGGTGAAAAGCTATGTACATATGACCGTGTAAGATAATGGTAAGTGAAATAAACTCCAAGACAGGGACACAATAAGCTTTATCTTTATTGCTGTTTTTTTTAATGTACTTATAATGTACTATGTGATTTTTTTGTTTCTTTGGTATGTTCCTCCCCCATGGTATAACCCATGTTTTCTCTGTATTTGATTCTGGTGCCCTACAACTTGTATATACAGTTTTTTTAATTTTGAGAGGGGAAGGGAACATTTTTGAAATATTAAAAAATTGTGGTGAATTATACATGATTTAAAATTTACCAATTTAAGCAGGACACTGGTGGCTCATACTTATAATTCTAGATACACAGAGACTGAGATCTGAGGATCACAGTTGGAAGCAGAAAAGTCCTTGACTAGAAAAATGAAAACAAAAAGCAAGCAAGCAAACAAACAAGAGAGAGAGAGAGAGAGAGAGAGAGAGAGAGAGAGAGAGAGAGAGAGAGAGAGAGAGAGAGAGAGAGAGAGAGAGAGAAAGGAAGGAAGAAAGGAAGGAAGGAAGGAAGGAAGGAAGGAAGGAAGGAAGGAAGGAAGGAAGAAAGAAAGAAAGGAAGAAAGGAAGAAAGGAAAGAAGGAAGGAGGGAGGGAGGGAAGGAAGGAAGGAGGGAGGGAAGGAAGGAAGGAAGGAAGGAAGGAAGGAAGGAAGGAAGGAAGGAAGGAAGGAAGGAAGGAAGGAAGGATGAACACAGAAAATAGAGTTTATTGGGACCACCCAAATGGAAGGAGGACAGCAATAAATTCTGAGCTTTATGACAAGGAGCTGGACATTGAGATGTGTCCAGCTTAGAGTCTTAGAAAGGAGCCTGTTCATCAAGTCAACTTACCAAGCCTGCAAACTCAGATAGTTGTGAAGCTGGCCATGTGGAGCTGGGGCAAGACAATAAACCATCACACTGGCTTCTGTGACAATACCAGTGTCCAAATGGAGGCAACATGAGATAGTTACTATAGAACCATACTTGCAGCCAGGGGGGGACAAGGAATTCTAGGACATCACTGAAGTGTCCTGGTGCATTGGCAGTGACAGAAAGGATGCTGGACTTCATGGCTTAGGAAAGTCATGCAAGACCTCCAGGAAAGTGGAATGATTGACAGCTGGAATGGATGAAATCCCTTATAAAGGCCCCAGTTATTTGGTCTTCTCCCTCTGCTTTTGTTCTGGCATCCACCATTTCTGTCTACACCCACACATAGCCACAGGCTTGAGAGAGTTTGATGGAGTAAGGAATCATAACCTCATGCTGAGGCCTGTTTAGAAGAGCTATATCTCATGGAATAATGAATGGAGGCAACAGTGGAGGGCACTGTTAGTGGTGGTGGTAGGTGGTCCAAAAGCACCTCACCCACTGGTCAGTGCTGATATCACCAGGTGTGAGGCTCCTGGATATTATGTGCTTCTCCATGGAACAGAATGTAACACATAGCGCAGACCATGGAGATTCTGAACCTAATTGAGACCATAGCTCTAACTAACACGTTCCTCTAAGTATAGAAGAAAATAAACATATCAATAAACACCAGAGATATGCTATCCACAGGATCCTGAATATGGAAAATGGCATAAATAAGGTGAGTATTAAGCAGCTTAAGCTGCCATAACAAAATGCCACAGGCTGGGTAGCTTAAACTGAAAAAAATGTATTTTCTTATATTTCTCTAGTTCTGGAAGACGAGAGGTCAAGATCAAGGTGCTAGTGCATTCAGTTATGGATTTACTTCCTGTCTTTCAAACCACTGCCTTTTCACTGTGTTCTAAAATGGTGGCTGAGAGGGGAAGGGCTCTGGTGTCTCTTCTTATAAGAACAGTAATCCTATGCCATACCCTTATAATCTCATTTAACTGTAGGCCCTATCTCTGAGTATACAAGAAGCTTTATGTTAAGGCTTTAACATGCTAAGGGGATAGAATTCAGTCCTTAGCATATCATACAAATGACTTTTCGCTCTCACTAAACACAGATCACCTGCATCATGGTGACTGCTTCCACCTCCAGTCCTAATCTTTAGAGGTGAGGCCCTCTGTCCAATCTCTGTTCCCAGCATTTATTCCAAATCTCCATATCAGTGCAAATACCTCCATGTTCCAGACTTGATTTGGGAGCCCTAAGTGCCCATTGCAGAAGTGCCAAAGTGGACACATGCCACCAGGAACAGCCTGGTCTATTAAGAAGGTAAAACATGGAGTTGAATCAGAGTGGAAAAGCATACTGCAATTAAGGGCACAATGACCCATCCTTTGAGGACCATTAAGTACTAATAGAATTACTCTGAGTCTAGGTTATTGTGCTTCTGTATTGTAAGCAATTTTGTGAGCAGATTGGTCAGCATCTATCATTCTCCATAATGCATTTTGAGGAGTGGAAAAGGCTGTAACATAGTGTAATGGGTTATATCCACATTAATACATTTACCAAGTTCACGTTTCTTTCAGCTATTTATAAATCAGATACTGGTAGGTATTGGCCCTTTTTTCTGATACCATTTTCATATTTGGTGATGTCACCACTAATCACCACCACTTTTTTCTTTTTCAATGAAAACTCTTTTCCAGAGCCCAGCTCCCTAAATCTAATGAAAAGAGGGCATTGATGTCTTCAAAGGAGAAACACTGCTAAAGATTTCCAGAGAAATAAACTTGCCTTAATCCATTTTCTGTTACTATGACAAAGCACCCAAGGTGGGTAATTTATTTAAAAAACACAGAAGTTTATCTCTTTCATAGTTGTGTAGTCTAGGAGGCCCAAGAGCATGATGTGGGAATCTGTATAGCATCTGGCGAGGGCTTCATGCTACATTAAATATGGTACATGGCGTTATGTGGGGAAACAGAGCAAGAATGCTACCTCAGACCTCACTTCCTCTTACCATGCGGCCACTAATGCCATCATGGAGGCCCCATCCTCATGATCTCATCGAGCCTTCGCCACTACCCAAAGTCTTCACTTTCTAAAACCATCAATATAAAAAATGATAACTAAGTTTCTAACACATAAATTTTGTAGGAAACTTTCAAACCACAATAGTTCCTAAGTCTAAGGCATTCAGAAATGAAACCAGGTGCTGGAGTCACCTGGTTTTGAATTTCTCCTCTGTCTCTGATACTTTCTCATGGAACTAGAGCTGATGGTGTTATAATTGGGGCATCCCCACACTACTGGAGGCCTGCCTGCTCTAAATCACAGTGCAGTATGGATACGAAAGTTCATGAGAATACACTACTTCTCAGAAACCCTGAAAAGATTACAGGAAGGGACAGGAGAAACTCTAGGGATCTTTGGCACAAGCCAAAATTTTCTTAATAAAGATCCCAAAATACAACAAATCAAAGAAAGATTGGACAAACGGGATTGCATGAAACTGCAGAGCTTCTGCATGGCAAAGGACATAGTTAGCAAGATCAATAGAAAGCCCAGGGATTGGGAGAAGAACGTCACTAGCCATACAATGGACAAGGGTCTCATATCTAAAATATACCTGGAACTCAAAAAATTAAATCCCCCAACAACAAATCCTCAAAGAAACAACTGCCCAATAAATAAGTGGACTAAAGATTTAGAGAGACTTCTCTGAAGAGGACATAAGAATGGCTGAATGGCTAATAGACACATGAAGAAATGCTCAATTTCTCTAGCCATAAAAGAAATGCAAATCAAAACGACATTGAGATTCCACCTTACCCCAGTTAGAATAGTTATAATCAAGAACTCTAATAACAACAGATGCTGGAGGGGATGTGGACAGAAGGGAACCTTACTGCATTGTTGGTGGGAATGTAAACTTGTTCAACCACTTTGGAAAGCAGTATGGAGGGTCCTCAAAAGACTCCACATAGAGTGCCCCTATGACCCAGTAATCCCACTTTTAGGCATTTACCCAAATGATCACAAACAAGGGTATATAAAGCTACCAGCACAGCTATGTTTATTGCAGCATTATTCACCATAGCTGATATGGAACCAACCCAGATGCCCCTCAGTAGATTAATTGATTAAGAAAATGTGATATCTATACATATTCTCTCTCTGTACACACACACACACACACACACACACACACACACACACACACATATAATGGAATTCTATGCCTCCATCAGAAAGAATGACATTGCCCCATTTGTTAGGAAATGGAAAGACTTGGAAAAAATTATATTAACTGAAGTAAGCCAGATCCAAAGAAACATAGGTCCCATGGTTTCCCTTATCTGCAACAAATAGTATATGTCAAGGACAAGCAGAAAAGGTCAAAAGCTATGTACATGTGACCATATAAGCTGATGCTAAGAGAAATGAACCCCAAGATAGGGACACAAGAGATTTTATCTTTCTTGCTGTTCTTTTTAAAGTACTTATAATGTACTATGTAATTTTTTGGTTTCTTTGTATGTTCTTTCCCCATGATATAACCCCTGTTGTCACTGTATTTGATTCTGGTGCCCTGCATCTTGTATATACATTTTTCTAATTTGGGGAGGGGAAGGGAAATAACAAAATGCTGAAATAAGGATACAGAATGTCCCATTGTACAAGACACTGTGTTGAACACGAACTTTACAACTTTGGAGGGGGAGGAGTTCTGGAGGTGGGGAGGAAAGGGATGGTAGGGGGAAAAAAAGGAGGAGGTAAAAACACTTGATAGGAAATGGACGTATTACCTTGCTCATGTAACTATAACCCCTGTGAACAGTATCTTTACAATAAGAAATATATATTTAAAATTAAAACTTAACCCACAAAAATAAGGAGCTTTTCTGTATGTCAACAATGAGAAGAGCAAGACTGAAATCAGGAAAGCAACTCCATTTGAAACAGCCTCAAAAAGAAAATACCTAGGAATTAACCAAAGATGTGAAGGACCTCTATGATGAAAACTTTAAAAGCCTGAAAATGGAAATTAGAGCAGATCTAAGGAAATGGAAAAACCTTCCATGTTCCTAGATTAGAAGGATTAACATCATGAAAATGGCAATATTGCCCAAAGCTATCCACAAATTCATCGCAATATCCATCAAAATACCAACAATGTTCTTCAATGATACAGAAGTAGCAATCCAAAAATTCATATGGAATAATAGAGGACCCTGAATAGCAAATCACAATCCTTAGTAGGAAAAACAGTACTGAAGGAATATCAATGCCAAATTTCAAACTTCAATACAAAACCACAGTAATAAAAACAGCTTGGTACTGGCACAATAATAGGCCTGAGGACCAATGGACTAGAATAGTAGCTGGCTTCACTTAATCTGTAACAACCTGAAGCCTAGAGAATTAAATAACTCAAAGTTGTCCATCCGAAAGTGATAGGCTAGGAAAAATACCTGGCTGAGTTCATTTTCCCTAACCTTGCCTCATCAGTGGAGACTGTGGCTGTTTTGTGGAGCCTTTCGATGTTCGACCAACCCCCTAAACCACACTTCAACTGTGGATACTTGGGAGCCATTGATGGCTGAACAAGGATGCTCAAGGTTTCCAGATGACCCAGTAACCCTCAGCTGGCAGCATCATATAGGGCAGATATCAGTGAACAGAAGCTGGAGGCAGAGACCAGCTCAGATGCCATTAAAAGAGAACTCTAGACATGACCTAGGCACTGACAAGGAACACACAGAGTGACTGTAAGAGAAGTTGCAGGAGAAGGAACAGAAATCAATGACTGGCAGGGAACAGGTGGAAAAACATTGGTGGTGCTGAGCTTCTGTGTGGGCCCTGGAAGACAATGGAGACATGAGGAAGGGGACCCATATCAATGCTAACAGGGAGAAGGTACCTTTACTGCCAGGGTCACAGGACCAACCATCTGGAATCTACATCTCAGCCAAGCTCTTGATCACTGACTCACCCACACATGAAGATGTCCAGGCCACCTTCATTCTTATTCATAGTCAACACAGATGGACAGAGTATGGACTAATTGGAAGATGAGCAATAAAAGCTATATGTTGAAAGGGATATATGTGTACGTGTATAGGTATGGTGTACATGTGAGAATGGATATGTTGAATACAGATGTGAGCATATATGTGAATGTGAGAGGTGAATATGAGTGTGTGATCAGGTATGCATGTTGGGTAAGTGGTTTCAATGTGTAAGAGTCATATGCAAGTTTGTATGAGTTTGCATGTGAACACGTATAAGCTTATCTTTTGGGAAGGCTTGGGCATGTGTGTGTGTGTGTGTGTGTGTGTGTGTGTGTGTGTGTGTGTGTGAATGCTGAGTGCAGTGTCTGAAAAGGGCACTTACTTCAACAGCAAGCATTCCTCAGAAGAGACTGTTCAGAACTAAACATCCCTTTGGTAGCTTAACTTTCCTATTTACAAGGAAAAAGAATGCTAGCATGTGCTGGGACCATAGAGATTTAACTTGGAAGACAGTAGTGAATTAATGATCAGAGAGAGAGCAGGACAAGGAGGTCTGGTTTCCCCACCTTGACTTTCTGCAACTTTCCTGAGCACATGAAATTTGGAGAGTACCGAAGCTGGTGGTGTGCAGTGGGGTATTACAGAAGACTGAAAAGTAGCCCTCAGAGTTTGGATGGTGTCCTCAAAACAGACAGGGAAACCTTAGAAGTTATTTTGAAAAGTTTGCAAATTATATCAAGATCTTAACTATAAATGATTGGGTAGAAATTTTTTTCAGTTTCAAATTCATAGAACTCTTTGGGTTCAAAAGAGCAGATGTATAACCAAGAGTTACACTTAACCATTTTAACTGTCATTTCCTGTGAAATAAACTTATCTGCTTTTAGGTTAGAACTCTGCTACACATTGATTTCAGGAATTAAAATCTGACTCAGATGAGATTCTAAGTTAAAGATCTTTAAGAGATCTAAAGACATTTAAAAATAAGTCCTTCACATCAATTGCCTAAACAACTTCCTAGTTATCCAATTCATTTTGCATAGCCATCTAGCTTTGTACATTTCCAGCCTAATTTAGTTTTTTTTTTAGTCGTTTCTCTTAGCCCCCAAACATCTTTGTTTCTCCAAAGGGGTTTTGTTGGAAGCTGTTCATCCTTGTGGGCTGGCTTCACTTTTGAAACATCTTCAGAGAAACTGTCTCTCTGTGGCTACAAGAACACCTTCACTTACCACCATGTTGATCCTGAAATTGATCTTCCCATCACAAGATTGTACAACTGTGTTCAGTGGGTTTTTCTGTAATAGCAGTTCTCACCACCTGGGCAAAGCACAGTTGTGGTATGAGGAGGCCCAGAACTCACTCACAACTGTTCTTTTTTTTTTTTTTAATATTATTTTATTTTGTTTGAGAACATACTGTACAGAGGGGCTACAATTACATGGGCAGGATAATGCATACATTTCTTACCAAGCATTGCAGCCTCCTCCTTTGTTTACCCTTCACCTCCCTTCCCAGCCTCCCCCCTCCCCCCACCCAATTATACCCCCCTCCCGCCCCCCCCACCGACATTGTAAAGCTGTTTTTGACATGACATTTTGTACTTCTCATTGTTGCAACAGGTCCACCTGAATCCTTTTTTTTTTTTTTTTTTAATTGTATTTTATTTTATTTGAGAACATACTGTACAGAGGGGCTACAATTACATGGGCAGGATAATGCATACATTTCTTACCAAGCATTGCAGCCTCCTCCTTTGTTTACCCTTCACTTCCCTTCCCTGCCTCCCCCCTCCCCCCACCCAATTTTACCCCCCTCCCCCCACCCAATTATACCCCCCTCCCCCCCCACACCGACATTGTAAAGCTGGTTTTGACATGACATTTTGTACTTCTCATTGTTGCAACAGGTCCACCTGAATCCTTAAACGACTTGTTTGTCCCCATCTCCTCCACATGTTATACTGACATCAAATATAGTGAAAGCGGGGGTTACACTGTGGGGGAGGGACATACAAAGCAACAAAGAAATAATCTTATAAATGCGTTAGAAACATATGCATGAAAGAAACGAAAACATTAAAATACATATTTAAGGGTTCATTTTCCTAACATCACATTATCTGACCTTTTCTTCTTGACTCATACCTATACTAGATATTGCAAATAAGGGAAACCATGGGACCTATGCTTCTTTGGGCCTGGCTTACTTCACTTAATATAATTTTTTCCAAGCCTTTCCATTTCCTAACAAATGGGGAAATGTCATTCTTTCTGATGGAGGCATAGAATTCCATTGTGTATATATACCACATTTTCTTGATCCATTCATCTACTGAGGGGCATCTGGGTTGGTTCCATATCTTAGCTATGGTAAATAATGCTGCAATAAACATAGTTGTGCTGGTAGCTTTAGTGTGGTCTTGTTTGTAAACATTTGGGTAAATGCCCAAAAGTGGGATTGCTGGATCATAGGGGAGATCTATGTGAAGTCTTTTGAGGAACCTCCATACTGCTTTCCAAAGTGGTTGAACAAGTTTACATTCCCACCAACAATGAAGTAAGGTTCCTTTCTGTCCACATCCCCTCCAGCATCTGTTCACAACTGTTCTTGAAGGACCTCTGTGCCCTTGAAGATGTCTCCTTAGCTCTAATGTTCCCACATTCTTCTTGGTGCGGCACACCATGGACAAGGTTATCCCTGAGGCCCATCTCTACTGTAAAACTTCCAAAATGCACAGTTAGCACCTACTGAGGTTCTTTGACCCAGTCCTATTACCTTAGGTTTGTGTTGGAGCTTGAACTCAGGACTTCATACTAGTTAGGCAGGAGCTCAATTACTTGTGCCACTATACCAGGCTTTTGTGCATTGGTTATTTTTGAGATAGGATCCCAAAAAGATATGCTTGAGTATGCTTTGACTAAAATTCTCTTATTTGGACTAGGATGGCAAGAGCAAACCAGCCGCAGTATTTCCTCAGTAGCAAGGATAACAAACACGTGCCACCACACTCAACCATTAGTTGAGATGGAGTCTTTTGAACCCTGGTGGCCTCCACTCTCTGTCTCCTGAGGAATAAACTCAGAGCCTAGTATTTGCTAGGCAATCACTCTTCCTCTGAGCTCCATCTCCAATCCCACACCTTTGGTTTTAATGATGGAAAGTTCAGTCCTACAAGGGAACCCCTAGAAGGCAAGACCTGGGGGCCCTCAGGATGATTTCTATATGGAAAAACTATAAATTTATCCTGAGCTATAATTCCTGAATTCATGAAGAATTTGTAAAACAGAAAAGGTTCCATGAGCAAACACAGAGAAGGATGCAATAGAAGCAAAAAATTTGTCCTTTTGCCCCCTTTGCTTTTGCTTCTCTCAGGTCTGGACTGAGATCCAGAGTTTCCAACCAACAGTTCCATGTTGTTCCAAACTGTGACTTCTTCATATTTCTGTCCCCCCTGAAATGTAACTGGGACTCAAAAGTTTTCTACCAGCTTCTTAATGCCAGCTGCCTTGCTCCAAAGGTGCCTTGCCTGGGAATCAAGAACTGCTTCTTTGGGAATTCCCAGAGTCGAGTAGTGAATGTGACACTGACCACCTCTAATCCTAAACTTGGCAAGGGAGGTGCTGAGGTCTTCATGCTTCTGCCATTGCATCCGAGCACCTAGTATCTCACTTACTACATGCCATGCATTCAGTAAGTATCCTAGTATAAGAAATGAAGTCCACTCCTGTTGCAACAATGAGAAGTACAAAATGTCATGTCAAAACCAACTTTACAATGTCGGTGTGGGGGGGGAGGGGGGTATAATTGGGTGGGGGGAGGGGGGAGGCTGGGAAGGGAGGTGAAGGGTAAACAAAGGAGGAGGCTGCAATGCTTGGTAAGAAATGTATGCATTATCCTGCCCATGTAATTGTAGCCCCTCTGTACAGTATGTTCTCAAATAAAATAAAATAAAATTAAAAAAAAAAAAGAAATGAAGTCCACATACTTCTGATGCTCTTCCTTCTCAGACATTTTTCTTTTTCTTTGTGTAGTTGTGATACTGAAGGTTTAAACTCAGGTCCAGGCACTTGCCTTCAGCCCTTTTTGCCTTGTTTTTCTTTTTAATGGAATCCAGACTGGCCTAAATCAATAGCTATCTATTTATGCTTCCCACATCTCTAACCTGACAGGGATACAGCTACTGATTAGATGGGATTTTCCATTTATGCCTAGTCTGGCCTTAAACTGCAATCCACCTGATCTTTACCTCATAGGTGAGTAGGATTACAGGCATGAGCCAGCACCTGGCTCAGACATGGCTCAGACATCTTTCTTCATGTGTGTGTGTGTGTGTGTGTGTGTGTGTGTGTGTGTGTGTGTGTGTGTGTGTGTGTGTGTGTGTGTGCATGCCCACCCACACAATCCTGGGGCATGAACTCAGGGCCTATGCACTGTTCCTGGGCTTTTTTGCTCAAGCCTATTACTGTACCACTTGAGCCTCAGCTCCATTTCAGGATTTTTTAGTGGTTAATTGGAGACAAGAGTCTCACAGACTTTCTGAGCCCAGGCTGGCTTTGAACCACCATCCTCAGATCTCAACCTCCCATATAGCTACTAGTCACATCAGACATCTTTTTAATCTTCATATTATCCAATTCTAAGAATAAAGAAGCTAGTATTTTTGTTGCTATCCAGTGAATCGATCTGTCCTTTCCCCTCATTGTCTGTGCCATCTTGTGTTTTCAAAGTGAGAACGTGGTTCTTTGGTGGCTCTAGAATCTACCTGTCTATATTGAGTCCAGGCAAGGTCAATGTCACACATCTTCTTAATTTCCCCCTGAACAATTCAACCTGGAACAATATTTTTTCATTCTCTTTCAACTTCTTAGAGTCCACTTGACTGTGGCCCCCACGGAACCTCTCATCCTGTACTGACTACCCAGCATTGTTTTTGTCTTCAAAATGCAACGCCTTGAGTTTTCACTTTGTTTTATAGGGTTGGTGACCTTGGCACTACTCTTCAATGACATAATTCCAAAACTTCAGAGATGTACAATTTAGACTGTATACCCCCTTTGGTGACCTCAGTAGTTTGGCTTGTTCTGTGAGATTATCAACTACCATGGATGGCACAGCACCACCCCAAGGAGCAGCATGAAGGAAGACAGGGTGACAGGTGTTAAATCATATACCTGTTCATGGGGAGAGGAACCAAAACACACATTTTTGGCCACATGCTCTTCAAGAACATCAACTTGCGGGAAGAAGGAGGTGGATGTTTGGGGGATATCTGAACAATAAATTGTAGGATCAACCTTTTTACAGGAGAAAGTGACTAGGCTATTATTTTCCACTCTGAGGTTCTAAAAGAAGCTGGATCCCTTAGCCTGTGCACCCTCTTCCTCCTCAAGTCTCCCTCCTCACAGATGAAGACATCTTGAATTATTTTACCTACAAGTCACAAAAACCGCTCCTGGAAGACTCTTTGCATGCCCCAAATTTTGTCTCTATGTCACTATTGGGCCCCGACTTCATCCAAAGCAAAACTAGTGCTTACTGAAAGGAATCCCATATTGCTAAAAAATCTATGTCCTAGTTAAAAAAAAGAAACCATAAAGTCTGGATCACATGCTTGAGGAAACCAGTTTCCTCACAGACAACTGCTTGAAAGTAAGATGATTCACTGGATTAGAAGAAAGGCACAAAATGGCAGCACACATGTTCAGTGCCCTCAGTTCCAACTATGCCTTGCTTCCCACATCCCAGAATCCTGTTCCCAGTCTCCTTCTCCAAGGCCATGATCATGCACAAGTGAGCTGGAGTGCCCCTTCTCAGAGGTCCAGTTTCACTTTACTTCATCTAAGATCACTAGTTCAAAGTAACTTATTAGACATTAATGATAGACTTTTAGCCTGTCAGACAGTATAGGAGTCACTAAGTTTCCGCATCTCTCCCTTTCCTTGCCTTTTTAAAAGGGCATGTGGAATGAATCCTAGGGTCGAGTTGGACCCGATGGGTCTATGTGAGCATCATCTGTTAGCCAGGAACATTCACCTCACTGTAGGGTCATGGACTATAACAGTGGACAAAACAAATCCTCAGTGGGGAAATTGAGGTCTCACAGCAAGTAAAAAGGCAGGCCTTAAGGAAAGCTTGGAACTTTGGGCTCCTAAGCCCTCCTCTTTAGGTTGGTTGAATGTCCAACTTTACCAAGGCAAATATTGTAATTGTTCTATTGTGGATTTCTTCTAGAATCATGGAGAAAGGAGAGTTTGATAGATGTCCTCAGGCCAGACTCCCTTCTTTCTGAGGGTCCATTTTTAAATGCTGTCATATCCCTACATGATGGAAAAATAATTTCTTTTTTTGGGGGGTCGGTCATGGGGCCTGAACTCTGGGCCTGGGCGCTGTCCCTCAGCTCTTCAGCTCAAGGCCAGTGCTCTACCACTTGAGCCACAGCACCACTTCCGGCTTTTTTCTTTTTGCTTATGTGGTGCTGAGGAATCGAACCCAGGGCCTCGTGTATGCAAGGCAAGCGCTCTACCACTGAGCCACCTTCTCAGCCTGGAAAAATAATTTCTTATAGCTGTATCCTCTCACCAAAAAAAATCTGAAGTCTGTAGCAAGCATGCTATCTCATATTTCAAAAGGAAAAGCAGATGAGTTGATTAGAAACTTGATCTTGGAGGAGTTCCCGTCAGGGGAATGAGGGTGAGGAGTGCATCTAGATGCCATGAGGGAAATGGCTGGAAGCTCTGGGTGGTGAGAGGGAGTATGGCTGGGTGACCAAAGCCCCTGAAGGCAATCACAAGGGTCTGCCCAACTTCTCCCCAGACTGCAAGTCCAGCAAACCACACTTGTGTGACCTTCTGTGTGCTAGTCTTTCCCAGACAGGAGGTAGGGTGGGAATACAGAGAAAAGATGAGAGTCAGAACTCCAACAAGCCCACTTTGGAGCCTGTTCAGAGCCCAGCCACAAGCAGCCTCACACTGGTCTATGCCTATAATAGTTTCCCATCTATGTAGATCAAAGTGATTTGGGGGTTAGAGATGCTTTCAGGGGATGTACAAAGCAGAGTTGGGCTGCAAGTAGAATCATGCATTCTTCTCATGAGACTTCTTGAAGACATTGGCATTGCTGGGTAGCTGTGGTTCATGCCTATAACCCTACTTTAGAAGTAGAGATCAGGAAGATCACATTTCAAGGCCAGTACAAGTAGAAAAGTTTAAGAGGCTCCTTACCAACTAATAACTGGAACTGATGATATGTACCTTCATCCCAGCTACATAGGAGGGTAAGATCAGGAGGATTGCAGTTCTTGACTTCAGTCTTGCTGGGCCAAGAGTTCCTCATCTCAACAGGGAAAGCTGGCCATCATGATGCATGCTTGTCATCCCCACTATGATAGGGGGCATTCTAGGATTATGGTCCAGGCTTATTCGTGCAAAAAGTGAGACCCTATCTCAAAGGTAAACAAAACAAAAAGGGCTAGAGGCATGGTTCAAATGGCAGACCACCTGCCTGGCAAACATGAAGTCCAGAGTTCAAACCCTAGTACAACCAATAATAATAATAATAATAATAATAATAATAATAATAATAAATAAAGACACCTGTCAGGTGCCAGTGGCTCATACCTGTAATCCTAGCTACTCAGGAGGCTGAGATCTGAGGATCACAGTTCAAAGACAGCCTGGGTAGGAAAGTCCATGAGATTCTTATCTCCAATTAACAACCAGAAAACCAGAAGTGGCACTGTGGCTCAAGCAGTAGAGCACTCACCTTGAGCTGAAGAGCTGAGAGATAGCTCCCAGGCCCAGAGTTCAAGCCCCACAACTGACAAAAAAACAAAAACAAAAGACACTAGTGTGGGGCTCTCTCAACAGCTATAGTAAAATACCTGAGATAATCAGTTTAAAGAGAAGGAAGGTTTGTTTTTGCTCACAGTTTTGAAGGTTCTACTACACAGCCCAGTGGGTGGTCTTGTTGTTCTAGAAGCTTAAGTAAGGTGGTATATATGATAGAGAGAACTTCTCATTTTATGGTGGCTAGAAAGAAAAGATAAAGAAGAAGGGATTCCAGTCCCAATAATCCTTTCTAAAGCATGCTCCCAATGATCTGACTTCCTCCCAATAAGTCCCACCCCTAAAGGCTCCACCTTTTCCAACAAAAGAAAGCTGAATACTAAGCCTTTAGCACATGACTTTTATGGAACATTCCAGATCCAAATTATAGCAACTGTATGTGTGCTAAGATGCAAGGAATTGATCGAAGAGTAAATTGCCAGCCTACATGGCCATAGACATCATCATAAAATGACTTTTTTGAGTACTCCATCCAAGGATTAATGACAGACTTTATGGTAGCCTCAGGCAGGTCAAAATAGGTTTAATTTACTTAACAAGCCAGTATAACTATGATCTAGAGGTCAAATATTAATTCTGCAAGCCACCTCCGCACTTGGGAAACACTCTTCCCCATTGGTTGTTCCTGGGGAATGACTTAATGTTCCTGAGCCTTTCTCTCCTGCAGTTACTTTGGAGTCCTTTTGGAATCTAGAAAGAATGTTGATTCCAGCCAGACATTGAAGGGTCATGTTGTACCTGACCAATATGACAGTGTTCAGTCACCTCTGAGCCTACCTTTGACTTATGTCTATTTTTAACTATGTGTACCTTCTCACTTCCAACCCCCAATTCTCCCTCTTAATACTAAAGCCAGTCTCTGTAATCTCCCCCTTCAACGCCTACCCTAAAGAGTAAGATGGCTGAGATGGGCTAAAATGCTGTTTTCCTGTGACATGTCTATATCACATATACTCTTTTTCTGCTATATTGCTTTTATAACAAACTTTTCTACCACCTTTACTGTGTTCACTTCTTGCTCGCATACTTCTCTGGCCATACACAAATACCAAGGTCAACTTAGCTGCTATAAATTTCTGGTAACGTTTTGTTAGTGAACTCCTGAAAAGAGTGAGCATAAGATAAAACTTAAGATTAAAAAAAAAACTAAACAAATGAATTTATTTGGTCATCTATGTTTTATTAAAAGCCAATGCTTAGGATCTCATGATAAGTAAGAGTTCTCGTGTTGATTTCCTAGAAGATAGAGGAAAACACAGAAGTAGACCTAATATCTCCATCCAGCAGGGTAAGCCTCTATTAAGGCTCCAAAGACAGTATTTCAAAATATGGAACACCAGGCTAAGCCAAGTACTTCACCTAAAGCCAGGGGTCTCAAAGCCAGGGTCTCTTTTACCTTCTATTCACCATCTCTCACCCTCATCCTGCCCTGAAACTCAAGGAAGAGCTTCCTCTGAAGTTCTCCATCTTTCTAAAGCCCAAATCCTCAGGAGAATTAACTTAAGAGAAATATGATTTGATTTGACTCAATACTCTGATCCCAGATGAACTCTGTCCTAAGCTATTGTATGTGCTATGGCTCCATTCATCTCTCCTAAAAATCACTTAATCTCCTTCTTCAAAACTGCTCCCCCTATAGAAAGAGTTCATGGGCTTCTAAATCTCTTTGAATAACTTTCCTGAAATGCAATCATTTCTAGTTTTTGCCACTTGGAAAACAGCACTTGATGCTGTTATTCAACTGAAAGAGCCATCATTCTCTTGTCTAGATCCAGACCACAGAGAGCTTAGTTGCCCTGTAGATTTGTATGACCATAGGAGATCTCAGTATATTTATTTCTAGAAAAGATGCCTTTTAAAATATATTGACACTTCAAATCCATCAGTATATTTATATAAATACTGGGAATTGAAAAAGGAACTTTATATCAATACCTAACTTTCTTGTGGCTCAGCACTGTAATCTTAGCTACTTAGGAGGCTGAGATCTGGAGGATCTTGGTTTGAACCAGCTTTGGGAGAAAAGTCAAGAGAACCCATTTCTAATCAACCAGCAAAATGCCTAACTAGAGGTGTGTCTCAAGTAGTAGAGTGACAGCCATGCACATGTAAGCGCAAAGCTTGTGCAAGCGCCAAGCCTCAATATTTATACACACCACATACATATACACAAAATTCTCAACAGATGACTTTAGGATTTGCAAGGTGTTAAAAAGCCTTACTTAATAATCAATTTATACCAAGTTCTAGCCATCCCAATGTAAACGTATGTGGGGGGTGGGGAGAGCTTGTCTTTGGTCTGGTATCAGTAAGCAACCAGAAAACTGAGACTGAGTTTAGCTGGAGGGGACCAAGAAACTCATTTGCTTTAATCTGTCTTGCCAGCACTGGCTACTGTTCCATCCCCATCATTTTCCTCCCACTGAATCTCTGAGAGCTATCAAATCACCAATTAAGACTTTAGCTATGCTTACTTCTCTACCACCAGCTCCTGGCTTCAGCTTACTACACCTAGATTTCTGTTAAACACACACACACACACACACACACACACACACACACACACACACACACACACACACACACACACACACACACCATTCAACTATTGGAGGTTGGTCTTGCCAACTAGGCATTGTCTTCCTCTTGTTGACTGTTTCTTCCTAGTACCATCACCAATGATGAATCAGGTGTGGCTTTGCTGTATCAGATTGGGGCTACCTGTGGGCCACTATATGGGTATATACAGTATCCTCCTTATTTGAAGTTTAATTTCCTGAGGTTTCATGGTCAACCACAATCTGAAAAAGCTCAGTAGAAAACTATAGAAATGAACTCTTCATGAGTTTTAATATGTATCTGTTTTGTGTTTTGTTTTGTTTTTTTTGTAGCATGAGACCATCTTAAGCTATGCTGCTGTGTCCCATCTGGGAGGTGAATTGTTCCTTTGTCCAGCAAATCTACACTGTACTATACAAAAAGAATGCATTCTATAAAGAGAGATTAGATACTTCCCATGGTTTCAGACATTCACTGGGCATCTTTGGAAACATTCCACATGGATAAGAGGGGAAAGTGAGGTTTAAAAAGACATTCTGGGCTCGTTTCCTTAAATTCATTATTCCTCTTCATCTTTTGTATTTCATGAGAGCTAAATTAAAGACTGATCCTGACTTGTAGTGGACCACTGCTGCCAACTAGCTGCCTTCAAACCCCACCTCTTTCTTTTCGAATTCACTCTTCATCATCTTTGGAGGAAGGCACTGACCTTTCATGCACTGCATGCCTGCTGTCCTTTAATTACCATATAATTCCCCCATGCCCAGTCCCAAGGCAGCACCTCCTCAGGCTTCTACATCTACGTGTTCAAGCAGGACTAGCATCTTGCAAGAGGCAGCAGAGATTTAGTTTTGGCTGGCCATCTGATACCAAAATGCAGGAAACAAAAAGACAATTCAGTTCTTATGAAAACTTGTCATATTTCCATGCAACCATTTCCTTCTTGAAATCACTTTTTTTCATTTACATCATAGAAAAGAATTCAAAGGAAAATGAATAATTGTTGGCCTACTCAAAATCACTGGTTCCCCACAAGCAGGGTTGTTCAGTGTGAATCTAATAACTTTCATTTCCAGGGCTTTCAAACGTAAAACAAATGTTTGATGTAATCCTCATCAGTACTCTGTGATAATTAAACAGCAAACTACCATCTAAAGGTGCAAAGCACTTCATTGATTGGCAATAAATTTGGGCATTAAGGGATTGCTTTTATGTTTGTTTGACTTATGGGAAAATAGCCACAAGCCTTTTATAAAGTTTTTTTGGTTGCTGCTCTTCTTCAGATTATAATAGTAGTATTGTTATTTCTTGATTGTCTCCAGGTCTCATATCATTGCCCATGAGAATTATGCATGCATGAGTAGGAGATTCCCAATTGTGAAAAAATCTAGTCAATTGGATGAGTATTCCTTGGGCTCTTTGCAACACCAGCATCCTGAGCACAATTTAGGAAGCACCCTGTGTATTTTAAGATCTAGTTGCAGTATTGAAGACAGCTTTCAAATTAAGAGCTCTCATTATTCAAAACATGTCTTGCATCATCCACTTTCCTCTTCTGCAAAATGAGGAAGTTGGGTTCTTTACCCACCCACGTATTGGAAATAGGAGGCTCAGGTGGATTTTTAGCCATATGTCTCCAGCTTGCCCAATTGCCGGGGCTACCGGGTTGCCACATCCAGACAGGTCCTTGCCCCTGATTCTAGAAGCAAGCCTGGAACTGAGGTAGGGGAAAATGGGTTCTCAGTGTTCTACTACCCCAATGGTTAGGCCTCTGAAATTCTACTGTATTTAGGATGTCAAAGTTCCTGCCTGAGTTTTCTGATAAATGTCCCCATGTTGACATTGTAGTCATAATTGATCAATTATTGACAGCAGAATCTACTTGAGCTAGTTTAAGCTGAAAGGAATTTAATCACAGTCCAGAGAATCCTCAGGAAAAATGAAGGAGCCCCCAGAAGCTCTTGCCAATACCATCTTCTTGTTCTGCCATCTAGCAGAATCTGGCTACATTTCCAGCCAAAACATTGTCTGAGAAATCAGCAAATCACCCCAGACCCTTGGCTTCAGAACCAGAACCTGCCTCTGGTCTCTCCACACTGGGAGAAGATCACTTGCCTGGACTACATGTTCTGATGTGCATCAATGCATAACCGTCGGGGATACCTAGAACTTTACTTCCAAGGAACTCAGGGAAATGAAAATCTCATTCTCCCAGCTTCTAGACTAGAAACCCAGATAGGCATTGGCAGAAGGTCTGCTGACTGAGCAGCCCCAAGCTCTGTCGCTATCCCTGCAACCAACATCCTTGCCTGAACCTATCCATTACAAACAAGTCTCTGGAAAAAAAAAAAAAAAAAAAACTATCAACCACAAATTTTATATCTGACAAAAGAATTCTTCAAATGAAGGAAAAATTGAAATATTCTTAGGATAGAAAATCAGATAAAATTTTGGCTAATTTTTTTTTTTACTGTAATCCTAGCTACTCATGAGGCTGAGATCTGAGAATTGCAGTTTGAAGCCAGCCTGGGCCAGGGAAGTTTGTGAGACTCTTATCTCCAATTAACCACCTAAAAACAGGAAGTGGAGCTGTAGTGCAAAGAGGTAGAACATTAGAATTGAGAAAAAAAAAAGCCCAGAGACAGAGCCCAGGCCCTGAGTTCAACTCCCATAACTACCATAACAAAAAATGTTAAAAAAAAAAAAAAAAAAAGAGAAAGAAATGCTAAAAGGCACCACCTGACTAAATAAAAGGGCATTCGAGTTATGAAGAAATAAAGGTCACTGATAGCCTGATATCAGTGGCTCATGCCTGTAATCTCAGCTACTCAGGAGGTTGATATCTGAGATCATGGTTTGATGGCAGCCTGGGCAGAAAAATCCTTGAGACTGTGATCTCCATCTAACCAGCAAAAAACTAGAAACGGACATGTGTGGTTTAATTGGTAGAGTGCCATCCTTGAGTGAAAAAGCAAAGGGAGAGTAAAAGGTCCTGAATTCAAACCCCGGTACTAGCACAATAAAAGAAAACTAGTAAAGGCCACATCATGGATAAACATAAAAGCTTGTCCTATTTTTGGTTGGCTATTCCTCTTTTTATATATATTATTTAAAAGAAGTATATAAAACAATTATAAACTTATGTTAATAGGTACCTGTAAAAACAATGCCATAAAGAAAAGGGATATAGATATGCAGGAGGACAATTTTATACACTATTAAGCTGAGTTGGTATTAATTCAAGCTAGATTGTTTTCCAATTTAAGACATTAATTATGTTCCCAAGGAATAGAATTTAAAACCACACAGAAAAGAAAATTAGCATGGGAAGGTACACAGCAAAAAGCACTTAAACATGAAACAAGTTGTGTTTATTTCAATCGTTTTTTAGCATTCTCTATTTGTCTGTCATTTGCAAATTTGATTATCATATGATATAATATGAATCCTTTGCATTACTGTTTTTAGAGTTTGATACTATTAGAAGCAAAGACACATGTATCTTATGAAAAAAAAAAAGTCTCTATCATCAGCTTAACCATCCAAAGCTCTGAGGACCTATTTTTTTTTCTGTCAGTTGGGGGCCTGAACTTGGCCTGTGGGCTGTCCCTCAGCTCTTCAGCTCAAGGCTAGCACTCTACCATTTGAGCCACAGTGCCACTTCCAGCTTTTTCTGTTTATGTGGTGCTGAGGAATCAAACCAGGGCCTCAGGCATGCAAGGCAAGCGCTCTACCACTGAGCTACCTTCCCAGCCCCTATTTCTACTGGCTGAAAACCCCTACCTGTTAACAAGCTCCAGTCAACATTGTTGGATTTTATTCAGCACATTACTTTTACACAGTTCCTTTTTTTCTCCCACGCACTTTGACACTGATGTTTCTAAGGTTTGGGTTCATTTTCTCTGCTGAATAAACAATTAAAAAGCAGGAAAGTACATGGGCCTGGAAGATTTACACCTGTAATTGTAGCCATTCAGGAGGCTGAGATCTGAGGATCAGGGTTAAATGCCAGCCCAGGTAGCAAAGTTCATAAGGCTTTTATGTTTAATTAACCACCCAAAAGCCTGAAGTGGACATGTGGCTCAGACAGTTAAGTATGTAAAGAATATAGGGAACATTTACTTGAAAGCAAAAGAAAGAGGTAGAAATAGGCAAAAGAACAGCAAATAAAACCACAAAAATTGACTCCTTGTATATGGTGGGGTCCTGGAAACAGGTATCTACAATCTCTTGCCAGGGGGCTGCTATCTATAGGGTAACTTCCTTTTTCCCTCTTCGTGTGTGATCCTGGTCTGATTGGTTGAGGGGCAGACATTGTGATATGGGAGTCTCCTGATTGGTTCCTCCATCTCTGCATGGGTTTTGTTGAGTCACATACACACACACATAGAGGGCACAGCATCTTGCTGGGTCATTTCCTAGCTCTCCAAGTTGGAGCCATCCAGTCTGCCATATTCTACCTAGCCTGTCAGTTACTTTAGTTATTCAGTTACTGCTTTAGTTACTCCCACATGGCCACAACTGACTGAGGGCTACTACATACCCTAGTTAAGCCCATTAGATCTCCTCAACTGGAAGTTAATACAGCTAACTATAACATTCCTTAGTGGCTAAGATTGGGGGGGAAAAGTCTTAGGAGCTTTTAGAAGCCAAGAGTTCTTCTGTTTCAATTGAGCTGTTGACAAAGGAAAGAACCAAGGAAGTTGAAAAACAGACTAAAGAAAGGCTATAGATGGAGAGAGCCACGAAAGCATTTAAAGTCCTAAATTCTAGCCCATCTTCCAGCTCCACATTTCCATTCCTTGTACTGGCCTCTTCTCCTTTTATTTTAGTTTGAGCCATCTTCTTGTTAGTTAAGCTTGGGATGTGGGGATGTCATGCAGGAATAGGGACATCAACTTGAAAAACAACTTGGCAAGCTGAGTTTACTTCTGCAGAAGGATACACCATCAGCTGAAATTCAGCAAGCAAGCACACAGAGCGGGTGGACTAGCCCCTTCCCTTTTTTATCCCTAATTCAGTGAGCCCTACCCCTCTGCACAGATTGGCCAACCTCAGGTTCACAATCTGCACCAAGATGTGACTTAATTAACTGGAGTTCTTAATTAAAATAGTATAAATAAAATACAGTCATCCAGGACCAAGCTACCTACCTGGCCAAAGCAGAAACTTTTCAGAAAAAAAAAACCAACAAAAACAGTTCTCAACAGATTGTCAGAAAAGGAAGTGACACACTCTGATAGAAAAGATGGCTTTCCTTGCATTCTGTAATCTAAAACAAGGATCCCCAAAAGCGTATGTATTCACTGAGTATGTTAAGAGCAATTCTTTGATGGCTTCCCTTTCTTTTGAACTATTCTTACTCTGTTGCCCTGTGATTTCTCCCAATTTTCACACACTTCTCTTGTTCTCATCAGTACTTATGACTTCTGTCTGGCCCTCTTACTCTGCTCCCTTCAAAACAACAACAACAAAGAAAAACCTACCTGTGCTTCTGCATTTCCTCTGCTGTCATTGTCAGTTTTTCACTTATGATAAAATTGACAATTATATTCAGAATGTCAGGCATGGTAGGCCAGAAATCTACTGTTGAGATACCTACCCTTCTCACCTTCTCTTAAGACTCCAGCCAGGATTTTCCTCCCACTCTCCAATGACCTCCCTGTTGCTAAATTCAGTTCTCTCTCTCTCTCTCTCTCTGTCTCCCTCCTTTTCTCTCCCCACCCCCCACTTCTCATAGAAGAAGTTGACCCTGTTGATGGCTCCTAATGGGCTGAGTAACTTTCCTCAGCCATCCTGCCAACATGGCTTCCTTTCCACTTCAGAGTTGTCCTTGACTAGTTTCTCAGTCTTTTCCTGATGCATTCACATCGCTGCTGTTTCTTGGCCTCCTTGGTTTCAACCCCTCTCATCCTTTATCTTCTCTTCTTATCACAAGAGGTTTCATTTCTGGCTTGTGGGAGTTGGCTCTGGCTACATCTGGCCATGTGGAGGTAGCGGTGGCAACAGAAGCCAAGCCCATGTTGGGCAGGCAGAATGCCAACCACTGAAAGCACTGAAAGTTCTGCAAAAGAAAGAGTTTATTCATGAGGTGGCCAAAAATGAGCATGCGGGAATCCCCAGACTCAAAACAGGCATCCCCAGGGTTCAGGCAAATTTACAAGATAAAGAAGTAGGGAAAGGCTGGGCATGGTGGTCTGCATCTGCAATTCCAGCTATATAGTGGACATCAAGAGTATAATGGTCCCAGCCTGGCCCCAGGCAAAAAAAAACTTGAGACATTACTTTAAAGAATAACTAAAACCAAGAGGGTGGGGTCATGGTTCAAGTAGTAGAGCATCTGTCTAGAAAGTGGAAGGCCTGAATTCATATCTCAGTGAAATAAATATACAGATAAATAAATAGAAAAGAAGGAAGCAGAGTGGGAAGGTATTTGGGGAAAGGTGAGTGGAGGTGAGGAAAGATACAGTGTACTGCATGTGTAATGAAACTTCATGCCTCTTTGGGACACGTGTTCAGAAAATGATGGAGTTGGTTGGGCCTAAGGGTGAAGCTTTTGCTCTCTGAAGTCTAAAGGCCTCCCATGAATGCCTGACACGTCCAAGGGTGGGCTTCAACCAATATGAACTAAGCAAAGTCACCTCAAAATCATTAAAAAAAAATTAAAACAATGCATACAGTCACTCCCAAGATGACCATACATCAGCGGTCTTACCATTATAAAGCATATCTACTTTGTTGTTGTTGTTGTTAGTCGTGGGGTCTGAACTCAGCCTGAGCACTGTCCCTCAGTTTCAGCTCCAGGCTAGCACTCTACCCCTTGAGTCACAGCACCACTTCCGGCTTTTTCTGCTTATGTGGTGCTGAGGTATCAAACCCAGGGCCTCATGCAAGAAAGGCACGCACTGTACCACTGAGCCACCTTCCCAGCCTATATCTACTTCTTTATTGCTTAGCGAAATCAGATTTAGTATCAATGGCAAAAGCAAATAACTCAAAGCAAGAGAAGCCAGACAGCTTGTTCAGGTTTTCTCTGGGTTTCTGAATAAAGAATTTCTTTGCTTGGGTTTTAAGCTTTAGGAAAGGAGAATAGCTCAAACCTCTTTCAGAAGAAAACCAAACAGAAACATCTATGGATTCCATTCTGGGGACTTCTTGACAAGGGAGGTTACAGATCCCCTGGAGGGTAATGGCAGCCACAGTAGCCTTTCCTTCTTTCCTCTGAGAAGCCTCATCAGTCTCATTCTGTCAGGTGGACCTAGAGCCTCACCTTACCCCTGCCCCAGATTCCTCCTCCTCTTCCTCCTCCCTCCCTCCCTCCTACCCTCCCTCCCTCCCTCTCTTCCTACCTTCCTACCTTCCTTTCTTCCTCCCTCCCTCCCTCCCTCCATTCCTTCCTTCCTTCCTTCCTTCCTTCCTTCCTTCCTTCCTTCCTTCCTTCCTTCCTTCCTTCCTTCCTTCCTTCTTTCCTTCCTTCCTTCCTTCCTTCCTTCTTCTTTCTCCTTCCCTGTCCTAGAACTTAAACTCAGAGGCTGGTCATGGTCCCTGAGCTTTTATGCTCAAGGCTAACATTCTACCACTTAAGCCACAGCTTAATTAACTGGAGATTGATTAACTGGAGATAAGAGTCTCACTGACTTTCCTGCCCAGGCTGGCTTTGAACCAAGATCCTCAGATCTCAGCCACCAAAGTAGCTAGGATTATAGGTGTGATCCACTACATCTGACAAGCCCTCTTATTTATTCCCAATTTGAAGAATATCTTGTGAAATCTACAAAAAAAATAAACAAGCTATTAGAATTAGTGATTATAATATGGATAATTGCAAATACGTCTTGGTAAAATTTTCAGTAATGGTTTTTCCAATAATACGTTGAGCAAGGAAATAGGCAGTCACAATATCTCAAGGATGAATGCACTCATTGTTGCAAGCGTTACCCTTTAGGAAGATGTGATCACAGCCTCAGAATTGGGTGCAGAAGGCCACCTAACCGTCTGAGCCAAATCCAGTTCAGCCGTGATGCAATTCCATTTTCACACCCACAAGAACAGCACTGCTGTTGTCCTTGCCAAACGTCAGGTTAAATCTTGATTGTCTGATGCAAAAATTAGTATGCAGTCCTTATGCTTCGAGATCAGGATGTCAGTCAGTGTCCACACAAGGACTGTGTGTGGCAGTCTTTCTCAAAGTTCCATCCGCATCACAAATGAGATTTCTCCAGCTCCACCCACATAGTGAGTCAGTAGCTGGAAGTGGGTGGAGATGACAACCCAACATTCTTTATTTCAGGGGATTCTGATGCTGGCTATTACAGATCCAAAATCACTGGTCTGTAGAGCATGACATCTGGAAATACATTCACTTACAATGTCATTTTTCCTGTATGATCTAAGTCTAGTGCCAGAAAGAAAAAGAAAGAGAAAGAAAAGGGAGGGGAAAAACTATTCTTCACTGATCTAAAACTTGAAGTAAAATTAGCAAAATACTCCCCACTTTTAAGATTTTCGACTCCAGATTTTTTGACCCAGGTAATGTTTTCAGTCTGCATATTAAAATCTGGATGGTAACCTATGCTATTCATTTCCAGTAATCAGCAAAGACTTGAGTAGAAATAATAAATGTATTTTTATATGTTAGCACAATTGATTTACTATCAATGAGTGAAATAGATGTACTCACATGTACACACTTGGACTTTTTTTTTTATGGAGAGTGGAAGGAAAGAAGCCAGATGCAAAATAATGCAATACTATTACATAGAAGGTGTTTATACAAAATGTATATGCCAGCTAAACCAAATCATGCTGCTCAGGGACATATATATATGTGCTGAAGCAGGAGAGATTGGAGCAGGACTGTGTTAAAGTTAGAACAATGGTTAGTGCTACAGAGGATTGTGTTATGCAGGAGAAAGAAGAGTTACAGGTGAAGCACCATAAGGAACTGGAATTATGTATTCATCTGGGAGCTACTGAGAAATATGTTAAGTTGTGCACATATGTTTTTATACATATTGTGAAGGTACAAAATATTTCACAATTCAGAATGATGGTTAAAAAAGAGAACGGTAAAGTTGGATTCTGGTGGCTCATGCCTGTAATCCTAGCTACTCAAGAAGCTGAAATCTGATGATTGAGATTCAGCCCAGGCAGGAAAAGTCTGTGAGACTTTTATCTCCAGTTAACCATGTTTTTAAGCCAGAAATGGGGCTGTGGCTCAAGTGGTCATCCTTGAGCAATAACAGGGACAACACCCAGACCTTGAGTTCAAGCTCCAGCACCATCATTGTTAAAAAAGGAAAGAAAGAAAGGAAAGAGAGATGAAAGACAAATTGATATCGCCATACCAACTCAGTTGAAAAATGAGGCGCTTGCACAGTCTAAGGCTGTCTGTCCTCCCCTGCAGACAGCTTCTTTCCTACAACCAAGGTAATTTCTGAATTTATTATTAATCATTTCATTCATTTTGCTTTGGTTGTATACGGGCACATAGATAACCTAATCTAATACAAAGCACTATGCTGTGTAGTTTTAATTTTATATGAATAATTTCAGACCACATATAACTTCTCTGCAAATTTACTTCTCTTCCTCCTCCTCCTCTTCTACTTCCTTCTCTTCCTCCTCTTCTCTTCCCCCTCCCCCTCCTCCTCCCCCTCCCCCTTTCCCCTCCTCCTCTCTCTCCTCTTCCTCCTCCCCCTCCCCCCCTCCTCCTCCCCCCTTCTCCTCCTCCTTCTCCTTCATCTTCCTTCTTCTTTTCTTGATCCTGGAGCACTAGGCATTGTCTCATGGATTTCCCTGCCTGGGCTGGCTTCAAACTGCAATTCTCAGATCTCTGTCTCCTGAATAGCTAGGATTTCTTATTCTAATGGTACATTAGGTACATTTTTATCACTGCAATCATTCACAAAAATAGCTCTGTTGTATGCTTTTGTACAAATGCACCACAATTTTTTGACAACTGTGTTATTGGTGTACATTTTCAGCTTCTGTTATTATAGTTTGCTATGAAAATCCTTTTGTGTTCTGTGTGTCTCTGTTTACAACTATTTGCTGTGCACATACCAGTAAATCCCATCAGTATATGTGGAACACAATACTTTGAATTTCATATATATATATATATGTATGCATATACATATCTATATCTATCTATCTATCTATCTCTCTCTCTATATATATATATTTCAGGTTTGGTCCAGTATCCTCTGGTAGGTAACAAAATCCATGGAGATTCAACTCTCTCATTTATTTTTTTAAATGGTATAGTATTTGCATAAAATCTGCACATCCTACTCTACACTTTAAATCTCCCCTAATACAAATACATATAAATGCTTTGTAAATAGTTGCTAGACTATTTAAAGTGATGGCAATAAAAATAAAGATCTGTATACAAATAAAAGTCTTAAAATATTTTCAATTCATGGTTGACAAAATCTCCATGTGAAATCTATAGGTACAGAGGACGCACTTATTATGGAAGTATGTGTATAGGCATGTGTACATATCTGTTTATCCTCTATCTGTGTTTCTCTCATCTATCTATCTATCTATCTATCTATCCATGGGATTTTCTGATATGTCTAGCTGTGGAGTTCTGCAACATGATGACATTTTACCTGATTACCTATTGCCCATCTGTTACCACCATGCCTACAGTTGTATAATACAAAAGCATAATACCTTTTGAGGAATGGAAATTCTTATATTCCATGGAGTTGTCTTTGTGTATGTTTCCACTGTGGGTTATATATTTTGTGCTTTGCTTATAATTATTTTCTTCTCAAATTTATAAAAAAAATATTGTTCTAAAAGTTTGCCTTTCATCGTCACGTGTTTAGCTCAGGATTGTCTTTCCTGTGGTGTGAAATGGGATTAGAGATCCATGTCTTGGGATAACTAGTCACCCTCCTCTAAGCAGATGTACAATGCCTCTTTCTCCACATATACTGCTTTGAACACTGAATGTTTATTTCCAAACTAGGTATTGAAGGATACAATGATGCTGACATTGCTTAGTTGTTAGGTTGTAGACATTATCTACTGGATTCCTATTATGAGAGATGATGCTCTAGCTTTCTAGCTCTTTCTCTAGCTCTGTATGAAGCCGGTACTTGTGATCATTTCCTTCCCACCATTTTCTCCACTCGTTTTTTTGAAGTTAAGAATTCTTACTAATTGGATTTTTAGTTCTTGTAAGATGCGTTTGTATCTCTTCTCTCCATTGTAGGGACATTTCCTCAAAATTATTTCCTGATCTAGTAAATCTATGAAGGCCACTTTGTTTAAAATTCCCAAGAACTTAATTATATACATACATATATATACACATATATTTACATGTATATACATATATTTCTCTCATTGATGCTGATAACACCCCATTCTTATTTTGGGTATACAATGTTCTGGGCACAATATTTTGTAGAAATCACAGACCCAATGCACAATAGGCAAGCAAACAGCCCAGAGTAGCACTGTCCCATAGAATTATTATGTGATGCAACTATGCCATTTTAGGTTTTCTAGTAGATGTGTTTAAAAGTAAAGTTTAAAAAGTAGATTATGTTGGGCACCAGTGGTTCATATCTCTTTGTACAACTACTTAATGAGAATAAAAGTGGATATCAATATCTCACACCTGTTACCCAGGAGTCTGATACCTGAGAATTGGGGTTTGAAGCCAGCCCAGGCAGGAAAGTCCAGGAGACTTGTTACCTCCAATTAACCACCAAAAAATGCTGTGAGTGGAGCTTTGGCCCAAGTGCTAGAATGCCAGCCTTGAGTGGAAAAAACTAAGACATAGTGCCCAGGCCCTGAGTTCAAGCCCGAGTACCCACACACATAGAAACACATACACAAAGTGCAAGATAACGAAATTAAATTCATACTACATGTAACATTATATATGGTGAAATTTCTAAATAGTTAATACTGGTTTTAATCTACTACAGGTGGCACTATCAGTATTTTGAGAAGGCAGAGGGAGCACTAGCTTGTGTCTGAGAACAGGAAGTTGAAATAATGCACAAGCAGAGATGGAGTGATAAGAACAGCAGAATCAACTTTGTTCAAGACACCAAGCAGCACTGTCTCTTCAAGGGTGCCATCTTTCCATGGGTGCTTTCTAGGTCTTAATGCTTGTCTAACCAAGAGCAATGGGCTTTTGAAACCCTTTCTTGTGTTAAGATACTAAATAACTTCTGTGGTCTCTGTTTTCCTGTGGGCTTCAGGTTGTTACACAAACAAGGAAAAAACTGGATTTTCCAACTTCACCCTTTACCCCAGGTTTCCAGACCCACTTAGGGTCCTACCCAGATACCTCAAAAGATATATGATCAGGTTCACCAGCCCCTTGGTAAACCTCTTGGCCTCTGTGTAGATCCTTTACTCTTCCAGCAAGACCCTTCCCATCAATATGCACAACTTGTCGCATTGCTTATCTAAGGCTGCCATTTTCTTCAGCCTATGTGTCTCCCAGTGGGCTGAGTTGGAGATCTACAACATAAGGGTAGGGACAATTCTCAGAAAGATATGTGGTCTTTAGTTTCTCTCATCTTTCCTATGCCTCCTCTATTTCATTCATTCATGAGGGTCAGGAATTGTCATGCAAATATATTTCTACCTCAGCTCATGTACTCCATTCAGGATAGGTCTGAACCTAAATGACAACTTAAAGATGGGGCCTCTAGTTGTACGTATTGTGTATGAGCCACACAGAAGGAGTTCTGCCAACAGTGTCCATGGAAGCTTTGGAAGTGGTCTTGGAGGAAGAGGTGGAGGGAAGGAATTGAGGGGAAGTGCTTGCTTCCTGTCCCATAACCCAGTGGGTAGGAAGTCTGTCTCTCATCTCAAGCAGAGGAATTTGCCCTTCATAAGGACTATATGAAATCCTAGACATTGTGCATTCTAGAGTTTGGGGACAAGAGGGACTTTGTGATTCCTACTTACTAAGCCTAACAACCACATCATCTCTTTAGTGGGAACAGAATAAGAATAGGTTATTCTGGGAGCAGCATGCTCTCACCTGCAAGGTCATGCAGATACAGTACATTCTGGAAAACTTTATAGAAAAGTCCCACCCTGGGGTCATCTGAGAATATTTCCACCTAGGAGACTGCGAGTTGCTGAGGATGCCTCCACTGAGCAGCTCACAGAATGTGGGTAGAGTCACACAAAACCAGTTGGATGGCAGGGTTGGCTCATGTGACCGGAGAGATCCTTTCCCTGGTGCTCTGGAGGAATAACAGCCAGCAATCAACCATGTCCTGTTAGGACAGAAGCAGTGAGAAAAAGACATTGCTTTTCCATATAGCTCCATTCTTCCCTTTCAGCTCACCATAGTGAGAATGTAGAGGTGGTAAACTGAGGAAGAAGGAGAAGCCACCATTTTGCCCTTTGCCCTGTGGGTCTTTGGATAGTAGCAATCCCAAGCTGAGAAGAGCTATATGCCCCATGCTGTGGTGATCCATTGTGATTATCTATGACCTTCAAAAATGGTCACTTAAAATAATAACAATCATTCATTCTCCTTATGAATATTCAGCTTTCCCAAAGGAGGGCTTGTCTCTGTGCCATGTGGCATCTGTGAATCACTTTGTCAGCAAGTGATCACCAAAGTGGTGTTCTGTTGGGGGAAGGGAATTATGAAAGTTCATCAGACTCAGCTCCTTTCCACCTGAGCCTAGCTTCCTTCTCAGTGTATACAAGACAGTAAGGTAGAGGCTACGTCAGCTTTCTTTTTTACCTTACTTCCAAAGTTAGGTAATATCATTTCTGCATCATTCTACAGTAAAGGTAGTCCCAAAGTCTATCCAGGTTCATCTTTTGGTGGTTGGATGGGATTAGCCAAATTTAGAAAATTCTCTCTCCCATGCAACAACTGTGTGTAGGACAGGAAGAAGGTTGGAACTACAGGCAGTGAGAACTACTGGGAATCTCATTTTGGTGAGAAAGAACAGAAAAGAGAAACAAGCATGTAATTCAGAATCCTTTAGTCTCTGAGAGTCAGAAAGAGAAGCTCAGAAGCTACAGAGCCACCATTGACCATGACCAACCTTACTCAGAATTCTGAACATCTCAGTCCAGGTCCCTGAACTATGCTATATAGAGGGCTCTGGTCTTGGTGCCAACGAGATGTTTTTGCTATCTGTGTATCAGTCACATCAGTCAAAGCCTTTCCCATCATGGTTCTGAGGAAGGCTTGAGTGACCCACCAGAACCTGGCCAATCTTCTGTATTGATGTCATGTACTATGTATGCCATTCCTCCCAGCACTGGGCTCCCCATAGAAACAAATCTTCCTCAGAGACTGCTGCTGAAGGGGAATGTTTGCCTGAGAGAATGACAAGGCCTGATCTACTTTCAAAATGAGTCAACAACAACTGATGTTAGTTGATGAGAAAGGCAGAGAGTCCTCGTTCTGAATGTCTGGCCAGCCATGCAGTTGAGAAGCAAGAGCATTTATAATAACATTCTAGAATATTTCCTTCAAGGCAAGATTGTTCCCTTGAATAAACAGTGGCAACGAATTTGGTGGAACTGTCAGTGGAAGAATGCTGTGGAAGGCAGAGCTTCAGGGTGGTGGACCAGATACTTGGCAGAGCTACTTGACTTCTATTACCAACATATAGTATAAGACAAGAAAGCAGAATAATTTTAAAAGCTGATGTTATCATCCAAAGATAAATAGAAAGCAAGCATTGTATAAGTTTGTGTGTGTGTGTGTGTGTGTGTGTGTGTGTGTGTGTGTGTGTGTGTGTGTGTGTGTGTGTGCATCTGTGCATGTATGGGTATATGTATGAGTTACTGGGGATTGAACTCAGGGCCTGGGCACTGTCCTTTAGTATTTTTTTTGCTCAAGGCTGGTATTCTACCACACTTCCACTTTGAGCTTTTTTCTGGTCAATTGATGATAAGAGTCTCATGGATTTTCTTTCCTTGACTGGTTTAAAACATAATCCTCAGATCTCAGTCTCCTGAGTAGCTAGGATTACAGACATGAGCCACTGATGCCCAGCTTTTATTTTTAAGTAGTTGTATAAGTGGGGTTTCAATCCAACTGGACAGTTTATGAGTATCATGCATCTTGATCAATGTCACCTCTTCCATCAGTCTCCTCCATAACTTCCTAGTCCCACTCATCCCCTCATGTTAATTGGTTCCATTATGGGCAATATGTGCAATGAATATTATGACTGCATTTACCCACCTTTCTATTTCCATTTGTATGCTCCTCTTTCCTTGCCATCATCCCCTCAACACATGTTCCGGCTTCCTGGTATTCATTTTGTTAAACTATAACCTAGTTCCACAAAGAGGTTACACTACTGGAATCTGTTCCAGGTTATACCATACTTTTAATAGTATGTTTCTGACTATATGCACATGACCCTGTAGAAAGTGAACATTTCAAAAACTCTTGTCCTGGCATATTCCTGTGGGTGGATTCCAAGTGTGCATCTAGGTGGCCACACTGGGAAGATTAGTTTGAATAGAAAATTTGAAGCCAGGTACCACACTACTCATCATGGCCCAGGTGACAGGGTAGAGATCTTCAGAGTTCCCCCTGCCATTATAGGCCTAAAGTACTAGAGCCTTCTTGATGCAAGAAGATAGTGGGAGGGTCCACAGACCATGAGGTTCATTCCTTAGGTCACCCTGGGTCTCTGTTTCTTATATTTCCATGGAGAACTCTTCAACTTTCTCTGTGGTATAAGAGGGACAATGTGAAGCTTGGTCTGCTGCTTAGGAAAGTATGAGCAATAAATCTCAGGCCAAAGAGTGCGGATTCTATGGGTTCACAGAGTGTGAGAGCTGAGGAACCATGGCTTTCCTCATCTAGCATTCAAAAACTGTCTCAGACAATGCAAAGGTCTAGATAGAGACTTTATTCAGGGTGAATCCATCCCAGAGAGATCATACTAGGGTAAAACCAAAGAAATTTTTGGGCCAGGGCTACCAAAGTCCCTGTCATGTCAGTATTTAGGTAAGCAGTGGGAAAGGAGTCATCTCCAAGACCCAAGAAATGTAGAGTAGCCAATATGCAGCCCAGGCCTCTGATGGCCACAATTTGGTGAGTTCATGATTGCCAGCAATCTTTGCTGTGCAAAGCATTTGAAGTAGAGCTGTGCAGATTTTGTGGGCACAGCTTTCATCCCAATATCTTCCAAGAATTGATGGGTGGAGTCAACCAAGATCACAATCTTCTTTTCTCTGAAGGCTAGCTTCCTGTTATTTCAGTTACTCATGTTGAAAGATGGCTTGAAAATACAAACTAGAATATGCCAGAAATGAACATTTATGAATTAAAGAGACTATTCAAGATACTTCTTTAAAAAAGAGATTGTTTCCAAATCTAAACTTTCAATGGTCAGAAACTGAAGGGTAGAAAAAAAGTGTAAATTTAATCATGAAAGACGAGAGCTATAATTTAAATGTCCTCAGAACTCATGTTGAAATGGAATCCCAATGATGGTGTATTATGTGGTGGGATATGGTAAGACACTTAAACGTTGATAAGTATTGAGGAATGTTCCATGGATTCCTAATTTTTCCAGAACCTTCATCATAAAGGGGTGTTGGACCTTGTCAAATGCTTTTTCTGCATCTATTGAGATAACCATGTGGTTCTTATCCTTGCTCTTGTTGATGTGATGAATTATATTAATTGATTTGCATATATTGAACCACATTTGCATCCCTGAAATGAATCCTGTTTGATTGTGGGGTATGATTGTTTGGATAAATTGTTGAAGTTGATTGGCCAAAATTTGTTGAGAAGAAATGGGTCTATAGTTCTCCTTCTTTGATGAGTCCCTGCCTGATTTGGGGATGAGGGTTATGATGGCTTCATAGAAAGAGTTTGGTAATGAATTTTCACTTTAAATTTCATTGAAGAGTTGAAGGAGTATTGGTGTGAACTCTGCTTTAAAAAAAAAAAGCCTTGTAGAATTCCGCTGTAAATCCATCTGGTTCTGGGCTTTTCTTAGATTGGAGGTCTCTTATTGCTGTTTCAATTCCAATGCTTGATGTGGCCCTTTTAAGATGACTTAACTCATCTTGGTTTAATTTTGGCATGTCAATATTTGCTAGGGAAAGGTCCATTTCTACCAAGTTCTCAAACTTATTAGCATAAAGGTTTGAGAAATATTCCCTTATAATGTTCTGAATCTTGGTTGTTTCTGTGGTGATGTTTCCATTCTCATCTCTGAGTTGGTTTATTTGGGTGTGTTCACTTCTTTTTCTGATAAGATTTGCAAAGGTTCAGTTTTTTCAAAGAACCAACTCTGTTTTGTTGATTCTTTCTATAGTTTTTTTGGATTCTAATACATTTAATTCTGATTTAATTTTAGTTATTTCTTTCTGTCTACTGGATTGGGGTTTAGCTTGCTGCCATTTTTCAAGGAGGTTCAGGTGTCTCATTAAGTTGTTGGTTTCAGATCTCTCCAATTTGTTGATGTAGGAACTCAGAGCTATAAACTTGCCTCTGAGTACTGTTTTTGCTGTGTCCCAGAGGAGCTAGTAATTTGTGTGTTCATTTTTGTTGAATATCATGAACATTTGAATTTCCTTTTTAATCTCTTCCATGACCCACTGGTGATTCAAAAGTGTGTTGCTCAGTCTCCATGTGTTACAGGGCTTTCTTTGGTGGCTTTTGGTGTTGAGTTCTAATTTTATTCCCTTATGGTCTGAGGATGCAGGGCACAACTTCAATGTTTCTGAATTTGGACAAGTTTGCTTTGTGACATAAAATCTGGTCTATTTTGGAAAATGTTCCTTTGTGCTGCTGAGAAAAACGTGTATTCTGATGCTGCTGGGTGAAATATTCAGTAGATGTTTGTCAAATATAGTTGATTTTTGCAGTTGTTTAGATCTGTGGTTTCTCTGATTAGCTTTTGTTGAGTTGATCTATCTAGTGTGTAAAAGTCCCCAACAATTAATGCCTTTGGATCTGTGTGAGATTTGAGGGAAAGTAATGTTTCTTGGATACATTTGGGTCTCCATTGTTTGGTGAATCGATATTTAGAATTGTAATATCTTCCTGAAGGAGAGATCCCTTAACTAGTATGTAGTGGCCTTCTTTATCTCTTCTCACTAATTTTAATTTGAAGTCTATTTTATTTGATAGTAGAATTGCAACTTCCACCTGTTTATGGGGGCCGTTTGCTTGGTAGATATTATTCCAGCCTTTCACTTTCAGAATATGTTTTTATGGGCAAGGTGTGACTCTTGAAGGCAGCAGATAGAAAGATCTTGCTTTTTAATCCAACTAGAAGGTCTATGTTGCTTAATTGGAGAGTTTAGTCCATTAATGTTGAGAGTTAGGGCTGTGAGGACTGGAAGTTCCTCCCATGTTATCCACCTTCTTTGTGGCTGCAATGGCTGGGTTCTTTCTATGGTTCTTGAGTTCTCAGTTTGGGTGTAGTTTCTTGGCTTTTATTGTGCTCTTGTTGGTTTTCTATGTGTAGGACATTTTTAAGTATCTTTTGTTGGGCTGGTTTTTCTTTGCTAAGGAAGGCTTTTATTTGACCTTCTGTTATGAAGGAGAGTTTAGCTGGGTACAGTATTCTTGGTTGATAGTTGTATTTAGGGCGTGGCATACATAATTACAGGCTATTCTTGCTTAAATTGTCTCTGCTGAGAAATCTGAAGTTATTCCTGTTGGTTTTCCTTTATAGGTGATTGATATTTTCTTCTTGACAGCTTTAAGGATCCTTTCCTTTGTCTGAATTGTTCCTGTGTGGATTATAGTGTGTCAGTGGAATGTCCTATTCTGGTCTGGTCTATTTGGGGTTCTAAAAGCTTCTTGTATCTGAATAGGCCTTTTTTTTGCATGTTTTGGAGGTTCTCTGCTAGGATCCTGTTAAATAAATTTCCTAGACCATTAACTTCTGTCTCTCAGTTCTCCTCTATACCCATTATCCTCAGATTAGGCCTTCTAATGGTGTCTTCCAAATGTTGAATAGATTTATCATATTTCTTGGATTTGTCTTGGATAGTTTATGTTCTTTCTCTATAATATCTAGGCTGTCTTCAATCCCCGAGAGTCAATCTTCTGTATGGTCTAACCTACTGTCAAGACTTTCTACTTTGTTTTTTATTTCCTTTCCTTCTAATTTGTTGGCTTTGATGGCTTCAAATTCTTTGTTGGAGCTTTGTTTTAGATCTTGTATGAACTTCTTTACTTCCTTAATTTGGTGTTCAGTGTTTATTCTCAAATCACTTAGTTGATTAGTTATGGTTTCCTTAGACTCCCTTTCCTTCTGACGGGCTCCATTCAACATTCCCTTTGTGGCCTCCCTGGATTCCTTCAGCTGTCTGTTTATGGATTCCATGAGTGCCTCTATTGATCTTTGTCTATTCTCATCCCGTTCACACAATTCCTGTATTACTTTGATTAGCTTCCTCACACTCACGCAATTCCTGTATTTCTCTTTGACTGTTCTCAGCCTGCTCACACAATTCCCGTTCTTTCTCTTTGTTCTCAGCCTGCTCAGGCAATTTCCGTCTTTCTCTTTGACTGTTCTCAGACTGCTAACGAAATTCCTATATTAATCTTTCAGTACTTTCCTCACGCTCACAAGATTCCTGTAGCAATTTTTGGTTAGCCTCAACATGCTCGTGAAGTTCCTGTATTAATCATTGGTTTGCATCGTCTAGCTCCCTATCATGCTTGCACTGAGTTCTTTGCAGGTTTTCAATCTTTTCATTCACCATGTTTACCAGTATTGTTTGTAGAGCTTTTTGGAAACTCTCTGATTGCTCATTAACTGTTCTGTCACCTGATTAACCTGAGTGGGAGCTGAGACACCTGGACTTGTCATTTAGCAAACACCTTTGAGGTCCAATTAGCTTATTGTTGATGTACAAAGCTTTCAGAGGTAATGGGCCCATGACATGGTGCCCAGGGTGCTAACAGGAGTGACTGCTCAATACCATGGTGATGTCTAGGCACCTGCACACAAAACTCAAGGTAGCTCAAGGTGAGGGATGCAGAATCTGGGCCGGGGTAGTGGGGGGCATCTTCTCTTGTTGAGTGACAACCAAACCTCCCATACCAAGCTCAGAATGCAGCTGTGCTCCCCTAACTGTAGAAGGAACTTTACCTTGCCCACTCCCACCCAGACAATGGGCTCATTTCAGGCCTGGACTTGTGGCCTTGGTCTCTACGCTTATATAATAGTGTGAAAGCTGTATCTCAGATCTTCAGAAGTGCCTTAGGCCCAACAAGACACATTCACAAAAGAAAATCCAGCCGGAATCAGCATTGAAGTCGATGGCAATGCTACCATATGTTCTTTCCTACACCAGCAAGGTTGAGTGTTTAAAACCCCAAGATCTCCTTGCCATGGTAAAAGATGGTCCATCCAGTGACATGTTTGAGGAAGGGCATGGCTGTTCATACTCAGTGCTTCCCATTCACAACCTCTCCTCCTTATAAAAACAAAAGCATGGGTTCAGTCATTTCACAGCTATTGTCTAAGTCAAGATATTCAGGAATGTGCTTCCATACTGTATAGTCACAGCTTTCCAAAAAAGAAAATCAATAGAATATTAAGGTGCATATAAGAAGACAGGGGCTGGGAAGGTGGCTCAGTTGTAGAGCGCTTGCCTTGCATGCATGAGGCCCTGGGTTCGATTCCTCAGCACCACATAAGCAGAAAAAAAAAGCCGGAAGTGGCGCTGTGGCTCAAGTGGTAGAACACTAGCCTTGAGCTGAAGAGCTGAGGGACAGCGCCCAAGCCCTGAGGTCAGGCCCTACGACTGGACCCCCCCCCCAAAAAAAAATAAGAAGAAGACACAAACAATGGAAGTTGGCTTACACAGTTATGGAGGCCAAGATGTTTCATCATTTGCCATCTCTGAATTAGAGAGCTAGGAAAGCTGGTAGTGTAATTCAGTTTTGAGTTTAAAGGCAAGTACACCTGCAAGGGCTGATGGTCTAAGTCCTGGAGGCTAAAGAGCTGAAACCCGATGCTATAATGTGTGAGGACAGAGGATGGACATATCTCCACTCAAGAAGAGACAGAAAATTCAATTCATTCAAGTCTGTCTTTTTGTTATTCGTTCTACTGATTCAAATGCTAATATATACTGGAAACTCTCTGGCTAGTTTTACCAGCTGCATGGGCACCCCAAGGAAGTGGAAGCATAAGATTTATCACCATATACATCTCTCCAGGGAAGCAAAGGGGTAGGGTTTCATGGTGAGTGATCACTGACACGAGTGCAAACCTGTGAAGTAGAATTTTTAAAAGCAAGTCAGCCAAAATTATCCAGATCAATCCAGTTTCTTGCTTTCATTATGCTAATGATACTTTCTTCTCTTCTTCTTGATCACCAACTGCACTACCTCCAAATTTGCATCCGATTTTCCAACCGCAATTGGCCACCTTTCTGGCTTATTTACTTAATCTTTCAATCTTACTAAGACCTCGCAATTCATTGATCCCTGGAATTTCATTTTTCTTTTATCGATTCCCCTTTACTTTTCAGTGATTGTAGGTTTTTGTTGTTGGTGGTGGTGTTTTGGTTTTCATCCACAGTTCCTGGCTTATAACTCCCTATAACAGAAAACTTAATCTTTCAGTCAACCATAAAGACATTCTGTGTCCTACATTGTCTGCCAATGAGTCATAAGACTTTTCTCATTCCCGGTGATCCTGTCCTTACCCCAGAGGAAGAAATGCTGCAATATGAAGGCAGGCCAGACTGGGGTTTTCCATCCTATCTCTAAACCATCATGCAGGTTTCTATATGATGCTTTGCCCAAAGAAGACATGGGAACTCTGCACCACATCCCCAAACTGAAACCTATGCATCCCTTTATCTATACCCTTTATAATGTCTTTTATAATAAACAGTAAATTTGTTCCCCAGTGTTCTCTGAAGTCACTCTAGCAAATCCAAGTCAGGGACATAGGAATGCCAGTTTATAGCCAATTGTTCAGAAGCTCAAGAAAAGAACACCTAGGGCTTACAATTGTCATCTGAAATGAAGTGAGGGAAGTCTGTTGGCTGCATTCCTCCGCAGATGCATAGCATCAGAGGTGAGTTGAATTAGAGGACAACTGCTGGTATATGCTACCAAAATGTCTTGCTTTTTGGTGGGGAGGAATCCATTTTTTTGTGGCCATAGAAACTCTCTGTTGATAGTGTGAAATCAGAAGAAAAACATGTTGTTACTTTTCCTACACACATTTCCCTTTTCTTCAATTTAGGGTCCAGGGTTGATATTTGTAACTACAGTGGTGACTATTTTACCCAATGTAATTTGGTTTGACAATTTAAGTACAAAATAAAATTTACTTCAGTTTGGGAGTTTTAGTTATTTTACTTCATTTTGGGAGTTATGGGGATTAAACTCAAGGCCTGTGTTTGCTGGGCACATGCTCTACCACTTGAGTCACTCCAGCCCTTTCTTCATTGGTTATTTTTGAGGTAGCTTCTCTATGCCCAGGCTGGCCTGGGCTATGATACTCCTACTTGTACTTCTCTGGGTCACTGGGGATGACAAGTATGTGCCACTGTGCCCAGCCACTGTGTCTCCTGTAGCTAAATCATTAATTGAGATGAAGTCTCATGAACTTTTATTTCCAGCTTGCCTTAAACCTAGATCCCTCAATCTCTGCCTCTCAAGTAGCTCAGCTTACAAGCTTGAGACACTGTGTTCAGCTAAATTTGGGAGTTCTAAAAAGGGATCTTATAATTTACAAAATACAAATGAGCATTCACTCGGGAATCTTTTGTTTCCTTGAAGTGCTGGGAATTGAACCCATGGGCTTGTGTGTGCTAGGCAAAAACTCTACCATGGAAGTATATCCCCAGTACATTCACCAGTCTTTTGTTAGACACATGCCTTCCCATTGAAAATGGGTCTGCCAAGTGGAATCCAGCATTGCTCTGCTTGTCTTAAAGCACTAGAATTCCTTTTTACCATTTCCAGTTTAGTTTTCTTTAAAATAGAGTGAACAGCAAATGACATATAAGAACTTGAGTGTAATTATGTCTCACAGCAACATGTAAGCCTGGAGTAGACAGGTGCTAGAACATCTGTAATCACAGAACAAAGCCCTGTTCATATTCCCAAGAAGCAGAGTAGAACCATCTGGTGGTTCCATAAAAGCTCCACGCTTCTGCAAGATGATTCCACAATCTTTCCTTCCCTTGGCTTTCTCAGCCCTTGCCCTCAATTGGTGGTTCTGCCTCTGTGCTTGGAAGGTCCTTAGAACTGGGCAAGGTCACAGAGTTTCAACTTGGTGTTATTTACAAGTGAAATATTTTACTAGGCATTAATGAAATTAAAAAGTATTAAATGCTACGTTCAAAAATAGCTTATAAGTAGATTTCAATGCAAACTTTAAAACTTAATGAAGAACCAGAGTTTGGTAACTGTATCCATCTTTTATTTCCCCTGGGGGACAGAGTCAGGAACTACACCTTCACCTGGTTCCTGTCTACAGGCTAACTATATGCAACATTCCTTCCTTCTTCCAGGTGGCAGCACTCCTGTGCTATAGTGGTTCCATCTTCCAAGTTCTACCCCATCCCACTGGATGTCCTCTTCCAAGATCAGCTCCCCCATCTTGTTTGACATCTCATTAGCATGTGGACAAGCTCTGGGTCTGGTGTCAGTAACTACCCCACATGCCCTTTAGCTGTTCTGTTCCCCAGCTCCAACTCTTCTTCATTCCCTGCTCATTCCTTGGTCTTCTTTGATCCAGATTTCTCCCAGCTCCATTCAAATTGTCCAAGAGGATGTGATATCAAGGACTTCTGCTTGATACCCTAGCCCCCAGGTGGTCTTATTTTACTCAGGATTTCCTCTTTCTCCCTCTGTGCCAGTGATGTAATTTGAACTCAGTGCCTGGGTACTGACCCTTAACTTCGTTGCTCAAGGCTGGCATTCGAGCTGCAGTTCTAACTTTTTACTTGTTAAATGGAAATAAGAGTCTGACAGACATTTCTCCCAGAGCTGGCTTCAAACCAAGATCCTCAGATCTCAGCCTCCTGGTGTAAGGTCCACCCTGGGAAGGCGAAGCAGACTCCTCCCTCCTCTTGGTTAAGTACCTGTGTCACCTAAGTAACCAACACACTTGGAGGCAGTCACATCCTGCCCCCCCCTCCCCCGATCACATCCACATCTGGTGTGGCCACACCTTTTCCTGCCCCTGGCCTTGATAAGTTGTGGCCGGGCTGTGGTTCAACCCTTTTTTATTCCAGCTTCATGGGCCTCCAACTTTACTAGAGGTGGCCTGTAAATAAACTTTTCCCTTGCCTGAATACCTCTTGCTGCTTTCTTTCCTCAGCTACCAATTTAATTTACCTAACACCTGGGTAATAGGATACAGGTGTGAGGTACCAGTGCCTGCCTAGCTCTTTCAACTTCCTCCTGGATAGCAATTTTGGCACAACAATGGCTATTCGTGTCTTAGTCCTCTTAGCTAATTTCTAAGTGTTAGATTCCCTGAGCACTAATTCTTACCTTATTAACTGTATTTAACAAATCTCTTTGATGTTTTTGCATCTTGGATTTATCAAACTCTGGATTTTTTCCTTGCAACTGATTTCTTCTCAGGCTTCAAACCATCCCACCTCATTCCACACATCTGAAGTTCTTCCCCACCTTCTTGAGAGCCCCAGCAGATCATATGCCTGTTTCATGCTACTCTGGTAATAACTGGCCCCTTCTTCCTCTAAGTTTCCACTTACAGGTGAGCTCACCAAAGAAGCCTTTCTTCTTTCAATCACCATGATTAAATTAGGCAAACTCCTCATTTCCCGTCAAAACTTTGCTTACTTTAACAATTCCTTCATCAATCCCAAATTGGCACAAATGTTTCCTGTGTACTGACAGCCACTATTCCTAAAAATGCAAGTTTCCCAGGGGCAGAGATATCCATAGCACTACAGCCCATGATCAGACACTCTGAGCCTGGCATCTAAACCTTAAGGCTTATTTAGATATATGCCTGAAAGTGCCAGGGTATCTGAAGTGTGAGGACACAGGTAAAACCATTCACACTAATCCCAGTGGGGCAGAGTTGCCTGATCCTAATGGATCAAATCTTTCAAAGTCACGTCAAGGGAAGTAGACATATTACTATTATTTTCTAGCATTAACCTTTTTTTTTTTTTTAGAATTCCCAGTTCCATGTTTTTGTTTTTCTATTGTAAACTTTACACACAGATCTTCTAAAGCAGTATTACAGTGCTGCTTTTTTGTTTTTTTGTTTTGCTGGTCCTGGGGCTTGAATTCTGGACATGGGCTCTGTCCCTGAACTTCTTTAGCTCAGGGCAAGCACTCTACTACTTAAGCCACACACACCCCTTTTTTGTAGAGATGAGAGTCTCAGGGACTTTCCTGCCTGGGCTGGCTTCAAACCACAATCCTCAGATCCTACCTCATTTGTAGGTAGGATTACAGGCATGAGCCACTGGCACTGGGCTTCAATGTACTTTTTGTATGTATTGGTACTGAGATTAATAGGCCTTTTATTCTTGGCTTTTTTGCTCACGGCTGGCACTCTATCACTTGAATCACACCTCTACTTCTGGGTTTTTGCTAGTTAATTGGAGATGAATCTTGTGTTTGTCCTTTGTGTTTGTCCTGGGCTGGCTTTGAATCATGATCCTCAGATCTTAGCCTCTTGTGCAGTTGAGTGTACTATTTTTTTTTAATTGGTCATGGGGCCTGAACTCTGGGCCTGGGCACTGTACCTCAGTTCTTCAGCTCAAGGCTAGTGTTCTACCACTTGAGCCACAGCACCACTTCTGGCTTTTTTCTGCTTATGTCATGCTGAGGAATGGAACCCAGGGCCTCATGCATGGAAGGAAAGCGCTCTACCACTGAGCCACCTTCCCAGCCTCTGAGTGTACTTTTTAACATAAAGTTGTGTATGGGTTTAAGACTATGCAGAAACTGAAGTTTGTGGCCCTACATGCAGTTATGGACATAATGAGTTCATGTTTATACTGAATCCTACATACAATGAGAGAATGCAATGTAAAATTTTCCGAGAAAAAACTGGATACATGCATGTATTATATCTAGCCAAATACATATCTTTCCCCCACCAAGGGCAATATAGACTGTTGTTTTATAATAATTCCTAAAGACTTTGTATCAGGGATACCTAAAGGGCACACACCAGAGTAGGGTGGGACCTTGCCCAAGGGTACATTTCAAAAGCACTTTAGCAAAAACAGGATCTCTTGACTCCAACACCTGTAATGACCAGTGATCTGACTGGATGTTTGGATGCTATTTGGACACCTACTCTGGTTGGGCAAATGTTTTAATTGGCGCCATGACTCAGATGAATGGATGTTATGCTTTCCTTTTTGTATCATGGTCTCCTTTTCATGCTAACTCCTTAGCCCCTGTAGAAATAGACTCTGCTGGCATTCATGTGTGACCAGAGAGAAAGTCTTGATAGTACCATCAGCAGATGTAAGTTAGAATATCAAATTACTCATTATCAGCTTCAGATAGGTAACAATTTAGTACATTAACCTTTTTTCATTTTCATTAAGCTTATTTAACAAGCTGAACAAAGATTCTAAACATATTACTTATTAAGTATGTAACAGTTCACCTCATCTAAATGTATAATAATGCCTAACAACTGTGATACCATCTTTAAGTAGCTATAAAATATTCAGCTTGGTGCCAGGGATTTGGAGGCCATGAGGCAGTTTTGGGACTTGCTGGAGGTCAATCCCACAGGGTCTACTGACTTGGCCTTGGGCCAACTGTGGACCAGAATGTAGGCGGGTTCTGCTTCTATGAGAAGCAACTCCTCTGGTACCTAGGAACCAGAGGCTACTGCAGCTACTGACAGGTGACATTGGACCTTAACATCAGTCACATGGCTAGCACCCCTATTTTATTCATGAGCAACCATATCAAGAAAAGCTGGGTCCTTTACTTGAAACCACAGGGCTAGTACTTCCTTTGTGTGGCTCTGGGCAGGTCCTCCAGTGTGTAGATGCCACATTATAGGATAGCAGCTAGCACTCCTCAATATGTTAACATTGAAATAACATTAATAAAACTGGGGAGAGACCTGAGCAAATCACGTGTTAGCGTTGCCACTTTGTCAAAATACCTGTGTGAAAATCAACCTTATTATAAGGAAGGTTTGCTTTGGCTCCTGGTGTCAGAGATTCCAGTCCATGGGTGCTTTGGCCTGAGGGGAGGCAAAACATTAGGGGTAGCGGGGATGTGGCAGAGGAGGACTGTTAACCTTAAGCAGCTGGGAAGCATAGAGATGAGGGTCCCAATATTCCCCTCAAGAGCACACCCCTAATGACTAAACTTCTCCTAAGGTCTCACTTCCAGATCCTACCACTCCCAATAGTGCCATGGACAAAGCTTCAAACACACAGCTTTTGAGGAACATTCAAATATTCTATAAATTCTATATCAAACTATCAGCTCTTAGTTCTTAAGTAAACTTTCTAAACCCATGTACTTTTAGTTACTAGTTTTTAGTTACAACAAACTCCTCTGCATGTGGGCCACAACAGTAACAGTTGATCCAGCTTGATCCACATTAACAGCCCATCAATTAGCCCACACACAATCTAGGCAGGTGGCCGGGGGAGGGGGGGGAGTAAGGCCCCCTCTCCCCATCTCCACAGGCTTGCTTACCTTGTGAATGCTTTTTTTTCAAACAAAATTCAAAGCTAGTGGCCTGTTTCTGTCACTGGTAACCTGCATTGCAGGTAAGACAGACAGACCCAGACGAGTTACATTACATTACAGCATACTGACAGGAAATAAATCTAGGGGAAAGACTAACATGTTTATTTTTAAATGTCATGACATTATATTTTGACACATATAAAATGTATATAATATATAGTATGCATAAGGTATAATTATATAGTGTATATTGTATAATTATACAACATACATATGCATACTATTATATATATATATCTCATGTAATATCCATATAAAATATGGATAGAAATTCAAGCATGGTTGTGTAAGTTCATACCATCCAGTTGCTTGTGGACATACACTATGATGTTCACACAGTTAAACTATCTGACAATTCTTGAAGTGTGTAACTTTCATTAAGTGACACATGACTACCTTATAATGTTTTCCAACTATCCCATAAATCAGTTTTGAACTCTGGGCTTAAATTTTTTGGCATTTTTACATTGAAAAGCAGAGACTGAAGTAAGGAGGTCAGGTCTGGTTGGCACCATATTGGCCACATGGTGGATGATAGGGTCTTCATGTTGGGGAAGGAAACGCCTTGGCCTCCCAGGTGATGGGCGTGCCCAGATCCCTGGAGGCAGGGGCAGGCACTTGGCTGATAGGTTACTGAATCTGTCAGTCCAGTGCCTGGGATTGGGAATTTCCTGTGGACCTGTTCCCTGCGCTGGCCCTACTTAGGCCCAGACCAGTACAGACCCCATTATGCCATGCCACGTGTCTGTGATCATGTCCTGTATGCTGTCTTCTGGCTTGTCTCTGGTCATCACCGCATCCCAATTCAACTGTCCATCAGAGCTGGATTGGTTTGTTGGTATGGTTTTGTTCTTTCTTCCCTCTCTGGCCTGTTTCTTAGCTGCGTTATGTATATTTGGGGGCTGCAGGCCTTTGTAACAACTGGCTGCCTGCAACCTGCTGTGTAATAAAGACTCCAATATTCCATTTTCCAAAATATGGCTTCTGGGATAATTCACCTTACAAGACATAGTTGAATAGTAGATTATGTGCTGGATGCTGGTAGCTCATGCCTGTAATTTTAGCTACTCCTGAGGCTGAGATGCAGAGGATCTCAGTTAAAAGGCAGCCCAGGGGAGAAAAGTTGTGAGATACATCTCTAATCAGCAAAAAGCAGGGCATGAACTGTGGCTCAAGTGGCAGAGCACCAACTAAGAAAACGTGTGAAACCCTGAGTTCATACCTTATCCAAGGAGGAAAAAATTACCAACAACTTAGCACATAGAAGCCTAAACTCAAGTTGTGTCGGCACTATAAATGGTTTGTTGATTCAGTGGGAACCCCTGTAACGCCAAAACACTTTGAATAGCAGTTGGCTGTATGTGACTTGTGAAGGGCTTAGTTATATCACACATAGCAATCCCCCGGGTATCCCAGGGGAGGTTGATGCACAGTGACAACTGTAAATAAGTATTGTGATTACAGGCAGGTATCACCAAGCCTGGCTAACACACACACATACAAAAACAAACAAACAAAAAACCCCCCCTATGTTCCAAGTACCTGTAAAATTATGGTGCTCAGGTCAATGTTCAGAGATTACAGAAGCCACTCTTACCCATAGCCAGTCACCAGTGAGGTTTCTTACACACACATACACACACATACAGAGACACACACATAGTTGTCATAATACTTTTTTTATTACAATATCCAAAAATCTTGAGTATGCAAGTTTAGAGGATCTCAAGACCCCCCTTTTTCAATTGTAGGAATGTGCCATCTCAAGACTCTATATTCAAACTATAAAGAAGTTCAAATGTAAAGAAAAAAGAAAATGCAGTATTTTCATAAACATTCTGTGTCTCTTACTACCAATCACATATTCTTTTGTAAACCCTGAAAAATTTCCCTGTAAAGCAAATAATATATATATAATATACATATATTATATATATATATATAGTGTAGGTATATAAAGTATTGGTAGCTCCCTTTCCCCAAAGATCAGCTGTTTTCCTTAATCATCTGTTATTAGTGTCAACAAAAGGCTACAGATACCTATTACTTTGAGAATTAAATACATAATTGTGAAATTCAAACAAGCCAAAGGGCAAGAGGAAAAAAGCACTATATGGATGGCACATGGTCGAAATCACCAAAACATCTGTCTCTCTGCATCAGGGCTCTCTGTTGCACTCCCATGAAAGTCTTCATTATTGCAATCACAGCCTCAAAGGCACTGGACAGTCTCCTTACTGCCATCTCCCTGTGGTTCCAATATTGCTCTGCAAATGCACCAATTCCCGGTAGGGTCTGGAACCAACTGGGGGCACAGGCCTGGTCCTGGGGGCTGCTGGCCAGCCGGAACCTGTTGTGTGGACACAGGGGAGCCTCAGCCCTCTGATGGGCTTTCTGAGGGGTTGAGGTTCACTCCATTGCTAAGCTAAGTATGGCCTCACGTTTCCAACTGCACCTCTGGCCTTTTACTGGGGATTCTACGACACGAGCAATTTGAGAGGATCACTGACCAATTGTTGTTTCCAACTAAAAAGAAAGTGAACAGGCTCACCTGCCCCTCTACCTGCCACTCTTAGTGGGCGTGCACGAGGCTATAAGGGCCTGGGGTGGCAGATGTGAAACAAACCGAGCTGAATAGAAAGATCAGGCTGTGAGGCTGATCCAGGCTGGACCCTGGATGCTGCAGACCCTCAGTGGGTGGCAGAGCCAGGTGGGCAGCGGCTCTGGTGAGGCCCGGAGCTGGTGTGGCATGGCAAGGTCACTGCACCACTGTCACTGCAGGGCTCTGACGAGGTAGAGCTTCTCCCCATGCTCGCTGGTGAAGATGGGTGCCTTCTTATAGTGCTCCACCAGCTCGTCCATGCTGTGGAATCGCCGCTGCCCAATGCAGTAGACATTGTCCACGAGCTGCACCTTGAAATGCTTGTTCTTCCCTGATGCTTTGAGAGACACGGAGAAGTCGCTGGGCTGGGGAGGAAGCAGAGGGGAGTGAGAACCAGCACCGGCAAGAGAGTGACAAACAGTGCCTTAACTCTGTTGGGGTCAGCAGCCTAGCTCTGCGGCATGGAACCAGACCACCACCTAGCACAGCTCCACTGTCAGTTATTACCCAGAATGCCAAGGAGGCCCAAGGCAGGTCGAGATTCCTGTGCTCTAAGTGTCCTAACTAAGTACATTTTGATCTTTTGACAAGTACAAAGTCGAATAACCGCCCTCACCTGGATATTGAAGAAACTCGAAACTGTCACTTCCCAAACTACTTTTGATAAATTAGGAACAATTCAAAGTGGTTTGCATGAAAGGAGCAGCAGCTACATGTTCCATCTCTTCTTGACTTGTATTAGAAATAGAAAGTGGCAGTTTACAGGTTCTGTTTGGCAGACCTGTTACCTCCCAACTCTTTTGCTGTAGGTGCATTATTAAATAAAGGTTTTGTGAATTTGACACTCAAATTCAAATCTGATGATCTACTAATCAAGATGGTGGTTATTGTGTGGATAGTATATACTGTACAGAGACACTGGACAAAGGGTGACTCATATCCAGCAGGACACAGAGTGGGATAGTGTAAGATTTCACCATGCGATACAGAGCAGTTTGTGATTTAGGATTTAGGACTGTTTATTTCTGCAGTTTTCCATTGAATATGTTTAGACTGTGGTTGACTATGAGTAACCTAAACTGAAGGAAAACTAAGGATTCCACCAAGGGCCATTGTCCCCTGAACAGCCCCAAACCACACTCTTAAGTGATTGAGGGGCTGCACAATTCTGAACCTATCTCTCTTTTGGTAAGATCAAACTACAAGATGGATACAAGTGGGCTCTTTCAAGTTAGTTGTCATTCATGTAGTTTTGAAAGTAAAACACACTGCAAATGAAGCAGTTACTTCTCAGCAGGTTCACCACCAAATATCAAGGCCTGAATATCCACACCATGGTCACTGTGAACAACAGTCACCAATCCTAGCGACTCAGGAGACTCACCAAGGCCAACTGTACAACTGTGTCCAAGTCACAACCCAAAATACCCAACCTTCTTTCTCCCTGGCTTCAGGGATCAGGCTCCTTGTTGTTAATAATATTCATTTCTATGCTAGAAGCAGAGTCTTTAAAAGATAGAGGACAGGCATGGTAGTGAATGACCTTCTAGCTGTGCAGGAAGCATGAAGGATCACATATCTGAGGCCAGCCAGCTCCAGGCAAAAATGGCAGACCCTATCTTAAAAATACAGCAAAAATAATTGAGAGCATGCATCATGTGGTAGGTCACGTGTCTAGCAAGCACAAGGCCCAATACAACCAAGAGAAAAAAATAATGGAGGTGATCGCAGCTTTGCTTACTGTGCTAATTTGATACTCTAATCAGCACACAGACAAAGCAGCCTCATTGTCAGGGAAGGTGAGGAGCAATAAGTAGTAAATGTATGCTATACCTGATGTTAATTAAGTCCAATGATCAGCTGATAATTTTGAGTACAGAAATTTGCTTTTGAGTTTCTTAATTGACCATCTTGAGTTTGTGTGCCTGCATGCGTGCGTGTGTGTGCACACACACACACATGCCACAGTAGTAAAACTATGCAGAAGCTAAGATAATTTTTTAATTCCACAGACTCATGAGCAGAAACTTTAAAATTAAGGGCATAGAACCAACATATGCTGAGCAGAACTGTGGAAAGTTTGGGAGTATTCTTAACTCTGACCAAGTAGACTTTTCATAAGCAATCTCAAAATGAGCAATCTGTACTAGTATACTCCTTTACCTATTATAGGTGGTGGCTATGTCCCATATCCAACATCTGCTTGGGACCAGATGTGTTTTAGATTTGGGATGTTTTGAACTTTTGAACATTTAGCCATTTTGTGGGTCTAAAACACCAAATTCATTTATGATTTTGATTACACAGTTTTTATGTTTATGCTTTTCATTACAGTTTCATGGTATAAACTTTTCTCCTTGTGGCCATACCATAAACACCCCTTCCATGAGCAGCAGGGTCCTGGCAGCATAAAAACTTGCTTGGGGACAACATATTTTGGAAATGTGCAATGAGGACACTGGTGGAGGCTGCAGTCATGGGATGCTCACCAGAACCACGTGAGGTCCGTGTGTGCTGTACAACATGCTGACTGGCTTGTCTCAGGTTGAGTGATTGGAGAGGGAGCAGCTTGAGGCCCATAATGCTGTGTAAGTTACCCACCACTTTTGCCACATTCTACCCATTAGGAGAGAGGATCAAGCTCTACCTTCCAAGAGCAGGACACTGAAGAATATGAGAACATCTTTCTATGTCACCCATAATGTCACACTCATTAGATCTATAGCTGGACTAAGACCTAACTAGGCTCCTTTTTTTTTCTCCTTCCCTTCCTTCCCCCTACCCTTCCCACATCCTCCTCCATTTTAAAATATCCTTCCCGGATTGGGATTGGGGGGAGTGGGGAGGCTGGGAAGGGACGTGAAGGGTAAACAAAGGAGGAGGCTGCAATGCTTGGTAAGAAATGTACGCATTATCCTGCCCACGTAATTGTAACTCCTCTGTACAGTATGTTCACAAATAAAATTAAATTAAATTAAAAAAATAAAATAAAATATCCTTCCCTCTTCAATTCCCTCTTTGGCTTCCTCCACACTGTTCAAGTGTTCTTATTCCTTTCTTCTCCCAATCTAGTTTTGCTAACCACTGGGCTGATTTGTTCATAATCTCTTATGCTAGACCACGTTACTGTCACTTCCTTTTCTGACTACTCCTCGTAAGGAATTAAGTCTGCTATTCTAGTTGCAGTTTTTAAATCAGCAGATCCAAAGAATTAACAATTAATTCACTGATCCTTTTTTTTAGGAAGGCATTTTCCAGGTAGAATCTGAAGATATTTAATGGGTTGGTAGAAAATCAGCCTCTTTGGGGGCCCATGTGATCACAGCTTTGCTGAAGTTTTAAGTCTCCAATTTGAATATAATCCCCTTTAAATCCAAGGGCCTGATTTAATTCCCCACTGGTATCAGGGCTCAAAGTATATGGTGCTGGATAAATGCAATAAGTTAGGAATTCCCAATTTGGGCCACTTTTTTTCTACTATTCATTCTATAAACTTATCTCTGAAGTATATATTCCATAGTCCTAAAGGCAATCCACATATGAAATGATCAAATATTCATTAGTATGAAATAAACAGGAGTATCTTAATAAAGCAAAATTAATCATTAACTAGACAACAATCCTGGCAGTCCCATAAACACATGTCACCTTTCTTATTCTTTTCCAAGTTAGGATATATTCTTCATTTATCCCTTCTCATTCCTTTCTAGTATTATTTTTTAAGTTAAAGGTGCACAGTTCAGTTCAAAGACTCTGAATAATGTCCTTGTAACTTTGTCTTTTCAATATCAATCTGATTGTAACCAAATGACAGCAATTTAGAATAGAATTTTACTGTACATGTAAATACAATGTAATAATGAAAGGGTAAACCAAGTGTATACACCACAACTCAGTGATTCTCAAATTTGAGCAACAGAATCACAGTGTACACACACACACACACACACACACACACATACATGCGCGCGCGTCGCGTGGGAGATTGAAGTTCAACAGGCTGCAGGAAGAGAACTGGTAGTTTGTTCACTGGTGATCTGCCACTCAAGCCATAGTTCCACTTCTGGCTTTTTGTTGGATAACTGGCAATAAGATCCTCCATGGACTTTCTGCTTGGGCTGGTTTCAAACTATGAGTCTCAGATCTTGGCCTTCTGAGTAGCTAGGACTGGAGGCAAGATACTTCTTTTTTTTTTTTTTTTCTTGTATGGTCCTAGGGCTTAAACTCAGGATCTTTTTGCTAAAGCTTTCCCACTTGAGTCCCAGCTCCACTTCTAGATTTTTTTTTTAGTGATTAATTGGAGAGAAGAGTTTCATGGCTGTCCAGGTTGGCTCCAAAACTGTCATCGTCAGATCTCAGCCTCAGATCTGAGTAGTTAGGGCTACAGAGAGACTCCCATTTTAACCAATATAAAGCTGGTAAAGTGGCAAATGCCTGTCATCCCAGCTACATGAGAAGCACAAATAAGAAGACTGCAAGCCAGCCTGGACTAAAGAAAAGCAGCAAGGTACCACTTAAACACAAGGAGAACAAAAAGAAAATTGTAAAAAAAAGCAAAGATGGTTTATTTTATATAAAATATATCTTGATAACAATTTTGTAAATGTTAAGTACTAATCTATAAAGGTTTCTGAAATTCTGATAGAATTTCAGGAAACAAACCCAAATGGCATACTGGGGGAGGAAGCTGTGTTCTTCCTGCCACAGAAGCCTCTGATAGGGCTCATCAGTGTAGTCTATGGCTGGAGGGGATGGAAGCACACAGCAGTGGTGGACTAGGGAGCAGAGTTAGAGGAATGTTCTTGGGCAGCAAGGATCCCTAACTTAGTGAGCACTGAGGCAATCTGGCTGCGGTGTGGGTGCATTCCACTAGAAATCACAGCTTTTCTCCACCAACAAGGACCATACTGCACCTCTGGAGCTGGGAACAAGAAATGTAGAAGCCATCTCTGTGGGGCAACCACCTTCCTACCATGTATCTCAAGATCAAAACAGAAATGTTTCCTGTGGTATTTCTTTGGCAAGTAGCAAAGCACTTTTCAAAGGGCACTCTGGATCTCTCTGCTGGGGGTGGGGGTGGTGTCTGTCACCCAGGGCCACGAAACGCAGGGCTCTCCCACGTTGAGTGTGATGTACAGGCTGGCAGTGGTGGTGGTCTGGGTAGTAGCGGAACCATCTGATAACACACTACCCACTCAAACAGGAAGCACCCCAGAAGGGCCAGGGAGGCCTGCAGCTCCAGAACATCCACTGCATCTGCACGCATGCTTTGCTGAAGAAAAAAATTACTGCTCAAAGAAACCTGAGGCCATTTGATTTCTCCTTATTGCTTATTAAAACTGAGTGATGGTCATATACCTCTTCATAAAATAAGGTGTGACTCTGTTATGTTCTATGGGGGTAGACAAACATATTCATGTTTTCTGTAGCCACAGCCAAGAAGCCAAAACAGAACAAAATCTCCAGAAGGTTTATGTTTATGTTGGTGTTATCCACTTATCAGCCCCATATTTGCTTTGATACCTAAGTGATAAAAGAAGTTAGTGTCAGTGACTCATGCCTATAGTCTTAGCTACTTGGGAGGATTGCAGTTTGAGGCTACTTGGGCAGAAAAGTTAGTGAATGTTTCTCAACTGATGGCTGGGTATAGTTATCCCAGCAATATGGAACATGGTTCCAAGGCCATCCATGAAACACAATAGCCAAAGCAAAAAAGAAGGGCTGAGGGGCACGATTCAGGTGACAAGAGTACTTGCCTAGCAAGCAGGGATGGCAAGGCAAGGTCTCTCTCCAAGAGCTCTGGCTCACCTGAGAATCAGGAGAAGGGAGTCAGGTGATGAAAACTGAATTCTAGGGCTGGGAAGGTGGCTCAGTGGTAGAGTGCTTGCCTTGCAAGCCTGAGGCCTGGGTTCGATTCCTCACCACCACATAAGCAGAAAAAGACAGAAGTGGCACTGTGGACCAAGTGGTAGAGTGCTAGCCTTGAGCTGAAGAGCTGAAGGGCAGTGCCCAGCTCCAGAGTTCAGGCCCCACAACCAACAAAAAACAAACAAAGCAAGCCCTGAATTCTAGGAAAGAGTCCATACTAGACTGTCTTCTAGAGCTTTCTAGGATCAAGAATTAAATAGGATTAAAGTAAGAAATATTATAAAAATCCAGGCTTAAAAGTTCCATTTGGTACTGGGCAAAAAGCCTGGCAATTAAAAGTAACTTATCTTTGAAACAAGACAGATGCACATAGGCACTATTCATGGTAGCCTGCCTTTTCTTAATACTAATGCAGTCAGGAGGAAAGAGGGCAAGCGATGGGAGGAGAGCTGGTCAGTAATCCGTGAAGGCATTCACTCATTCCATTGCTCCTGACCTGGAGGAGTGTGAACTTTGACAAAGAGCTCTTTCCTACTACTCTAGCAGAAACACATGGTTAACTACAGCTTTATTTTTAAACTCAAAAGAGTAAAAACTGTTGACAGCAAAACATTTTAGGAGATGAATGCTAGTTAACAAATGCTAATAGCTTTGTGTAAAATTAAACTTCAGGGTAGAGTTCTAATTTTAATAATAACTGCTGTAAAAATGTATAAAACCGTCAAGAACACATGATAAGGGCTAGGGGTCCAACCCAGTGGGAGGATGTTCTTCTAGGATGTTCTACCTTGAGAGAAGGTCTGAGAAAACTGTGGTTACAGGTGTTTTCTATTATATGTGTGTGTGTGTGTATGCGTGTATGTGTATCACATTAACATTTACACACAAATATCCATACAAATATTTACATACACTCATATACACACACACACACACACACACACACACACACACACACACACACACACACACACACACACACACACACACACACACACACACACACACATATATACACACACACAAACACACACACATATTTTCCAGCCTCAAAGTTTGCCCTCAAGAGCTCAAGCTTGCTTGACATGCTTGTTCAACTGGCACTCTACCCCGTAAGCTATATCTTCAGTTCAGCATTTTGCTGGTTAGTTGGTGATGGAATCTAATGGACCTTTCTGTTCAGGTCAGCTTTAAACTGTGATCTCTTGGTCTCAGCTTAAGCCAGTGGAAGCCAGCAGAAATATTAAAATGTACAATTATTGTAAGGAACTCATAAGTCTTTTATTTCCTGATCAAGTAATATTACTAGTTAAAAAGAAAAAGAAGCTGGATGTGGTGGCTTACACTTGTAGTCCTAGCTACTCAGGAGGCTGAGATCTGAGCATCGTGGTTTGAAACCAGCCGGGTTAGTAAAGTCCTAGAGACTCTTATCTCCAATTAACCCCCAAAAGCTGTAAGTGTGGCTCAAGTGATAGAGTGCTAGCCTTGAGCAAAAAAGCTCAGGAATAGAAACCAGGACCTGAGTTCAAGCCCCAGGACTTGTACACACTCACACACATACAAAAGGAATGTGTACTCACTGACTTTGTGTGTTGGCAATATGCACAGTAAATCGTCCTTAGCAAGATAATTTATCTCTACCTGAAATGAATGTGTTGTCTGCCAAGAAAATAAGAAAATAATAATACACAGGAGGGACCATTTGCTCAGAGATGTCTCCCAGACCTCTGGCTGATGCTACCCTATGTCACCCTAGCCTCTCAGCACCTTTTCAGACCTACCTAACTACTGACTCAGCATCTTCTTAACACCCTATACAAGGACGACAGATGGAGCAACTGAGAAAATAAAATGCTGATAACTTGCACAGCTTGCTCCAAGTATAGCTTCCGGGTCTCCAATCAATCAACATAGGCAGATATGTAAGAACTTCTGAGCATAGAGATATAAGCAGAATTTTTTTACATTACAGAGGTGTGGGTCACTGGTGGTCAGAAAATTAAACATGGAGGACAAGAAACAAATTGTGTTCCTTTAGCTGCTAAGGAAAAATGGCAATGGAAATAACAAGTCTACTTGTATCTTCATCCCTTGGTGACTCGGACAGACAGTTCTGATAATCCCAGATACATGGATATGGCAAGGTTTTAGTGTGCTTTTCCTGCAGTGTACATTTCTTCCATCAAAAAAGAATTCCCAGTGTTCACAGATAGCTCTTTTACTTTTTAATGGAGGAATACGCTTTTCCCACTTTCTTCTCTTTTTTTGCCAACACTCTTGCATACTCAGCTGGCACTCTATCACTTGAGCCATGTCTCAAGTCCAGTTTTTTTGGTATTACATTGAAGATGGAGTCTTGCAGACATCTGCCTGGGCTGGCTTCAAACCATAATCCCCAGATCTCATTAGTTAGGATGACAGGTGTGAGCCATTGGCACCCAATTTGAGCTTGTATACAATCCTGGCTGAAATTTTGCATTGAAATGTTTACTATTTCTAGCCAGGCAGAAAAATCTATGAAGCTCCATTTCTAATTATCCAGCAAAAATGCAGCATTGGGCATGGCTCAAGTGGTAGAGTACTATGCCTTGATATACTCCAGTGCCCTCAGATAAGATGGGAGGTGGGAGGGTTTGTATACCAGCTCATTTATATTACAGCCACTTGGAATATATGTTAAAATGATACCTATTTGAAGACAGGTTTCCTCCTGCCCCCCAGCTGCTATGTTTATTTAAAAAGATTAAAAAAATTCTGTCAGGCTTCTGACAGGATCCTGCAACAAGGGGAAGTCCCAGGCTAGATGATGGAAAGAAAGCAATAGAAAATAAAAAGAAGATATCCACCTCTAAGCCCCATACGAAGACCAAGTGCCTTGTTAACCTTTCTATCTCTACATATTGTGCTGTGTGATTATGTCTGATTACAAACCTAAGGACTCTCGGTGGCTTAAGGATGGTGGTGAAAACCAAGCTCAAATCTAATAAATGCTAACATGAACAGGACGGAAAGGAAAAGAAAGATGGGGGCCTGGGAGCAAGGTAGGAAAAGAGTAAGCAAGGACTTTGCCCGCTTGTCACCCATGGACAAGTTGTCCTCCAGGGCCACACTGCAGAGGAGAACTAAAAACAGATTGGATTATGGAGCCCCATAGGTCCTGGCATACCCTTGCTATAGGCCTGCAACCAACAGCTGAGGACAGCTATGTCACAACCAGTCCATGAGGATCAGCTGCGCAACACAGCCGCGAGCCCCAGGCGAGGCCACTATGCATACAGAGCCAATGGATGTCCCTGTCCTCATGAAGCCTTTTGTGTCCCCTGCACCTGGACTAAGGTCTGGACATGAAGTTAGGGTGTCCTATCTTGGTTTCCTCAATTCAGAGTGTAAACAAATCTGGGATGATATCCATAAAAATGGCCCAAACCATTACTGTTTTATTGATGAAACAGTCACTAGTCTAATGTAAGACAGATGAGTGGTGGTCCTGCCTCTAAGAGGATTTGACCCCAGAGTTCAGACAGCACCAACCACCTCCATGTGTCTCACAGGAAAGCAACAAGACCCCTTGGGTCAGGATTCTGGATGCCACTCTTCTCACTGACTCTCTACCTAAGGAATTTTCTCCCCTAGTCCCAAATATGAAAAAAACCAAATGGAGCAAATTTCTCTCACTATGTCTTTTCTGCCCTTCCCATTCTACCTTCTAAGAAATCTCTTAAAGGCTAACACTTTAAATTGAGCTAAGTACTCTGGATTGGTCACTTTCTACTAAAAGTGGCTTTTGAAGGACTGCTCTCAAGTTTCTGCTCTTCAGAGTTAAAAAGCACTCCTGTGCTCCATTCCCAATAGGTCTCTCACTACTGTGATGGTGAGGAAGTTCACAGAGCTTCTGTCCATAGAACAATTCTATGTGATGTCGTGCCAGCTGCGATAAGCTGGCAGCTTGATAAGCAAACCTCAGAGTTCATGTTTCAGCTGCAGTTTGCTTTCAGTGTGCTACGGGAACCCCACAAAGCTGCTGACATCATAAAGGGGGTCTAGTTTCCATCAGCACAAGGCTCCTTATGCTTCAGAGGATGGGCCACAGTAGGTAGGCCCTCTCTCTCAGGGGCTGGGCATTCTTTTCTGATCAGTCAGAGTGGGGGAAAGTGCGCTTATTATACTGTCCCACTCAAAAGGCAATAATCTAGAGCATGTGCTTACATCTTAAGGAAGAACCTGAACCAGTAAAACTTCAAACACACTGAATGAACTATGTAGAAGGAGTATTTAGGGAGATGTCTACAAAACTGGCTGAGTAGACCTGTAAGGCCCAAACCAAGAGGCTACCTTGTTGTGAAGCTGCCTCGGCATTCCAGACAAGCCCAACCCATACAACCTTCCAATTAGCCGCCTGCTGGAGGAAGATCTGCTGCCCGCCAGACAAGTGGCCTCATCCTTGATTCACTTCACATCCAAAGCCCATCTCAAGCCAGGGCTATAGCTTTCTTTTCAATTCAGCTCGTAAGTGCTTTGACAAGCTGTTCAGAAATGAGCTCCGTAGAGGGGTCTGAAGCTGAAATGACCTCAGGATTATATGATTTAAAAAAAAAAAAGGCAAACCAAGTCACAAAAAAGCTGCATCAGAAACCAGGTGCCATCTTGCTGAGAACCCTCTGTGTGGTTGGGACAGGCAGAGCACAGTAAATCACCCCTGCATGGGACCGGAAAGCAGTGTCTCTAGAGTAAAGGCCGTCAGAGAGAAGAGTTGTACCTCAGAGAGAGATACAACTTTCACGAGTGAAAAAGTCCTTTCTAGATTCTTCCCCCTTCTATGGAGGCTGCCTGCTGACTTTATCCCAAATGCTACTCACCTAACCACTGAGGGTAGGTATCTTCACAGGACCTGGAAGAGGAATGAAGGGCACCCCAAGGTCACACTGTAAAATTGACTTCCTCACTGTATGCCTCCTCCATCCTGGGCATGAACAAGCCCCCAAGTGGCTACTAGAAATCATGGACATACAGAATCCCGGAAATAACATATTTTGTTTCCCCGACATGTTACGGATCCACAACTAATAAAATACAGCAAAGATTACAATGTGGAATAATAAAAGTTAAATGTTAGTTATTCATTGGGGGGGGGGAGATTTTTCATGAAATGTCAGATGTGGGTGGCAGTGGGAAATTGAACCCAGGGATAAAACAAGGGTGGGTTGGGAGAGGGGGAGACCATGGTACATTTCCTTTCCTCCCAGGACCCCCCCACCCCCCAGGCCATGGGCAAGCCGGGCACTTACCGAGGACTCGCTGTCCCTAATGAGGAAGTCGCCCTCGACGCCCCGCTCGTTGAGCGCGCACTCGGCCTGGTGGCGCGTCACGTTGCCATAGTACCACTCCCGGCCCGCGAAGCGCCCGCTAGACGAGGGCCCCGTGTAGCTGATCTGCGGGGCGTGCGCGGGGTGCAGGGCTGGCCCATCACTGAGGACCACCACGTAGTTCTTGGGCACAAGGCCCACCTGGCCCCGGGAGTTTTTGCATTTCCACCACTCGGGATCATTCTCGGGCTTCTCGATCACCTCCATGGTCTCCCCCTTCTCGAAGTTGAGCTCCTCCTCCGTGACGGAGCTGAAGGGGTACAGGGTCTGCACCACGTGCAGCACCCGTGCGCCCTGGCCATTGCTCATGGCGCCGCCCCTGCGCAGGCTCAGGAAGCTCGGGGCCTCCGCCGCCGCCTCGTCCACCTCCTCCAGCACGTAGTTGGAGGGAAACCAGCCAATCTGCCCGTTGAAGCTGCCACGCCACCAGCCATCGCTGCACTTCTCCATGACCGTGACGCGCGAGCCCTTCACCAGGGATAACTCGTCCTCCCGCTCGGCCACGTAGGCGAACTTGACGAAGGCGGGGATGTTGAGGTCATAGATGCGGTCGGCGCCGCTGCCATTGGCGGGGTACTCTGCATCCGTGCTGGGCGTTGGGGATGCGTCCCGTGCGCTCGGCTTCCTGCGTGTCTTGCCCAGGCCTGCGGAGACAGGGCAGGGACTCAGTGGGCACTACGCACTAGTGGGGCACCTACCCAACTTCCACACTACCAGGGCGCCTGGATATGTTACCAAGGGGACAGTAGAATGGTTACAAATGGCAGTGCCCATTGGGAAAACCAGGGTGTCTGTTGGTGGGTGGTGAAGTTACTAAAAACTTAAAGTGAAATTCTCCTTGGCCCCAGCTGGCCTGGGACACAGGATGCAGAGGAAAAGATAAGTTTGCTTCTGAAAGGCTGGTGCAGTTTTAGAAAGCCACAGAAAAAAGCACAGAGAAATATCATCTAAACATTCTAAACAGGAAATTGAACTGAACAAATTCAAAGATCTGGCCCAATTCTGGAGGGGTCATGTCTTAGCAGGATTTGCATCCCTGCCCCTGTACCTCTCTTCTCCCCTCTCCCAGGATGACTGTGCACCACCCTACCTGCCTGGACATAGGCTGGCTCTTCCTGCCAACTTCCATGTCTCTGCCTTTTCTTTCAAAACAGGGGACTAATTTTCCACAACAGATGGTGTATGAGTTAGAAAAAAAAAAAGAGCTAATAAACATTGTGATTGAAAACGCACAAGTGGGTCATCAAATGAGCCGAATGGGCTACGGTCTGCTTGTAGATATGTAAGGGGTTCAGAGGGATAAAACAGACAATCTCAGAAAGCATCGTGGGCAAGATTAGGAAGGGTTCTTTAGCTCCGTGAGAATGAAACACATTCTGCACAAAAGAAAACAAAGTTTGAAAAGTCCAAAAGTGAAAATGCTTTCACCCTGCTAGTATGTACAGATTTCCAGGAAAGCATGTTGGTAGAGAGCTGGGAACCAGCCCTGCAGGGTGGTGGGGGAGGAGGTCACTGGCCTCACTCCTTAGCTTTTCCAGACACAGCTACTTACCAGACAGCTCTGCTTCAGCCTTTAGTCACTGGGTTAAGTTAGGGTGGTACAGGGACAGCAGGTACCAGTAGCTCACACCATAATCCTAGTTACTCAGAAGGCTGAGATGTGAGAATGTGCATTTGGAGCTAGCCCAGGAAGATAAAACCTTGAGTCTTATGTCCAATTAGCCAGGACAAAGCTGGAACTGGAGGGTGGGTTCAAACCATAGAGTGCCAGCTGAATAAGCAAGCAGAACAGCCCGAGGCTCTGAGTTCAAACACATGTATTGGCCAAGAAAGAGGGAAAAGCAAGACTACAATGGTATAGTTTCTTTAAACTCAAGGCCTGGGGCTTGCTCAGGGTTGCTTGCTCGGCTGCTGCTCTACAACTTGAGCCAGGTTTGCAGCCTAGCTTTTTGCTGGTTGTAAGTCTCACAGACTTTAATGCTCAGGCTGGCTTCAACCCATCCTCTGGATCTCTGCCTTTCAAAAAACGAGGATTACAAGTGTGAGCCACTAGCACTAGGCTCATACCTTCCTTCTAGCTTCCTTTCCTGTTTTTATTTTCATTTTTTGCCAGTCCTGGAGTTTGACTTGGGGCCTGGGCACTGTCCCTGAGCTTCTTTTGCTCAAAGCTAGCACTCTACCACTTGAGCCACAGCACCATTTCCGGCCTTTTCTGTTTATGTGGCACTGAGGAATCTAACCCAGGGCTTCACACATGCTAGGCAAGCACTCTACCACTGAGCCACATTCCCAGCCCTCACTTTATTATGTAACCTGCAGTAAGGACAGATTGGCTCTAAGAAATACTTCTGCTTTTTACTGAGCAGGCAGGAGGTCAATGCATTAAAAGCTGCAACACATTGTCCAGTGGGGCTACTGTCCCTAGGACATGTCCAGGCTCAGAGCCTGGAGCAGGTAAAAAGTGGCCACTCCCACAGGACTTAAAGAGAACACTCCAATTCATTTAAGATAATGACACCTACTGTTTCATTTCAGACCACATTTGACTCAAGTGTATGAGAAAGGCAAAAATACAAAGGAATATGATATAAAGTTCAAATTTAGATTTCTACATAGGGCTATCTACCTTTATAGGAAAATAGGATATGCCAGAACTTACAACTCATTTTTTCACATGACTGCAAAATGTAGGATAGTTTAACTATACAATGAGAATACTGTGATAATTTTATAATCCAACAGCATACAGTACAGGTTGAACATCTCCCAGTCCAATAATCTGAAATCCAAAACTGCTCCAAAGTCCAGAACTTTTTGAGCACTCACATAACATTGTAAGTGGGAACTTTCACATTTGACCATGTGTGACAGGCCTACCAAAATATAGATGCATTAGTAAAAATTATTGCCATTTCCCCTAAGCAAATATTGTATAAAATAATCTCCAGGTCATGTGTATGTAAGTCAATTTGTTGGCCAAACTTATAGTTGTAGCTCCAAACAAATCTTATGTAAACAAAAAATACTATAAAATATGAAGAAAAAAAATACCTGAAATCTAAAACACTTCTGGTCCATGGCATTTTGGAGTGGGGATTCTTTTTTTAAAAAAAAAATTGTCAAGGTGATGTACAGAAGGGTTACAGTTATATGTAATGAGTACATTTTATTGACAAACTTTGTTACCCCCTCCTCTATAAGGTAATGCTAAGCAAAATGAACTCCTACATTTGGAATCAAGAGGTTTTTGTTGTTGTGTGAAATTATTTTTTCTTCCATCTTTTGCCCCCTTTGGTTTATCCCCTGTTGTCACTGTTTTTGATTTTGGTACTCTGTGTATTGTATATATGTTTATCTGAATTGGGTAAGGGAAGGAAAACAACAAAATGGTGAGACAAAGGGTGAACCAGTGCAACAGTGATACTCACAAGACATATGTTCAAAATGAACTTTACAACATGGGGCGGGGGGAGAGGGAGAAAAACAACAAGAATAGGGATTCTTAATTTTTGTCCAGAAGGCAGTAGTGTCTGAAGCTTGTCAAATAGGCAGAAAAATCTCTCAGCAAAGAACATGCTGATGTAGCCATGACCAGACAGAGTACCATTTTGATAATGATGATGTCAGGAAATAGTACTAGAAGTATTTTATAGGACTTGTTAAATGTGTGAGTCACCAAAAACTACCTAAGAGGCAGGTCTTACACTCACCAAGACATGAAGACACTGGGGTAGAATCCAACAGAACAGACACAGACATTGGCTATCACAATGAACTGTTGAAGACATTTTGGAATTGTGATTACACTGTTACTACTTTCAAAAACAAGGTAATTTCAGTGAACTCGGGCAGCAACTGAGACTTTACAGAGTGAGATGAATAGACAGATGTACTTGCTGCCCACCTGGAACTCACATTTCCTGCCAAACATGGAGCTCTCTGCACCAAACAAATGATGTAAAATGATGTGAACTGATGCTAACTGGGTCACAGGATGGCTTAGAGCAGGGTCTGAAAGAACTCCAAGTTGCCCATGGCATATCTGCTTACTTAGCATCACTGTATAAAGTTATTTCCTTACTCCTACAATATAAGTAATACCATGCTGGTTTGCTTGGGCTGTCCTAACACAAAGAGTCAGAGACTGGGCACTTAAACAGCAGACATATATGTCCTCAGAGTCTGGAGGTTTGCCTCTTCTGAGAACTATTCCCTTACTTGTATGTGGCTATCTTCTCTCCATGGCTGCTCCCCTGGTCTCTCCTATATACCTTTATCTCTTCTAAGAACACGTCGCACTGGATTGTTTTAACTCAATCAATTACCTTTTTGAACCCCTCTTCTCCAAATACAGTCACAGTTCTGAGATAAGGGAGGACAAGACTTCAACCTGTGACTTTGGGAGGGATACTGTTTCACAGGTCCTAGTTCAAAGGATTTTTTTTTTTTTTTTTTTTTTTTTTGGTCATGGGGCCTGAACTCTGGGCCTGGGCGCTGTCCCTCATTCTTCAGCTAAAAGCTAGTGCTCTACCACTTGAGCCACAGAACCACTTCTGGCTTTTTCTGCTCAAGTGGTGCTGAAGAATTGAACCCAGGGCCTCATGCATATAAAGCAAGCAGTCACCTGAGCCACCTTCCCAGCTCCCTAGTTCAGAGGATTTGTATCATGTACACAAAATATTGCAGGAACAACTGATCTTAACCAAGTGACAGCTTTCAATTCCCTTTTGCATAGAACACAATTTTTCCAAACAATGGCCAAAGTCCTCTTGAAAGATGCATGGCCATGATCCCAGCCATTGCCAGACGGTCACTGAGCTAGAAAGTGTGCTTGCCATGCTTTTGGCACATAGAAGCAGATATCCACCCACCAACAGTAGCAATGACATATGTAGCTGCTGGTGCGGTGAAATTTAAGAGGCAGTCAGTCACCTGGAGGTCAGAAGGGACTCAAGCATTGCTGATGCTAATGTTAACTGTTGTAACAGTCCTTGATGAAACTAGTATTTGTCCTCTGTCAGTAGTCAGGAACTAAGACTGGAAAGGGTTGAAGAACTGAACCTAATGCCCTCAAGCCAGTGAAGTGGGGCAGACCAATTTAATCAACCAAACCCTAGTTAATCCATGATTTTCAAGGTACCAGTTCTGTCAGAGATTGCTTTGTTTTCTAAAGAAAACACCTCTGAGACTTTGAATTGAGTGTCAAGAAATTACCAACTTCCCTTCCCTGATCTTAGGGAATGACATGGTTCCAAGTAGGAGTAAGCCAAGGCCCAAGATCTGGGTTAAGAGATGTGACAAGGGTCATAGACATAGTGCTGTGTGCCGGTGGCTGACACCTGTAATCCTAGCTACTCAGGAAGCTGAGAGGTGAGGATCACCGTTTGAGGCCAGCCTAGAAAGGAAAGTCTGTGAGACTCTTGCCTCTAATAAACTACTCAGAAAAAGCTGGATATGACGCTGTGGCTCGAGTGGTAGAGCTCCAGCCTTGACCAAAAAAAGCACAGGGACGGTGCCGAGGCCCCAAGTTCAAGCTCCAGGACTGGCAAAAAGAAGTTATAGGTAGGGATGTTAGAATAGTAGATAGACAGCTAAAGCAGCCAGACAGTGCTGGGGGTAGGGAAGCACTGTGTGCAGGTGGACAAAGTTACTTGGGCTGCTGAGAAAAGATGTTCTGACTTCCCCTTTCTTCCGTTCTTCTCCTCCTCCTGCTCCTGCCCAATGGCAGAAAACAAGGTCATGTGGCAAGAAGGGATGAAAGACCTTGAAAACAAGGCAAAATCTGATTGTTTTACCATTCCCCACTTCAAAAATAGTCTTCACTTCTGTGAGGAAACTTGTAGACTGCAATCCCAGGGTCAGGCCTGTAGTAGGATTGCTTATGGGTGAGGGGCTGGGGGCCTGATGCTCTCTTCTGGCCTGGACTTCACCTGAGACTGTAACCCAGCTATGAGACAACTACAAAATGTCACAACAGGCAGCCATTCATATGTATGTCAGACAAAGACAGAGCTGCCACACACCTGACTCAGGGCAAGTCCCAAAGGAGCATCATGCCTTGGAATGCCACACACGGCTCAGCAAATGGCCCTTTAATTTGGAGACAAATCAATACCATGACCATGCAGGTAAAGGGAGACAATCAATACCATGACCATGCAGGTAAAGGGGGACCATGAGACTCCAGTGTTCCTGACATTCTCCACATGTACTTTTTCCTATTCATCTTCTACTCATACCACCAGCTTCTTCTCCTTGTGATGGGAACACTCTGAACCCAACATAATAACAGGGTGGCATGCTTTTATTCAAAACTAGAGGCAAGCTCTCAAACCCACTTCTAAACACAGATGCTTCAATAACCAGGGCTTATACTCACTGTTCATACCATACGCTTGGAGAGAACATTTCCTAACACTGTCTCTAGGAGGGGACTATTCATCTGCAGCCCAATAATGATGCCTGGTGCAGGCTGCACAGAGCACCAAAAGCCCTTCCAAAGGGCACTAAGCTGGTGCCCATAGCAGTACCCAATAAGACCCTGTCTCACAGACATATTCTTTTTTAATTGTGAAAATACTGTACAGAGGGGTTACAATTAAATGAGCAAGATAATGAGTACATTTCTTATCAAGCATTGTAGCCTCTTCCTTTGTTTCCCCTTCCTATCCCTTCCCATCCTCCCCCCGCCCCCCCATCCTCCCCTCTATCTTCTCCCCCCCCACACACACAACAAACTTGTAAAGTTCGTTTTCGACATAACAATGTGTACATCTCATTGTTGCAATGGGTCCACCTGTATCCCTATTTAAACAATTTGTTTTTCCCCTTCCACTCCACAAATTATACCGACATCAAATACAGTGAAAGCAGGGGTTATACTGTGGGGGAGGGACATACAAAGCAACAAAGAAATAATCTTATAAATGTGTTAGAAACAATCACAAGAAAGAAAAAAAAACATTTGAGTACATATCTTAGGGTTCATTTCCCTAACATCACCTTATCTGACCTTTTCTGCTTGACTCAGACATATACTAGATATTGCAAATAAGGGAAACCATGGGACCTATGTTTCTTTGGGCCTGGATTACTTCACTTAATATAATTTTTTCCAAGTCTTTCCATTTCCTAACAAACGGGGCAATGTCATCCTTTCTGATGGAGGCATAGAATTCCACTGTGTATATATATCACATTTTCTTGATCCATTCATCTACTGAGGGGCATCTGGGTTGGTCCCATATCTTAGCTATAGTAAATAGTGCTGCAATAAACATAGTCGTGCTGGTAGCTTTAGTGTGATCTTGTTTGTAAACGTTTGGGTAAATGCCCAAAAGTGGGATTGCTGGGTCATAGGGGAACTCTATATGGAGTCTTTTGAGGAACCTCCATACTACTTTCCAAAGTGGTTGAACAAGTTTACACTCCCACCAACAATGCAGTAAGGTTCCCTTCTGTCCACATCCCCTCCAGCATCTGTTGTTATTAGAGTTCTTGATTTTGCTGTTCTAACTGGAGTGAGGTGATATCTCAATGTTGCTTTGATTTGCATTTCTTTTATGGCTAGAGAGGTTGAGCATTTCCTCATGTGTCTATTGGCCATCCTTCTTTCCTTTTCAGAGAAGTTTCTCTTTAAGTCTTTAGCCTACTTATTTATTGGGCAGTTGTTTCTTTGAGGATTTGTTGTTGGGGGATTTAATTTTTTGAGTTCCAGGTATATTTTAGATATGAGACCCTTGTCACAGACATATTCTTTAAGTATGTGAGCTCTTGCTCATACAGGACCCTCAGATGTACCCAGTGCTACCATGTTTTATTTACTCTAGGACATAGTACACTGTGTAGAAGGGTGTTTTAGCCAGGTTTTATATAAATTCAAATGATGTGACCTTGTAATTCTCAGGTTAGTTATAAAATATTACTGCACAGAATTTACTTACTGTGTGAGTATTTTGGTTGAGTCGCTGCAACTTGCTCTGTATTATGGATCAAAATATCTAAAATGTGACCTTAAAAAAAAAGGACTTACCCAATTGCTGGTAAGCTGTTTTTAGGTCAGGTGAAGAACAGTTACTTGCAAAGCACTAACTTTGTAGCCTATCAATAATGTACAAACAGCAACACTTTTGCGTGGGGGGAACAAAGAAAGGAATAAAAACCAAGATGAGCAAAACAAAAGAAAGCAAGATGCCATCTCTTAGGGCCCCTGCTCAGGGTCCAGCAGGATTTTAATGCTGACATTGAAGATTAGGCTTAGAGACAATCTCATTCTCCTTAAATCTCTCATAAAATTCTGAGTATTGGGCTGAGGGTTTGGCTCAGTGATAGAGCACTTGCCCAGCATACCTAGCTTGCTTTGTATTCCATCACCTGCATGAAGAAAAATAATACTTATGTTTAAGATCAATGAGAAACGGAAAATAATCTGCCCTGGCTACTACCATGAAATAGCATAGAATGTATAGCTTAGAAACTACCAAGAATTTATTTGCACAGTTCTGGAGGCTGGAAATAAAAAAATCATAGCACCAACCAATTTCAGGTGCCGTATGGATCCATTTCCTGGCCCCACAGATGGTCCTCACAAAGGGGAGAGGTAAAGGGTCTCGATGGAGCTTCTTTTGTAAGGGCATAGGTCCTCTATTTTCAGGAATTCTGCTTTCATGATGCACTCACCTTCCAGAGGTCCTGCTTTTCTACTGCCATCACATGGGGTTAGGAGTTTGGGGGAAGAAACATGCATTCAGTTCAAAGCTGGTAGGCCAGTGGTTGGTCATCAGTGGGGAAAGGACCAAGGAGTCCTGTGTGTATACTGCCAAGGAGAGCTGAATAAGGCAGGAGGTTCTGCCATTCATTCCTACCTCTTCCTGTCCCCCTGCTCAGAACAGGTGCAGCTGTAATGCTGTTTGCTCTAGGGTCTCCAGCAGGAGAGCCCTCAACAATGTACTCTGTAGATGAGACAGCCTACAGTCTTAGAAGGAGAGCCAGCTGGGAGATGCCCAAGGATGGTAGAGTTTTCAGCCATGGAACAATGTCACCACGCTCTCTGATGAAGCTACCTCTGTGGGTGTCATATGGAAGACCAGCCACCATTGTGCAATGGCCTAATCTGCATTTAATAATAACAATAATGAAACACAGACACTACAATGCTTCTTGCTTTGTGAGTGGAAGAATGGCACCATGTTAAGTGGCAAACAGCTGAGTTGAATTTAAGGGTATACTACATCTTTCCACTTTGGTGACAGTTTTTCTAGCTGTTAGATCTCTGATCCTGAGCTCCATTTTTATTGACAATAATAGGCACATTTTAACTTTCCTGAATAAAATTACATATATTGAAGATAGAGTTCTAATAAAAGCTTGAAATGTGTCATACATTATTAATGTTGGTGATTTAAAAGTCAAAATCTTTTATATACTCTTCTTAAGATGAAGGGATATTATAAGAGACTCCTTTAAAACATGTTCTCACTGTCATCTTCCAGCTGGAGTTCTGGAGACATAAGATAAAACATCAAATGAATTTGATAGCTCAGAAATATATTCAAGGCAATTCATTAAAAGATCTATGAAAAAGTCACTTAATTTTTGCTATGAAGCCAGATTTATCCGAAAGATTCCTGGTACTTATAATACTATTTATATAAAGTTAGAATTAGAGGTTATTAACTTGTGGTTATTTCCTCTACAAGAGTGAGGACCAACCATCAACTAAAAATGATGAAGGGCTTTTTATCACTAAAGGCCACCACATGCCAAGGAGCTGTGACAAGATCTGATTAAGAAGCACAGTAACCACAGTACATTTTTATGGAAGAGTTAGTACGCACTTGCTGTCTGGTTGCTAACAGCTTTTCATGTGCTGGGTGATGATTCAATTCATATCTAGTTATTCAGATGTGCTGATAAGATCAGTTTGCACTTATTCGGAATACCCAGTATAAAAGTTCATCATCAATCAGGAAAGATAAAATTCAAATTTACTAAACTTAAGCATGCTTGGACAAGGTGACAGGTAACAATGAATGCATGGACTGTTGTTTTCATTTGACTAGCAATTTTTAAACTCTTCTCTTATTTAAAGGTCCCTGCCACCCATGCTAGGCCATGGAAGAACCACCTATGTCCCTGGTCTTATATTCACTAGACAGCAAGTTTAGTCACATATAACCCCAACCCACCTCCAAGTCTCTGTCATGCTGTCATCAGGGCCAAGTTCCGTGAGGTCCCAATAGTAAGAGAGAAAACTATCCCCTCTTTTGACAGCGAGAATATGCTAGAAACAAAGGAGATTAAAGACTGGATGAAAGTTGGCCCTGGAGCCTTTGTTCCTTTCAATGGGAGAACTCTATTTAAAAAATAAAAGCCAGTATCTCTTTTAAAGCTGAATCATTCCCTGGATCTCCCTAAGCAAGTCACAGGCAACACAGCCATGGGAAAATGCCCTGGATACATGGGCAGGTGATAGTTTATAAGGGACTAGTGTGTTGTGGGCCATCCCTCACAGTCAAGAGCTATCTCAAAGATGGCTAGCACCTAGATTCGGAAGAGCACTACAATGCTGCGATAGGTATCCATGAGGGATCTGGCTCATAACCGCTCCTCCCCACACAGGTCTTACAGAACCCACCACACCAAGGTGTCTCCCTGGGAATGACCATGTGTAGTCTCTAGTGTGACCTCAAGGCCTGGCACAGGCAGACGTTCAACCATGGTTGGCTCAGCTGATAAACTCTTGATTACTGAAGCTACATCCACACAGTCAGTACCTATACTGCCAGAAGGTTCATCAGGGGATTACCCAGGAAGACCTATTCTCAGATCACAGAGCACATATCCCACGAACCCTTCCCTACAGTGAGTGTTTCTTCCTCTGTCAGCAAAGCTTCAGGAGCATACTCTACACAACGGAGGCTGAACTGTCTGATAGTTTCGCATTATACTACTTCCTGATCCACCCCAACGTTCTTCTTTTTCCACAGTGGAATTACCCAGATTATTTCATATACCACATAATAAAACAATACCACTGAGTGCCATAGAAAATTCCTCCAAGTCCAGGGAGCAGGCACTATACAGGATAAAAGTGAGGGGAGAGGAAAAGATTTCTAGGGAAGATGGAAGCTGTCACCCAAGGCAAACCCATGTGGGGGGCTGTCACTGCTCCCTGTGTGTGCAGGGGGTCTTTCTTCCAGTGGGAGGCTTGCCAGTATCCAGTTGGTAATGAAGTGTTGAACAAGGAGCTTAACAACCTACTCTCTTTCCCTATCATCGCACAGAAGGACCTTGTGCACAGGGCTTTGAATGTGAACTCCCATGTGTGGTCTTAACAAAGAAATATCTTTATGAGCAGGCAGGTGAAAAACATGACTGAATATATAAGCTTCAAAATATAAAGTTTTGAAGTATATGGATTTTCTAAGAATGTGAAAGTCAAATGGCAACACAGATGTCAATGAAAATAACTTTTTTTTAATTGTAATTTTCAATTAAAAATACATATTTAGTACCTCTCAACACATACACCCGATCCAGGAGCTGGAGTACTTTTGAATATGCAAAAGAGTGTATGAAATGTGGCACCGACTACATGTGACATTCTGGAGTGTGATTTGAAATATCACTGCATGGTCCAAAGTTCAGCACTCACACCCAACTTTTCAAAGCCACACCTGTTCCCTGAGATGAAATATGATAAATGAGTGAAGGGGAATGTACAGGTGGTGAATGGCAGGTGAACTATGGCATGGTTGAGCCATCCTTCAATCTTGGCATCCCATCTCTTAGCTTTTGGCCTCCAGAATTCCACAGCATCTCCATCTGTACCCGGATGTGGATGCCACTGAGCAGCGAATGGTGTACATACAAGTCCAAGTGACAGCTGACGCTGTCAGCAGTGACAGAGGCGAATCAAGCACAGAATGGAAGAAGTGGGGCTTTCTCAAGATAGATGAATGAACCTGCTTTTCTCTTAAGAGGCTTCTGAGAGGACCAGGTCTACCTCCCCTGGCTTCTCCTCTTCCTGTGGGAAAGGGTAGAAGCAATTGAGACATGAAGATATCTATGCATCGTCATAAAAAGGACATGCAGTCAACACAAAATGGGTCAATGGAAAGAAGAAAAGAGCAGCCTGTATCTCAAGTAAGAGTGTTAGAAGATCTCCACAAACCAGAGTCCTGGGTGTTCTCTCTTTACTTCCACTCAGGAGAAGGGTTTGGAGGGGCCTATCATCCACTGATAGCCTACAGTGGACAGTGCCTAGCTTGGTTTTGCAGGTTAACATGTTAGCAATGCTGGTTAAACCCCAAATGCCTGACCATCAGAGAAAACTACTGATTCAAGTAGACTGAACCATGGAGCACAGTTCATTTTTAAATTATATCCGAGGGTGAAGAAAGCTCATTTTTTAAAACATTTGAGGGGGGAAAACCATGGGGAAAGACACAAAAGGATCCAGTGGTCCTTTTGGGCATCTCATAGATAATTTTTTTTTGGTTGGTCGTGGGCCTGAACTCTGGGCCTGGGCACTGTCCCTGAGCTCTTCAGCTCAAGGTGAGCGCTTTACCACTTGAACCCACAGCACCATTTCTGGGTTTTTCTGCTTTTGTGGCACTGAGGGATCGAACCCCGCCACATTCCCATAGCTAACTTTTGTCATTGCTGTATTTTTCTTATTAGCACAGTAGGTTAAACACTATAGATCTGATCAATACATTAGTAAATGTATTCATTCATGCTCTGCTTACAAACACCCACTTGTAAATTTTACAAGTTAGCCAATCAACTGTCATGTCCTTTAAAGAAACCAAAACACACAAGCAAGCAGGATTTTCTGCCAATACCACTACAGCCTGTCCTGCTTCCTTGAAGAAATATAGCTGTCCCTAGCCTCAAAAAACAGAGCTACCCCCCTGGTGGCTTCCACAGCTGTGAGAACCACTGAAGGCAACCTGAGTATACTCACAAAACCCACAAACTTAGATGTAGAGATGGAAAGCAACAGTAGCTTAGACAGACAGAGCTCTGGACGAAACATGACACTTGAAAACATGTAGGTTGATGTGCAGAAAAACATCTAGTCCCATCTGCTCTGCTAGCATATGCAGGAGCTCTCCCAACGTCTACTCTACTACAGGGAGCAGTGGACCATGTTAGAAAGGGGACAGATAGAAAGAGGTTATGATCAGCAGGAGTTATGATCAGCCTTGCTCTAGTACAAGAGGCTTGGCAATCAGCACTACACATCCATCCAGTTAATAATGCATCTAGGTAGCCTTGTGGCCACCCCCTGGAACAGACACTAAAATGGAGTAGAGGAAAAGGAATATTTTAGACAGAAAGATAGGAGTTAAAAAAAAGTTGTGCAGGCCATATGGAGAAATATGGTCCTAAACCTGTTAAGAAGACTATTCTCATCTCTAGGCATATTTAATTCATGCCTTGATTCCATGTCAGTAACTCTTTAGCTAGGAAGGGGTGTTCATTTCATTCTTTAGAAAACTGTGGCACAATGAGATAATAAGAAGTGATCAACATGTCATCACTGGGGATACTCCCACAGATTCCACAATCTACAGTTAGCCCAACTCCCTTATATAAAAAGGCTATATATACTGTTTACACAGAACCTACATATATCTAAACCATCTCGAGATAACTTACATCACTCGATCATATAAGGGCTATGTAAATAGTTGTGAGATATATCAGTACTGGGCTAGAACTCAGGGCCCTGGGCTCTGTCCCTTAGTTTTTCCACTCAAGGCTAGTAATCTACCACTTGGGCCACAGCTCCACTTCTACAGACTCATCTTTCCCCCCAACTATTTTAATCTACTTGTGGTTGGTAGTACCCATAGACATGGAACCTACAGACAGATTTGATACCTATCTTTCATCAGGACACAAGGGGTTGTCAACCAGCCCACTTCCCAGTGGGGAGAGCAATTTGGGTTTCACATACCCCGCGAGCAGCTCCACATCCGCTTCTCCATTAGTTTTCTAAGGTTCAGACCCTACCTACCACCACACACGTCTCTCAGTCTCTCCTGGCTTTTGTCCTATTAGTAATTTTTTCAAAACAATCTGCCTCTATTTATTCTCTAATTATCTTCCCAATAATCCTTTGTGAGTTGTTTTATGTATTTGGTTCCAAATACTTAGAAGCTTATGAAATACAAAAACAAAGCCTGAGTTTGAGTGTCTGGCACCATACTACTGTCGAAGTTTCCATAGTACTCGGGCAGTATACGTGACAGCCCATTTCTATTGTAAATGATCTGGCAAGAAAGCATTGCAATGAATGCTAAATTACAATATGAGATGTATAATGCATGCTCATACAGTGATGCATGGTATAACAAAGAAGGAAAAGTAAACCTGAAGTGTTCAGTGCAACTCTGAGCACCCACAGTTCCTGGCTAAACATGGTGAAGAGATGATTCACAAATTATTGGAGAAGCTGATCATTCACAATAGAACTGAGACATCTTTATTTTCTTTTTTTCCCTTTTTAAGCATTTTTTAATTTTTTATTGTGAAAAAACTGTACAGAGGGGTTACAATTACATGGGCAAGATAATTAATACATTTCTTATCAAGCATTGTAGCCTCCTCCTTTGTTTCCCTTTCCCATCCCTTCCAAGCCTCCCCTCCCCATCCTCCCCCCCCACCACCAAAGTTGTAAAGTTCGTTTTCGACATGACAACTTGTACTTGTACTTAATTTTCTTCCTTAGCTTACACGCATACTTCCCTGGGAGGTAGCTTGGCTTTATCCTATTTTTACAATGAAGAGGTGGTTTCACCAAGAATGGCTTAGTTTGGGAAGCACGTTTCAATGATATGCAGGATGACTAACAGGAATTTTCTTATCACAAAGAACACTGGATGCAGAAAAATAAATGACTTCTAAGACAGATGTATAGGTCAAACATCTACTGAAAAGAGCCTGATTATATCTAGCGTAACTGCATGATGACAGTGAATCTTGAGAACAGCCTGATTTATAAAACCTTATCCTGACAATACATGTATATAAACACTGGGAAAGTACGCATAAATTCTGTTTATTATGGAATTATGAAAACACAGGATTCATTCTCTGGCTTAAACTTCTTCTCCCTATATTCCAACTTAAAAAAAAATATGCCTGACTTTAAGACTAGGGTCACCTTGGAAGTAAATGTGTGGGTCAAGTGGTAGAGTGCCAGCATTGAGCAAAAAAGCCAAGTATGAATATGAGGCCCTGAGTTCAAGTCCCAGTAGTGGTGAGTGCATGCACACGCATACACACGCGCGCGCGCACACACACACACAACTCTGTTAGACTTTAGCTGGGAACTGTGGCTCATGCCTGTAATTTCTAATTAACCTGCAAAAAAAGCTGGAAGTGGAGATGTGACTCAAGTGGTAGAGCATCAGCCTCGAGTAAAAAATCAAGTGGGAGTATGAGGCCTTGAATCCAAGCCCTAGTACATGTGTGCACTCTTTTCTCTCATTCACAATTTCTCTCCTTCTCTCTCTTTCCAAAAAGAGTGAGAGCAACTGACTAATGACTTTATAACTACAATTCTAGGAAGATCTGTTTCACCTGTATCACGCAAAGATCCATAAAGGACAAGGACGGCTGAAATAGTATTGCATGCCTTACCAGTACAATGTAACAGGCCCAAGTCTATATCCAAATTACAAATCCATTTCAAGAAAACATATCCCTGCCATACTGAACCTCTGAACCACTTGAATGAATAGATGAATGAATGAATGAATGACTCTTATTTTTGACATTAAAGAACCAGGCACAGTTACTAAAAAATGAATCCTTTGGGGCTAGGGCCATGTTCATTGAAGTAACTGTTGGTTAGCATTTTAGGGCCAATAGCAAATAACCAAAACAGCTGTAGGACTAGTGGCCAGGGAGCGGCTGAGTTCACTATCACCACACCACCAGACAGGCATCTTAATCTCCTACCCTAATCTGAGTCTCTAATTCCTAACACTGAATAGCCTAGCAGAGACTAAAGTCAGCCTGATCTGTGTTTGAATTTGAATCCCATTAGTACTGTGTGTTCTTAGTGTATCATTTAACTTCCAGCGTTAGAAAAAATAAGGTATTGTTACTCCCCTCTTAGGGCCATAGAGATGAAAGATGGATGTGCCACCTGGAGTGCTGTCTGATGCTGTATGGCACAAACTGCTGGCCATTCAACATATGGGTGTATCAGTTGGGGACTTGGTTTGGGTTTTCTGTTGCATGCATCTCTGCTTGGTTTGGTGTATAGGCTGTGCACTACTAAGCAGGGAGGGCAGGAAACACAGAATATAGCACAGCACATTCCTGGACACCAACTATCACACGCTGTCACAAGGTGTCTTTGAACTGGCCTTTCTGACAGGAAGGGATATGGGGATGGTATCTGGGGGGATGTTTCTTCCTGTTTCTCTCTTCACTTCTCTTTAGTATTATTCAAGCTGTGTTAATGGTTCAGAACTATCTGCATGCAAAGAAAAGGAGGCTGAGTACTACTGGTGACTGAAGCCAATAATCCTAACTACTCAGAAGGCTGAGACCTAAAGGACTGTAGGTTGAAGCAAATCCAAGAAGGAAAGAAATACTAAGACACCATCTCTAATCAACAAAATACCAAATTAGGCACATGACTCAAACTGTAGAGCATGAGCAATGAGTAAGGCTCTGAGTACATTTCTTAACAAGCATTGTTTCCTCCTCCTTTGTTTCCCCTTCCCATCCCTTTCCGCCTCCCCGCCTCCCCCCCCCCCCCAGAGCTGTAAAGATCGTTTTTCGACATAAAGTTTTCTACATCTCATTGTTGCAATGGGTCCACCACCTGTATCCCTATTTAAACAATTTGTTTTTTCCCTTCCCCTCCACAAAGTATCCCAACATCAAATACAGTGAAAACAGGGGTTATATCACGGGGAAGGGACATACAAAAAAACAAAGAAATCATCTTATAAATACGTTAGAAACAATCGCAAGTAAGAAAAAACATTTGAACCCTTTGGCTATAATCAACTCTGGTAACAACAGATGCTGGAGTGGATATGGACAGAAGGGAACCTTACTGCATTGTTGGTAGGAGTGTAAACTTGTTCAACCACTTTGGAAAGCAGTATGGAGGTTTCTCAAAAGACTCCACATAGAGCACCCCTATGACCCAGCAATCCCACATTTGGGCATTTACCAAATGATCACAAAACAAGACCATACTAAAGCTACCAGCACAACTATGTTTATTGCAGCATTATTTACCATAGCTAAGATATGGAACCAACCCAGGTGCCCCTTAGTAAATGAATGGATCAAGAAAATGTGGTATATATACACAATGGAATTCTATGCCTCCATCAGAAAGAATGACATTGCCACCAGGTAATTTCTATGACACAAAAACCTGAAATCCATGGAGACAGGATGTGCTCTGGTTTTCAAATTTTCAAAACAGCAGTGTGAAGTAATGAGATCTTTCCAAAGTGGGCAAAGAATGGGTTAACGCCACTGAGTGGATTATTAGCACAACAGTGGGCTTGTTCTAAACATAGCCCCTTCTTGCTCTCTCATGGTGCTCCCAGCCCTTCTGCCTTCAGCCATGAGATGATGTAACAATAGAAGCTTTCAGCCTCCAAAATGAAATAATTTCATTTTCTTTACCAATCACTTAGTCTTTGATGTTGTTGTAGAAGAAGAAAATAAACCAAGACAATTTGAGAAATGGAAGGGAAAAAACAAATTGTTTAAATAGGGATATAGGTGGACCCATTGCAACAATGAGATGTACAAGACGGTATGTGGAAAAATGAACTTGACAATTCAGGCTGGGGGGGGGGGGCGGGGGGAGTGATGTAGTTGTGGAGGTGGGAGGGAAGGCATGGTAGGGGAAAAACAAAGGAGGAGGCAACAATGCTTGATAACAAATGTACTCATTTTACAACTTTGGTGGAGGGGGGATCGGGTGGGGGGAGTATGAGAAGGGAGGAGAAGGGGAAACAAAGAGGAGGCAACAATGCTTGATAAGAAATGTACTCGTTAAAGGGTTGGAAAAGGATCTACCAGTCAAATGCCCCCAGTAAGAAAGCAGGTGTAACAATCCTGATATCTGACAAAATAAACTTTTCATTAAAATCAATACAAAAAGACAAGGACGGACACTACATAATAATACAGGGAACAATCCAAGAGGAGGATATTACCCTCATCAAGTTATATTCCCCAAACATTGGTGGCACCAAGATATGTTAAGCAAATACTCTCAAACTTACACAATAAAATAGATCCCAATACGATAATACTAGGAGACTTTAACACCCCACTCTCACCAAAAGACAGATCTACCAACCAGAGGATTGGCAAAGAAGCTACCGAATTAAGTGAGGCCATACTTCAATCGGAATGAACTGACATCTACCGAGTATTTCACCCTAAAATAACACAGTACACATTCTTCTCAGCAGCTCATGAACTTTCTCCAAAATAGACCATATCATAGTTCATGCAAGGAACTTAAGCAAATACAAGGGGATCAACATAATCCCCTGTATCCTGTCTGACCACAGTGAAATCAAGCTAGTTCTCAATAACAAAGCATACCACAAAAATTACTCTAATACATGGAAATTGAACAGCACACTTCTTAGCAATGCCTGGGTAATGGAAGAGATCAAAGAAGAAATAAAAAATTTCCTACAACTCAATGAAAATGAAAACACCTAGCAAAGAAACTTGGGACACAGCAAAAACAGTCCTGAGGGGCAAATTTATTGCCCTCAGTGCCCACATCAAGAGAATGGAGACAGACCAAGTAAATAATCTCATGTTGCAATTAAAACAGCTAGAAAAACATGAAAAAATGGAACCTAAAGTTACTAATGGAGCCAGATAACCAAACTAAGAGCGGAGATTAATGAATTAGAGAATCGGAGAACCATAGCCAAAATTAACCAAACAAAAAGCTGGTTCTTTGAATAAATAAATAAAATTGATGGACCATTGGTAAAATTAATAAAAAAAAAGAAGAGAGGAAACCCATATTAACAGGATTAGGGATGCCACGGGAAAAATCACAACACGTACTCAAGATATCCAGACAATCTTAACGGACTAATTTCAAAAGTTATACTCTCTAAAGGAAGAAAACCTGGCAGAAATGGATGCATTTTTAGAGAAATACAAGTTGCCCAACCTGAGCAAAGAAGTAAAACAAATAAGCCAATATCCTACAACAAGATACAGGAAGCAATCAGAAGTCTTCCAACAAAAAAAAAAGCCCAGGACCAGATGGATTCACAGCAGAATTCTATAAGACCTTTAAAGAAGAACTAATACCCATACTCCTCAAGCTCTTCAGAGAAACAGACAAGGAGGGAGCTATCCCAAACTCATTCTACGAAGCCAATATCACACTCATCCCCAAACCAGGCAAAGACCCAACCAAAAAAGAGAATTACAGGCCAATTTCCTTGATGAACACAGATGCAAAGCTCTTTAACAAGATTCTAGCTAACAGAATCCAGAAACACATAAAAAAAATCATACACTATGACCAAGTAGGCTTCATCCCAGAGATGCAGGGATGGTTTAACATACGTAAGTCAATAAATGTAATCCAATACATCAACAGAGCCAAGGTCAAGAATCACATGATTATCTCCACAGATGCAGAAAAGGCCTTTGATAAAATTCAACATTCATTCACGCTGGCGGGGATGCGGAGAAAGAGGAACCCTATTACACTGCTAGTGGGAATGTACACTTATCCAACCACTTTGGAAAGCAGTCTAGAGGGTCCTCAGAAAGCTATATATTGACCTCCCTTATGACCCAGTTATACCACTTCTAGGCATCTACCCTGAACAATAACCAGTATACAAGGACACATGCACCTCCATGTTTATTGCAGCACTGTTCACAATAGCTAGGATATGGAAACAACCCAGATGCCCCACCACAGATGAATGGATTCAAAAATTGTGGTATCTATACACAATGGAATATTATGCAGCCATTAGAAATGATAAAATAATGATATTTGCAGGGAAATGGATGGAGCTAGAAGAAATCATGTTGAGCGAGGTAAGCCAAGAGCAAAGAGACAAACAGTGCATGTCTCCCTGATAAGTGAATGTTAAATCCAAAATGTTAGGTGATACCACAAAATTAACAGGACTTAAGAAACAAAGAACTTCCACTCATCTGGTCAAACTACTACTAAATAACCCCATGCTGCTGATCACATGTATGGTGGATATGTGTACACCGTTATATGTTATAGACTGGGATAGACAATTTGCTCCAAGAAAGTTAGAATGAGTTTGTGACTTTAAATGAGTATCACTATCCCACAATACTGTGAAATTTGGGAAATTATGTAATCACTTAATCACAATAAAAAAAAACAATCAGAAAACTAGAAGTGACGCTATGGCTCAAGGGGTAGAGCATGAGCCTTGAGCTGAATTGTTCAGGGACAGCTCCCAGGCCTAGAGCTCAAGCCCCACAACTGACAAGAAAAAAAAGAGAGAGATCTTTCATGCGATTGTTTCTAATATATTTATAAGTTTATGTCGTTGTTGCTTTGTATGTCCCTCCTCCACGGTATAACCCCTGCTTTCACTATGTATGATGTTGGTATAGGTGGAGGGGAAGGGAAAAAACAAATTGTTAAAACAGGGATACAGGAGAACCCATTGCAACAATGAGATGTACAAGTCGTTATGTTGAAAAATGAACTTTACAACTTTGGGGGGGGCACGGGGGGAAAATGTGAAGAGATGGGAAGGGGAAACAAAGGAGGAGGCTACAATGCTTGATAAGAAATATGTTCACTATCTTGCCCATGTAATTGTAACCCCTCTGTACAGTATTTTCACAATAAAAAAATTAGTTTATTAAAAAAAAAAAGAAATGTACTCGTTATCTTGCCCATGTAATTGTAACTCCTCTGTATAGTATTCTCACAATAAAAAAAGAAAGAACTGTACTCATTACCTTGCTTGTGTAACTGTAAACCCTCTGTACAGTATTTTCACAATAAAAAACTTATTTAAAAAAAAACCTAAAAATTAAAAGAAAAAGAAAGTACACTAAGACAGTTGTGACAAAACTCAGAATGATTTTGAATCCTCTATGCTGGAGTCATGCCTGAAGCATCTGACTTGCCAAATCCTCTAGACATCCTGCCCTCGGCACAGATCACATGGTTTGCTCAGCTCAGTTTCTCTTCCTGCTTTCCTAATTCCCTATTTCTGTGGATTATTCAGGCTCAAAGCACTCAAGTCATCTGTGATTAATACTTCTATCATCCTAGATCAAATAGCGTCTAGCGGTTTCCCTCCCAAACTCCCTTCTTTCTTCCCATGCTCACTGCTGAGCTCGGGGCTTGGGACATCAACCACGGCTCTGAGGCCTTGTGCTCAGTCTCTGCTCAGTCTAGGTTTGGTCTTCGAATCTCATTGTGAAGAGCAGGATCTGTATTCTGCCATATTCCACCATATTCCACCAGCCATGCAGGAATACTTAGGATTCTCTTTTCACATGGAGTCACTTCTGCTGTTTATGAGGTGGAACACCCTAGCATCAAGGCCTCCTGGCAGCTCCTGCCCACCTTGGCCACTGACTTTCAACATCCTTTCATAGGCATAGGATAGCTGGCCATACAGATAGCTGGAGCCCAGGTGTAGACACCTAGCCAACCTCTTACTTGCTCTCCGAGTCACCTCAACTGAGAGCCCTCTCCTCTTGTCCTGGCCTTGGCCTAGACCAGAATCACCTTTATGATGACTTCACTTAATTCTCAGAACTTTGGTGACAAAGAAAGACCTATCCCCTTATGCAGCTGATGCAAATGAGGCTCAAAGAGGAGAGAAACCCCAAGAAACCACTCATCTGGCAGGTGGCAAAGGCTGAACTTGAAGGCAGGCATTCTTCGACTTCTGAGTCCTCCCGCTCCTGACCCCTATATGACGCTTTCTGAATGTCCAGTGGCTAAACTACAATTCAGCCCTGGCATCCACTGAGGCAGGAAGGACACTGTAGCAGTATTATTCCCCCCACCAGATGAAATAACATCTGACCATGCTCCCTTATCTGATCTGTACATACCCTATTACACGGGGACAATCCCCACATAATGTTTAACACATCCCTATTTCAGAGCCTTTGGTTATTACTTGCAAAAGCCACTCAACAGAGAATGCAGTAGCATAGAAGAGATTTCTTGGGCATCAAGGAAAGGACAGCCCTAGCTCACACTCAGCTTCCACAGTAATGAGGCTGTAGGATTCATTACTCAGGTCTGAAACCTGTGTGTTTGTTCATAAGCAGAGGACAGATCCATCATCTCATAATGCCTAAATGAGAATTCCTGACAATTAGCAACCAGTGAGTCTGGGAGCCTAGGAGTCCACATATGCCTCTTGCCTCTATTATAATCAAAGAAAGACAACTGAACTGCTCAGAATCCAACTGGGAAATACAGCAGGGGTTTCCTCACTTGTGCCCTACAGATAGGAAGAGAGCAGTGAAACTTTCTGTAAACCAATGAAGCTCTCAGTTCTTAGAGGAACTACTGTGAACAATCAGCTGATCGTGTGGGCATGCTGTTTCCCTTACATTTCAGGTCTAATTGAATCAGACACTCAGTGATGTACTCTAGTGTCTGAAGGATGTGGACCAACTGGAAGTCACTGTAGCAACTGTAAATGCTTAAGAGAGCTCAGAGCCTAATCACAGCATGTTCTAGGTGGATATCTGACTTTCTGGCCTAGTATAGTCTCTAGGCCACTCCTGGGTTTGTAAAGTTTACTGTGACTGCACAAAAAAGTCACAAGAACAGCAGAATTAACGTATTTTCCCTGACCCATCTGACGCAAGACCACTATTCCCTCCAACACTGTTATTTCCACAAACAAGAACCTTCATCAAATTCACAAAATTTACACTGTAGCCATCTACCTCAGGTACCTCACTCAAATTCTGCTATTGCAGACCTACTTTTTCATGTCTAGAATGAACATGGTATTGCTGAAATGTCTGCAATGTTTCATATTGCTGACTCTGGGGCTGTGTCCCATTTCAAATGCACAAAGATGTTTACCACTAAATCTAGATAGTCACTCTGGTACAAGAAAAGTATTGAATTTAGAGCTGAAGTCCTCTCCATGCCTCCTATCTGTGACTAGGGTATTTCTAGGAAGATCAAAGGATTACTAGGACTTAAGTTTTCCCATCTGGAATTAGCAACACTATCAAGGCAAGCCTGTGGTAGTGTGTTATCTACTTTAATATCAATCGATATTTCCTTACATTTATGCCCTGTAACAAAACACATCTCACTTAACTATTCTTCCACACTATACCTTCCAATTTAAGTCAAATCAACATTCTTAATATGGGCACAAATTGTCTGGAGTTCCTGAGTTCTGGAATATTAACTTTTTGGTTGTATTTATTATTTTTTTTGTGGGTACTGGTAATGGGGCTTAATCTCAGGGCATGAGTGCTATCCCTGAACTTTTGTGTTCAAGGCTAATGCTCTACAATTTGAGCAACAGCTTCAGTTCTGGCCTTTTGCTAGTTAATTAGAGATAGGAATCTGACAGACTTTCCTGCCTAGGCTGGCTTCAAACTATGATCCTCAGATCTCAGCCTGAGTAGCTAGGATGAAAAATACAAGTAGGGTACACTGCTTAGAAAGAGGAAATGTGTGGTATATAGTGTAAGCAGGTGGTCTTTTCATGGTTATTTTACAGGGATTTGCTACAGGCATTTATTGATCCCAGTCAAAGCAATCTTTTGTTCTACTTTGGTCCTGAAGCCTGGCTACTGCCTCCGGTTTCTTATAGACTATACATTAAGTCAAAGAAAATTACAGGACAGGCTGAACATAGGATAAATCACTGTGTATGACTAAGCACACGTAGTGTCTTTTGTGATACACAAGTGTGCTCTAAAATGAGAAAGACCTAAATGACACTAACTGTCATTCAGGCCCTGGGGAAGGAAAATGCTTGGCTCTGTGGGGCACATAGCTTCTACAGGCAGGCATTGGCTTATTTCCTTTCACAAGAACATAGCGCCCTGAAACTTCTTGATGTTTAAAAATGTTAAGAATGCCAGTTATTGAAACTAGGTAGATGTCTATATTTTATACAAAGAAAGAATTCATGGAGTTCACTCAAAACCCAAAGTTGGACTTGAGGAAAGAGTAAAAGAGTGACATAAGAGAAATTCAAATCTCCTTAATAAAGATATGTATGTCCTTAACTCATTTGAAAGTGGTCCAAGGTTTTCTATACACATTCATCTAGTCCCTGCTTGCATCCAGTGGGCTCCCAGGCCAAACTAGACCTGCCTTAGTTGCTTGGCTTACGCTCCTTCCTTTCTTCCTCCACAGTGCAGCAAAGGAGCCCTGGGGTCTTATCTGGGAGCTCTCCCTGAGTGGACACATAGAGAAAAATTCAGCATTCTGTTTACCTCACAAGTTAGAGGGGAGGGAATGGTTACTAGATTGAGAGAAGTAAACATCCTGATAATGCCAACTCTCTCCAATGTTCCCTCTCGCTCATGGCTCCTCTCTCTCTACCTGCCACTCCCCTGTGTGTTCTCTGTTTCAGGCCTCTAGGCCTTCTGTCTGTACAGTGTATGCTTGCCTCCTTCTCTTCCAGTTTTTTTTACCCCTAATTATCCTCAACTCTGCAGAGGACCTCAGAACACCTCTGTTCAAATATTCAACTGCTCATGAGCATCCAGACACGCAGTTTAACTCCTGTGCATGGATCTACAACCTCATTATCTGTCTCTCCACTGTGAACTTTATGTTCCAGCAAGAGGATGCTACTCCCTATTCTGAGATAAATCAGGCTTCACAAGACCCTGAACCTGAACAAAACAAATGAACTCTCAAGAACAGAGGCTCTGTATATCTATTTGATTTCCAGGACAAAGATTGGCACTTGGTAGATGCACTCAACAAAGACTAGTTTCAGGAAGCCAACATTGTCCCCGCTGGTTTGTATGTAGGAGGGGACTCCCATCACTCCTGGAGTCTGGGTTTGTAAATCTCTTGTAGGGGGAGAGACTTCTGTGAACCGTGTCAATTTCACCAATAGGAGCCATTCCCACATCCTTATCAAAAGCATAGATCAAAATAGGGTCCAGCCTATTTCTAGACAGATACTGGAAAGTTACCATCAGAAGCCTCTCTGGGCGTGCAGGTCTGGAAGGAATCACGAGGAGGGTGTTCTGAGGGACGTGGTCACACTGGGACAGGTGCCGGAGGAACAACCCGAGGGACAAGTAATTATGGCTAGAGATGCCCAAGGAGGTGGTAAGCAATGGGCACGTGTGAAGAACAGCCCACTAGAGGGGAATAGTAATAAATGATAAAAGAAACTTTTGGGATTCATGGACCTAAGTGAGCCATTAAAAGGAGAATTTGATTCTGGGGGACTTTGGTGAATTCCAGCTGTTATCAGAGTGGCAGGTAGAACTGTTCCTCAGTAACTTGCAAGAAATCTTTGAAAAAATACCACCCGGGGAGCAGATTCTCTGTTTCAAAAGCTTTTCAGCACAGTGCTTTTCTAATGCTTCACCCACATGGTTTTTAAGTCAGGTTTGCAAGGTCAAGTCCAGATGGAAGCCTGGAACCTCTCACTGCTGAGTTCAGAACTGTGAAGTCTGAGCCCTTCAAACTATCAAGTGCATTTTGCTGGCTGAAATCATTGCTGACAATTGTTCCTTGTTATCTGTGGAAAAGTTCTCTTGACTATTCATGGTAATATGCAGAACATGAAAGAAGATCCACTGCCACGTGAGAGAATAAGAGCTTATATCATTCTATTCAGTGACAAATTATTAAAGGAAAAGAACATTAACACTTTCAGAATAAATGGCATGGCTCTCAAGTGGTAGAACGCCTGCCTAACAAATGTGAGGCCCTAGGTTCAAATCTCAGTACTTCCCCAAAGCAGAGCAAAACAAACAACAGAAAACACCAGTAAGGTTAATACTTTCATAAGAGAAGAGAGAAAATAGAGCAAAGAAAAAGGAGAGAGAAAAGAAAAATGCTTTCTTCAAGTTGCCTAAACAAACTATTGTGTGTGACAAAGTTAAGTTCACTACCAACCTTAGCACCACAAAGAAGTCTAAGAAAACAGGAGGGAAACATACAGCTAGGCACCTGTGGTTAGGTGTAAGCTCACATTTTCAAACACTGTACCCCAGTGGAGGAGTCCAGAACAATCTATTCCCAACAAGGCAATTTCCAGGAAAATCCTACTGTGCACATTAGAAGCGAGAGGATGTACACAGAAGTACAAATGACATGTTTCAATGCTGCGTTCACTCATAACACACAGCAGAGAGCTTTTCTGCAGTCTCCACTATCAGTTGAAAAACCATGCTGTGATTATAAGGACACACAGGTGACAGTAACTAAACAGGAAGCTATAAACACTTTGGCGCCCATCTTCTTAGCAAAAGAGACTACTAGGAGATAGCAGGGGCTACTGGGCCCTCCCACCTTCCTTCTTGTCTATGTGCTCTGCATAGAAGTCAGGTTACAGAGAAAGATGCTACTCCACAGGGAGGTTTCCTATCAGGGGCGTTATCCTTGCTCCTCAATAACGCTTCAAATAGTACAATACAAAATTCATGCAAAACTCAAGCTGAGGTAACAAGGAACCTGTCTGTCCAATGCATAGCCAGCCTTCAAGTGGGCATGATAAATACAACCAAACAAAAAGATAGACTAAAAATGGGAGCCGTTTCTCTGATGCCTAAGTACTCATCTCCAAGGGCTATATGAAACACACTCTAAGTATTTTTGCAGAATATCATACTTCATGCAAATGTTTCCAAAGAAACACATGCTTGAACAAAGTCTGAAGCCCACGGGAGAGCTGCCAGTCTACAAAAGAGAAGATTTGCTCAGCACAGCCCTAGAGGGCAAAATGAGAGCCAAGGAGAGGAAGTGGAAGAAATGCAAAAATTTTATTCTATTTAAGGAAGTGCTTTCTAACAATCTGTGTTCTCCAAAAATGGAACTGGCCCACTCTAGATGCAAACGTGTTCCTGCAGAGCTGGATGGCCATCTGTCAGGGACACAGTAGCAGCCCAGAGTGGAATATGTGGGTGCACTTAAGAGAAGGGACTATGTGAACTTGCCACACTGATGTCAGCTCAGGGAAAAAGCCAATAAACCCACTGGCCAGAAGACCAGCTCATACTTTCACTTTGAGGCTTTGTCTTTTCTCATTCTAAGGAAATGAAGAAGTGAAAGGAGAAGTCATTCCAAGGAATTTCTACATAATCTAGAGGGTCATTTTGCCTTCTTCTACTTCCTACCAGTTTGGAAGCATTTCATACTTTAATTGAATCCTGAAGATAATAGTTTGTTATATTTTTGGTGGTTTTTTTAAAGGCAGACAAACAAGCCAACATTGTTTAATATGCTCAAAAGGAAGGTAGTTTGGGGTAAGAGGTTGAAATTGGAAAGGATAAATATGACTACTTTCAGGAAATTCTAATGTTTATCCATTCATGCTTTCCTCATTTTCTTACCAGTGGAAAGGATAGGAAAAGAGTATTCCTTTCTCATGACATGTGTATATAAGGGGGTGGGGAAGGAGACTAAGGAAAGCTTCTGTGGAAAGAGAATCAGAATGCCAATGGGACACGGAATTTCTAAATCAGCCTCAGAATCCAAGATACACACTGACCTGGTGTAATCTACCCAAAGTATCTGCCAAAAAACTATCTCACTTCTTTTTCCCAATCATGGGGAAGAAACCGCAATCATAACACAAAAATACCACCCAACAAATAAAGGCTTTCAATGATTTTGAACAGATAGTTTAGACTTCCCAGGGTTGTAGAAAATGAAAGATGTACATTTTCCAACACCCACCACATTTGGCATAGAATTTTTTCAAGTTTTCTCCATGTATTCCTCTCCCTCCCCCATAAATGAGACAAAATCTCTCTCAAGTCATAAAAAGCAAAACCTATGTAAATAAAGTACAGGTGATAACATTGGCTTACTTTAACACAACCTGGAAGTAATAACCCAGCAGTACCTGCTATATACAATTTTATACTCACATAAGAAGGTAATAATTGCTAAAATGTCAGCTCAGATCAGTCACTTATTTAAAGGGGTCATCTCACTTATGTTCTCAGACAATCTGAAGTGAGCCCAATGCACACTACCCAAAGGAAAGCGGGGCACCATTCACGTCACAGGACATGGCAGTCTACATGTCTGGCACAAGTGTTACATTTCAGATGTAGTTTGAGCACATCCTCCTACGGTCCCTTGTGTTGGAATTTAACTTTCAGTTTAGAGGTGTTAGCAAGGTGGAAACTTAATCCTAGTAGGGTGTTTAGAGGTTAGGATTTCAAGGTGGTCACGAGGGTTAAATAAAAGCATCAGAAAAAAAAACTCAGCAGAATTGAATGCTGGTAGTTTTAAAGGAGAGAGATACTGAACCAGGCATGGTGATGCATGCATTTAATCCTAGTGCTAGGATGGTAGAAGCAGGAGGAACCTAAGTTTGAGATCCGCCTGTGTTACATGAGATTCTTTTCTCAAAAACAAAACATAACGGAGATAGAGATAAATAAACAGAGAAAGAGAGAGAGAGAGAGACTTCATGAGCACAAAAGGCACGTATACAGTGACCTGAGGAAGAAAACTAAGGGAGAAAACAAGACATCATGATGACTGAACACAGGTAATGGGAGATAATCTAATGCCAGGCCCTAATGACTACTAATGCCACTGATTCCAGCTGCCAGCTGATGAACAGTGCCTGGAACTGTGGCATGAAATATTGTTAACTCAGGGGGAAATGTTCTGTGCATGAAAGCCAAATCAATGAGATTATATGGGAGAGTGAAAGAGTTGATGGGAGGACACAGAGGGACACTTTCAGGTAGTACTTCTATCTCAGGGTCCTCTGGAATTTTGACACAGGAGACTGACACTTGTGCAGGAATCCAAAGCATATATATGAGCCCAAATTCTACAATCTCCAGAAAATGAGAAACAACATATTTCTGTTTCTTGATCTCTTAATTCTCATGGACTGTAGAAAAGACAACTAGGAGGAAGTCAACATTTAAATAGATCTTAAAACTACAACAACAACAAAACAAAGAAGCCTAGCATTGGTGGTGCACGCCTGTAATTACAGCTGCTCAGGAGGCTGAGATCTGAGGATCTCAGTCCAAAGCCAAGCAGAGCAGAAAAGTCTCCAGTTAGCCAGTGGAGGTGTAGCTCAAGAAGAGCACCAGCCTTGAACAAAAAAGCTTATGAAGAGCTCCCTGGCCCTGAATTCAATCCCCAGTATAGACACAAAACAAAAACAAAATCCAAGAACTGGAAAAAGGATCCATCCTGCCTGGAGACCAAGGCTTCCCTCTCCAGGTCAGGCAGAGGGCTGGCTGTAGACCCTGGGTGGGCACTTACCTAGTGTGTCCTTGAGGTTTTTTACCAGGGATCCCTTCTTCAGGCTGTTCTTGCGCTCCACATAGTTGGATGGCACATAGCCCGTCCTGTTGGCTGCATTCCTCACCCGCCACCACGTCTTGGAGTCATCCAGCAGCCATAGACGCTCATTCTTCTTGATGTCAAGCTCCTGGTCCTGCTGGGCCGTGTAGTCCCACTTGGCTATGACAATAACTTCTTCTGTCATCTTTCATGGAGTCCTTCTGCCAGCAAAACATTTGGAGACACTCATTAGAGAATCACCTAACCACTGTATCCTTTGACCAACTCGAACAATTAGAGAATGGCAGAGCTCTGCTTACAACTCTGCAGAATCTTGAAAGGTTCACGCTTGAAATGACCTTCTTTAAACCAGCATTTGTGTTTTCCTTAGAAATAGCAACTTTATAAAAGAAATCTTGTGTTACTATTCCTGGTGTATTAGGAATCCCATGTATTCTACCAAAATCAAACAAACTTGCAACACACTCTAGACAATGATATGTGAATGTGCTCATTTGATTTAGTAACAATGGCTCCTTTGCAGCCAAACAGGGTCACACTCATTTTCTCAGTCTATGCTGAAGTTTAAGAATATGTTTGGGCTGGGAAGGTGGCACGGTGGTAGAGTGCTTGCCTTGCAGGAAGCCCTGAGTTCGATTACTCAGCACCACAGAAGCAGAAAAAGCCAGAAGTGGCACTGTGGCTTAAGTGGTAGAACTAAAGAACTGAGGGATAGCGCCCAAGCCCAGAGTTCAGGCCCCACGACCAACCAAAAAAAAAAAGAATACGTTTTAAAAATACAACACATACAAACAACTCTCACAAATTCATATTAGAATTAATGTGCAACTAACACAATGACATCTCCTGGGTTTGGATCATGAAACAGAGAAAAGAAATTGTTGGAAACACTGGTGAAATAGGAATTAAGGATGTTAAAAGGGGTGTCATTGATCAAGATATATTGTATTCATAAACTTCTTTGTTAAGTGGCATCTCCTTTGTACAACTACTTAAATAATAAGAAAATTAAAAAGAGTACCAAATCAATGCCAACGCCTTAGTTTTTTAAAAAAAATATACTTTTAAAATTGTCTTTAAGTAATTGTACAGGGGTTTTAACTCAACAAATCAGTTTATGAGTACAATGAATCTTCATCAGTGTCACCGCTTTCATCATTGTCTCCTATATCTCCCAACCCTATCCATCCCCTCAAATTCCCTGGGTTTATTTTCACATCTGTGCCTTGTTTAATCCCTGCATTCATCCACACTCATTTACCTTCCTCCTGGTATTTATTTTAAGATGCTCATTAGTTGTTCAGAGAAGTTACACCACTGAAATCCTTCCCCAAGTATATCATATTATACTCAATTTGTTCATGTTTATATGCATATGGCCCTGTATATATTTTCATGTATGTTTATAATTTTGATCTACTAGCTTAGCTTATTAAAACAACTACTAAGTAATCATGGTATATAACACGTGGCCCAAGTCAACTTGGGAATTAGTAAGCAATAAATATGTCAAAAAAGTTAATATATTTCAGCAACTCCATACTTCCTAGATATAACATGGGTAAGCACTCTTTTAGCAAAAACAAAACAACCCACATTTAGCAAGGTGCTGCTAGTGGTTCACACTTGTAATTGCTGTTATTTGGGAGACAGAATTCAAGAGAATCACAATTCCAGTCCAGTCCAGTCTGGGCAGAAAGTTAGTAAGAGCTCAGACAGAGAGCTGGGTGTGGTGGCACTGTCGTCACAGCTACAGTGGGAAGTATAAACAGGAGGATCAAGGTACAGACTACCAGAAGCAAGAGAAGTGAGACTCTACCTTAAAAATAATCAGAACATCTTGGCACTGGTAGCTCTCACCTGCAATCCTAGCTACTCTGGAGGCTGAGAGCTGAGAATCACAGTTCAAAGTCAACCTGGGCAGAAAGTCTATATGTCTCTTAACTGCAATTAACCAGCGAAAAATCTGGAAGTAGAGGTACGGCTCAAGTGGTTAGGGCATTAGCCATGAGCAAAAGAGCTAAGGGACAGAGTGCCCAGGTCCTGAGTTGAAGCCTCAGTGCTGGTGTGCACATGTGCATGTGTGTGCGTGTACACACACACACACACACACACACACACACACACACACACACACACACACACACACACACACACACACACACACACACCCCAGAACAAAAAGTGCTAGAGTCATAACTCATATAGTAGGGATGATGAGAAGCCACCCTTTCCTTTGGAGTTTTGGTCACCTTATAGGGAAGAAGCCAAAATACCAGTGATTTCACGAAAGCATGAATACCCAAATACTAGACAGTAAAACACAAACAATAAATATTCTTCGCATTGATCCACTTTTACAGATTAAATCTTTTAGGAAAGACAAACTTCTTGTAAGCCTTGTATATAATGTACACAATGTCCAAGAGGGTAGAATTTACACAAAGCTCATTTCAAAAGTAGAGACAATCTGTTACCGACATTCAGACCTAGATTCAGTTCTATACTATGAAGCTCACACATCTTACCATCCTACCGGATTGGACTTTTGAAAGGAGATTTTCATTTTAAATAATGGACAAAGATAATAGCAGTAACCAAAATGGGGCTCAGAGAGAGAACTGCATTTAAATACCAGGTTTATTTCTTAATTACACAATTTCTAAATTTTAATAAAAACCATTCATCACTTAGGCCAATCAAGATCTAGCCAACCAAAACTTATCTAACGATTTTCTTCTGCCTGAAGAGCAGTTAAGGAAGGCTCTGGCCATGCAGACGCATTTCAGTGCACACTGGACAACATGAAAATACCATTGTCTGAGCTCTGCCTCTAAACAATCATACTAAAATCTCTACAAATGAGGTCCGGGGACCAACTTCCCACCCTTCTCTCCCACTTTCCAAGTGATTCAGACAGGCCTTAGACTACAAAAACCAAGAAAAGAACTCAATTCACTGCCTCTTCATGATGCTTCTCTGGGTCTGTGAGCATGTAAGAATGAAGGCACAATAGAGGAACAAGAAAGTAAACTTAGATCTTATGATGAGCACATGATTCTCATCAACTGGTTTAATTCTGAGAGCACTCACTTTTCAGGGAAGTGTTATCTTTCAGGAGACTGAGGATCACAGTGATTAAACTGTGTAATAACGGCATGAGGATCCATTTGAGCCCAGGTTTGTGGCTCCCAAATCAGTGCTCAGGAGCTACTTCTGGATGATAGGGTGACTGGGGTATAATAATGTGGTCTATATGTTGATAGGCTAACTTCAATCCAAGAAATTTAGCTCCTGTACACCTAGAAAATGTCTGGTTGTTTCTTGACCATCACAATGGGTTTTAACCCTATTCTAATTAATTAATGGCCTCCACTCTTCAATAAAAATGGTTTCAACTGGGTATAGTGGTTCACACACCTATAATCTTGGTGTTAGGGAGGCTGAGAAAGGAAAATACTAAGTTGTAGGCTGCACAGTGGGATCGTCTTAAAAAAAATAGGAGAAAAAAACAAAAAAAGAAGGCCCATCAACTACATCACAACAGAGAAATCTACTAATCACCAACTACCTGGTTCCCAGTGAGGTTGCTATAGAGGGAGAACCTATCAAAAACTACCTCACTCCAGTAAGACTGCTTCAGATAGCCAATTACAACTATCATTCCAGTGAGAGTGTTTCAGAGGACCAGCCAATCAACAACTGCCTTACTCAACAGCTTCTCCCAAATAATCAGCTTCTGCAGACCAGGTGTTTACATTTAAGAACAACCAATCCCTAAACACCTTCTTGAAACTGTGTTTTTCCAAAACTTTTTATGTAGCCCAGCTTTCTGAATAGAAATTAGTATTCTGCCTTTTCTGAAGTGAACTATGGATCCATTCAGTTTATTATTTTGATGCCAAGCAGTAGCTAAGCATAGATAAGACAAAATAAATCAGCCTGTATTTCTGTAATGTCAGAGCTTTCTACTCTTTGCCAAAAAGGTTGCAAAGGCCAGATAAAGTCCATTCTCTTGCCCAGACGTGGTTCCTCCCAGCCTTCCTTTAGGTAACTGATGTTTAGGAGCTCAACAATAACACATGGTTATTGCCAGAATGATCTGCTATAATGCAAAGCAGAATGGACTAGAACAGAAAGGGACTGGAGGTGAATCACTGTTCCACAATAATGTGAGCTATGCACACTGACTTAAACGTAAAAAATCAAAAAGCCTGTTTGTAAACAGAAAATAGGTCCGAAATGGTACATATTCTAACCATTGAAATTTTAACCCAGTGATGGTATACTGATTTAGGCTAAGGAATAGAAGTATAGAGATCAATATCAAAGCATAAGTCACATTTCTCTCTCCAGCTAAGGTAATTAAAGGAACTTTAACTTTTGCCTTTGTTGAGTATAGCTAATAAAGGTCACCATGTTGATCTATCCTCCAGGGAGAAAACTGAACAACTCTAATATTCTAAAACCTGATTACATCTTGCATGTCACATGACTTCTCTAAAACAGAGTTTGGCAAATCCCCAAAAGTTATGATGAAAAACAGCAGCTCTCAAAGATTTTCACAAGTGAGGCTAATTTTGCAAGTCTTCAACGGGAGAAGATTCAGAAACTGAATAAAAGAGCTATAAAATGTTTACTGGCTTAATAGTTCTAAATAAAATAAACTTCTAAAATAACACTGATCCTATATTCTTAGACTCTACATCATAAAAAACAATTCCATTACTCATATTATGCATAAATGTCAGTGTTCCCACAACACTCCAAACAGGCACAGGTGTTTCCAAAATGTTGAAGGGGGCCAACTAGGTAAGGGTCTGGGGCATTGAGCATCTTCTTAGAAACCCCCTTCTTTGAACTCCTTACCAGTGTCAGTACAACTGTCCTGGTCTCAATTAACTTCCTTCAGAGCCTTTGCTTACCACAGTGCTATCTGAGATGAGCTGTCCACGTGTTGTCTGTGGCCCCATTATATGTTATATGTTGACAGTGGTTATTTTGGCTCATCATCTGGCTTAATGAAAACTCAAATACAAGGCATACTGATGATTAAAAGTTAACATTTTTAAAAAGTTAACATTTATCTACCTCATTTATACATCTATTGACTAAAAACCCTGGCCTGCTACAAAGAAGACCACAGTCACAGACCTTAAAGCTCTGTTTACCTCAGTTTGCAGAAGAAACATCAGGCCAATGAGAAAGCATAGGGATTTCCAAAACTCAATTCAAAATACATGTAAAGACTGATTGGCAAAATAAGGTCTTTTAATATTCTAAGTCCAGGACAGTGACTTGAAATTTCAGAAAAATACTATGTGGACATACTGATTTAGAGAGGTAAAGGCAGCTGTTGAGATTTTCCTTTTTCAACCTGACACATTGTGAGAATTATTCAAATAATATCATTTTCTCTCCTAAAAGACTCACGTTTGCATTATATCATGCCTTCGGGGAGGAAATGTAATCAACTAGTTTACAGAAATGCATTGAAATGCAAGGCTCTAGTAAATGTGTAGGCAGATGTCCATGTTCTAACCCCAGCACCTGGGCCCATGACATTGCAGAGACAAGGTGAATTCAAGGTTGCTGACTACTTTCCCTCAAAGTAAAGAGATGACCACAGATTATCCGGGAGGGCTGCATGCAACCACCAAAGTCCTTGTAGATAGGAGACAGAGGTAGAAGCCTCAGAGAGATTTAGAGGTACTACACTGCTGCCAAATGATGAAAGAAATCTCTAGAAGGTTCCAAAATGAATCTAACCCATATGACCCCCCCAATTTTCATCTGCTGAGACTGAAAGAGAACAGAGTATTTGTGACAAGGCTGTGAAAGAGGTCAGAAAATGATGTATTACGCCAATGTCAGTCTAAAGAAAGAGACAATTTTTGTTTATCTTCTCCCACAGTATGTATTTGCAAATATTTAAAAATAGTGAGTTTGGATTAAGGAGACTGATTCATGAGAATGCCTTCGAAGCAACTAAAAACTCTTGATTAAAATTTCAAGTTGTGTGGTAGACCAGCCTTGTCAGATGGCCAACTAATGTGACCAGAGTTGGCAGAAGCCTGTGGTCTCCTGTAGGGAAACAGAGAGGACAGTTGGTGGCCTTTTATAGCAAGTATCACTAATTACAGCTCACGCACTGCATCTCTAACTAGGACACAACATGGAATCTCATGGCTGTTCCAACTCTCTGTAAGTTAATTACGTTGTGACACAAGTCAAGGACTTATCAACGTCCTATGACACAAAAACAAACTACATGTACATGAGAATAAAATCAATAGTCCTTCACCAAGCACTAAGGATGTTGCTCAATGCCTAAATGTCTAAGGTCTTCAGTGTTCGCATAAGTGACCATGGCTCATGTGAGTGGTTCCACATGAATGAGCTCATCAGGTGTTCATCATGGATGAAATACATATTGCCTATAGATACACTTCATAAATAAGGCAACTGGGGTGGGAAGATATTAAGTAAGTCACCCAAATCCACGAAGCCAGGGAGCTGGGTAGGATGAGCTTACTAGGAGCGTCTGTCTCCTCACTAGTTCTAGCTAATATTCTTACCATCCCATAGAGTTACTTGGAGGCAGAATTTTGTTGCACAGATTAAAAAACAAATCCCAAGGGGAAGATGGATGCTAATAAACACTGAATTTCAATTTCTTTCAACAAATGAATCAGTGAAATTACTAAGGGAGAAGCAGCAATAGTTCCTCATCTTCCAGGCATGACTCAGGAGACTCGGATTTGTTTTTGAATATTTTACTGGAGAGAGCTAACGGGAAGCTCTCAGAGGAGTTACAAGGTAAAAGTGTCCTGGCTGCAAAGCACAGAACTAAATGGTAGGGTTCCTCTCATTGTCCCTCTCCTCCAGACAGTGAGAAACAAGCCCTGATCCTCCCACATACCGCTATTTAAGGACAAGCAAGTTCTGGCTCCTGAAAGCTATAGAGTGGAACTTGGAGCCAGAAAGCCCTCATTAGCCTTCTTGGGGGTGATCTTGGAGAGGGTCTTTTCATGATTTGTTCTAGGCTTTGTTGGATCAAGGTGAAATGTTATGACCGACACAGTCTACTCTGAAATGGGCACATTTCTCTCCATCTGAAAGCCAGCCTTGCAGCACCTAGCTGAGTGGCCCTGGGGGGGAAGGTACCAGGGCACTCTGACCTCCATTTGTCTTTGCAGAGTTGCTCTGCACATTTATAAGGACTAAGTAAGACATCGTGGGAAGCAGCCAATGCCTGTTCTCACTTTATTCATGTCCAATTATGTGAGATAGATAATATGGGCCAGTAGGCTTGCATATATCATCTTGTCAGGGACTCCCAAGGGTATTTGCATTAGCTTATGTCTATCAGTGCAAAGGAGAGAAACTTTTATTCATTTTTCTCAGCCACTATTTTGTTGTTGTTGTTGGTATTGAAGCTTGAAGTCAGGGCCTCACATTTGCTAGGCAGGCGCTCGACCACGTGAGCCACAACTCCAGCTCTGAGGAAACCTAGCAATGCTCAGAGACAGTGCTCTTAAACCGGCATGTCACAGTATTGTGGACCCAACTTCGAAAGTTTTGCAGAGGGGCAGTGACAGGTTTGCATCCTGGGGGGAGTTTCCATGGCCTCACATTACCTTCTAAGATGCATTTTAACCCAAGCAGATATAGCCAACCTTTTATTTAAAAAGCACATTTAAGAGGTAGGCACCAGTGACTCATATCTGTAATCCTATTTAGAAGGCTGAGATCTGAGGATAATAAGTTTGAAGCCAGCTTGAGAAGGAAAATCCGACTATCTCCAATTAACTACCAAAAAGCCTTGAGTAAAAATAAAAAGAAAGAAAAGAAGAGCTAATGGACAGCACCAGGCACTGTGTTCAAGCCCTAGTACTGTGGCACGCACATGCACACACATGCATGTATACACACAATTACATGTTAAATTATTGCAGACAATCAGCCAGTAAACACAGACCCTTATAAATTTGGGATGGTGCCCTGATGTATTCAAGTGTCACTCTCCCCCTCCAACTCCTCTGCATCCACCCAACGAGTCCCTGTGGGCTCATCTATTCCTAGGGCCATTACTCTGTCCTCTAGGGCACACTCACAAAGTCATAGCCACAGTGACTCCCCTGTGAATGGTGATACGGTATTACTCTGTAGAATTCTGAGTGCACAATACACCAGGCAATTTTTTAAAATCATAATACATCATACATTATTCTAAGTTCAGTGAGTGGGATGACGCCTGTCCACATTGTGCTACCATTACCAGCACCTATCTCTAGAATGCTTCCCTTCATTTCCCTTCTCCCTGTGCCAGCCTCCTACCCAGTCTACTTCCTGTCTAGGACCTTGTGTAAGTGGATACGGTATTTGTCCTATTTGTATCTAGTTCATTTACTATGATGTTCTCAAAGTTCATCACTTTTGGCTTTGATATAAAAGCCAAGTTTTCCTGCTTCTTGGCTGTTCTGAAGCAAGCAGTGTCCTCTGCCAGTCACTTCTATCATGAACTGCTGCCTCCACACAGGTATTGAAATCACACACCTGTATGTTCTACATTTGGGGTATTTAAAAGTACAGAGTTTCACTTAAAAAGTGTTCTAAGTAAGCAGGGCACCATTGACTCATGCCTGAGATCTGAGGAACACAGTTCAAAACCAGCCTGGACAGTAAAGTCCATGAGACTCCTAACTCCAATCAACTACCAGAAACATGGAAGTGGTGCTGGGGCTCAAAGTGGTAAAGCACTAGCATGGAGCAAAAAAGCTTAAGACAGTGTTCAGGCCCCGAGTTCAAGCCGTACAACTGACCAAAAAAAAAAAAAAAAAGTGCTCTAAGAGGGTAAAAGTATCCTAAAAATTATTTTCAGTATTTTGGGATTTCTTCTACATTTACAATCAGACACAAGCCAAATAAAATAAAACTCAGTAAGACAAAAACCCTCGTAAATATTTCCTTCCCCTATATCTAGCTCCAATCAAATCTCTCACTTACTATTCTCTGCCTACTGCTGGCCCAGGGCCTCAGAAGCAACTGCTCCCTTAGCCCTACGGGCCTATTCATACCTCCCAGACCCCCTTTTCCCCTTCTTGCAAGCCTCATCTCAGGTGACAATTGGAAGCTTCCCCTCCGCTACACCAATGAATCTTCTTCAGTCCCTTGTGTTACAGGGATGAGCTGTCAAAGCGCTCCATCCATCTCAGCATTCCCAGCCATCTGAGTTTCTGGAACATCTCATCTGGCATAAAGCATGAAGCAGTATCTCCTCCTCAAAAGCTCTCTCCCTGTCATTTTTCAACATCACCCTCAGTTATGGCCTCTGAGCATCCTCACAGCAAGTTGTCTGCTATGCTGCTCCGCTCCCTCCACCATTGTGTGGTGTGGTTTTTACCCCTTCCACAGTCCTCACGTTACCTGCACAGTCAGCAGCAGCCCTCCTGTCAGTGTAGGAGTCACTGGGCTGCCCTGCAGCGTCTCCTTCCTGGTTGACTAGTTCTTAGTCCAGCTGACTCTGCCTGCTTCTGTGCTTGAAATAAGAGGCCACCTCTCCTCTCTACCCATGCTGCACCCCAAAACAGCCCAAGTCATATCTACCCAACTACCTACAGAACATCTCATGGGGATATCCAGTGAGTACTCCAAATCTCCTACATCCACAACAGATCTCTTGATTCTACAATGCAATGAACAGCAACAACCGAACACTAAATCATGTAGCAGAAAACCACTCAGCATACTGCCTGGAGATTCTTGATCCCTCTCCTTCTCCCCCACCCCCTCCCCCTTTCCCTCTCTCTCTCTTTCTCCCTCTCTCTCTCTTTCTCTCAACTCCAACCACTTCCTACCCCCCTCCACTGCACAGTCCTGACCAGGGATCTAGATTGTGCTTTCTCCTAGTCCAACTTGTTTCTACCTCTCCCAGCAAATGATTAAGGTGGCAACATATCTAGGAGGAATAAAGTTTAACAAAGGGCATGAGATTGCCAGGAAGGCAGCATGACACTACATTATTTACCTGATGAAATGTTACCAGCTTCTTAAAAAATTCCAGCCTTCAGGGCTGGGAAGCTGGCTCAGTGGTAGAGTGCTTACCTTGCATGCATGAGGCCCTGGGTTCGATTCCTCAGCACCACATAAGCAGAAAAAGCCAGAATTGGCACTGTGGCTCAAGCAGTAGAGTGTTAGTTTTGAGCTGAATAGCTGAGGGACAGCACCCAGGCCCAGAGTTCAGGCCCCATGACCAACAAAATAATAAATAAATGCATAAGTTAATTAATTAATTCCAGCCTTCAAAATTTGGTACTTACATCTATCCATTCCAGCCTCTAATCAAAAAAAAAAATAGGCCATTGAACCCTGAAACATCACAAAATACAGTATGGCCCTTTTGGCAGAGCTGTGAATACAAAAGTATCTTGTTACATGAAAATATTGATGTTTATAAACAGTGGTAATCACCATTACCATAGTGAAAGACAAAGTATGGTATGACAGTGGGTTAGTGTAGAAATTTAACAGATTTTCCATGATCAAAAAACAGTTAAATAAGCCTGGCTCCAGTGGCTCACAACTGTACTCCTAGCTTACTCAGGAGGCTGAGACCTGAGGATTGCAGTTCAAAGCCTGCCTGGACAGGAAAGTCTGTGAGACTCTTATCTCCAATAAACCATCAGAAAACTGGAAGTGGTGCTGTGGCAGAGTGCTCTCGCCTTGAGCTGAAGGCTCAGGGACAGTGCCCAGGCCCATGACCAACCAAAAAAACAAAAAAAAAAGGTTAAATATATTTGTTTAAAAATGTTGCAAGCCACATTACGTATTACAAAAACTCCTACAATTCAAAGAAAAAAAGACCAACAAAGTAGGCAAAAGACACAGACGTTTGAACAGGCATCACAAATGTTGCCTAAAAAAAAAAAACATTCTGCCTCATTCATCATCTGAAACCAGATTTTAACACTAGCTGAGTAAAGAATGGAAAAACGTTGATATATAAGTATTTGGAAGGCCATAAAACAACCTGAGTCATGTGTTCCTTTGGACAGAGGAAAATAGAGTGACTACTTGGGAAAACAAGTAGGATTATTCTCCAAAGCCAAACACCAATCTAAGTACAATGCCATGATTTCATTCCTACTTAGATTCCAGATCCCTTCTCATATGACAGGAAACTTGCACAGTGAGACTCACAGTGGTCCAGTGAACAGTGGAAGAAGAGAATGAAGAGAAACATCAATCACCCCATCAACAGCAAGGAGAAAGGCAGGTAGAACAGACACACAGTCCAGAACTCTACAGCAGGGAGAATGAAGCATCTGGCACATCCTATAACCATGTAGGTAATTGTGACAAACAATATAGAACCCAGGGAAATATCCAAAGACCATGTGCTGCATGGTTCTATTTTCAGATCCCCACAACAAACATTGTTGTTCAGGCTTACACATATTCTAGGTGAAATTCATTTCCAAAGGAAAGCAGTAAGTGATAGTGTAAATAAATGGGGAAGAAGAGACAAACCTCACGGGCAGAAGCATTTTAGATAACTTTGGCCAAGTGCACTCAGGGAGCATCACAGCCTGCCTTCAGGTGTAGCTGTGCTTAGATGTCCTTCCAAGAGCACGGTATGGAAAAGAAGGGGTGACTGGAATGGACAGACTTGTGAGTTCTCAAGGTCAACACTAGCAGGGATAGTCACAATGACAATGTCCACCTTTGAAAATAATGTGAATAAGAAAGGTGCTTCACCTCTGTGGTCTTCCTCTAAACAATCTACAGTTCCTGTCTGCATATGAGAAAAACCATCATGTAACTCTCAGAGGGACTTCCTACAAAATATCCAACCTCTCAAAACCATCAAGTTCATCAAATAGACAGGGAGACTAAATATCATGTGATATCCAAGCATCCCTGGAAAAAGAAAAAATAAAAAAGAAAGGATATTTGGTAAAGATTTTAAACTTCCAAGGAGGTATAGGCGTTAGTTCATAATAATGTGGTGGCCACACTGGCTCTTTAGTTGGGTGCAGTGTGACACAGTGAGTGATATACTAACATGAGGAACAGGAGGGAAAAGTAGACACTGGGCATCTGTGAGGACTCCACACTGTCTTCCCCATGTAACCTGGGAGCAATGGGACAGGATGGGGCAGAGAATACCACAGTTCCCACAGTCCAGCAATACATGAGCATTTAAGTTGAGACATGGCCAGTAAATACTGTCATTATGCCCCCAAGCGAAAAAACGGCAACCTGTGCGTTTTGTTCCAATCAAATACACTGAATCTTACAAAGGCAGTGTAGAGGCTTCAAAACAACATGGGCACTTAGAGTTAGCATTTCACTAACTGGCATTTTCTGACACCCCCAGGCACAGGAGTCAGGTAGCTGTACCCTTAAGTTTGTACTTTAGCGCCACTGGTGGCTGGGCCATGAATGAAGGGATCAGTTCTTTGGGGTTTGATAAAAATGATACCTACATCTAAACCACAGAGAGATGGAGTATATGAGCTCACATCCAGAGTTATGGTTTCTATTAAAGATGACATTTGGGCAGTAGCCATGATCTTTCTGCAGGCACAGCTGAAAAGAGAAGTGAGCACCAGCCCTTTTCTCCACACAGTGTGCTGCAGTTCACTAGGAAGACACACAAAGCAAGGACATTTGCACCACAGCCTAAGGGATGAACCGGTTCTGTAAAGTCAGGAACAAGGATATGGAGGCCATGCACATGGGTCACTAGTTCAAGATGCAGTCAAAGACAAGCTGAGACTTCAGCTTGAGTCCTTGGCCCACGTTTAGTACTAGTATGAACACAACCATGAAAATAGGCACTTCATTTCCAACATCTGGCATGACTTACAAAGCTGTCTATTGGTTTTTGGACTTGTTTCTTAAGACTTAGCCAAAACAGAGCTTAAATACTGCATTCTACATTGTTTTGGTTATGTGTGATATGGATACACATGTGTAATTGTGTGTGGCACTGTGTATGGAAGACTGTGTGTAGATGAGATTATATGTGTGTATAAACAAGACTAATGTGGGTAACTATGTATAGGATCTTGTGTTATTGTGGGGAGGCGCTATATGTATATGTATGTAACTGGGTATATGAAACTATGTGTGTGTGGTTGTAGTATATACATACATATATGATGGCATGTATACAACACTATATGTGTGTGGCTTTATGGGTATGTGTATAACTAGATTATGTGTATGAGACTGTAACTGTGTATATTACTAGATGTATACATGTGATTATATCATATAATTATATGAGTATGTATATAACTGTGTGGCTGTATATGACTGTGTATATCTGGCTGCATGTAACTATGTGTGCATTATGGGTATGTGTGCACATGTACATCTGTGTGGGGACTATCATGGGATTTTTAACGGCAGTAATCTTAGTCAATGCACCCAGCTTATGTTTTATTTTCATATGATAGACATTAAATACAGTGTACATTTTGTGGATTATAATTGTGTGTGAACACAAAAAGGTATGGTTAAGATCTCAAGAAAGCAGGGAAATCTCTTGATGAGGAAAATATATTCTACAACAACATTCAACTTCCTCCTTTCCATCCTATTCTTTTCCTTTTATGAATATCAACTGCTACACAAAGTTAGAAATGTCCTAGATTTCCAACTATAGCCTACTGCAAAAAGAGGAAATAAGTTGTCCTTTAAAAATGTTTGCCTTATAGAAAGCCCACCGATTGGGAGAAGATCTTTACTAGCCATACAACGGACAAGGGCCTCATATCTAAAATATACTTGGAACTCAAAAAATTAAACCACCCAACAACAAATCCTCAAAGAAACAACTGCCCAATAAATAAGTGGGTGAAAGACTTAAAGAGAAGCTTCTCTGAAGAAGAAAGAAGGATGGCCAATAGACACATGAAGAAATGTTCAACATCCCTAGCCATAAAAGAAATGCAAATCAAAACAACATTGAGATATCACCTCACTCCAGTTAGAACACCAAAAATCAAGAACTCTAACAACAACAGATGCTGGAGGGGATGTGGACAGAAAGGAACCTTACTTCATTGTTGGTGGGAATGTAAACTTGTTCAACCACTTTGGAAAGCAGTATGGAGGTTCCTCAAAAGACTTCACATAGATCTCCCCTATGATCCAGCAATCCCACTTTTGGGCATTTACCCAAATGTATACAAACAAGACCACACTAAAGCTACCAGCACAACTATGTTTATTGCAGCATTATTTACCATAGCTAAGATATGGAACCAACCCAGATGCCCCTCAGTAGATGAATGGATCAAGAAAATGTGGTATATATACACAATGGAATTCTATGCCTCCATCAGAAAGAATGACATTGCCCCATTTGTTAGGAAATGGAAAGGCTTGGAAAAAATTATATTAAGTGAAGTAAGCCAGGCCCAAAGAAACATAGGTCCCATGGTTTCCCTTATTTGCAATATCTAGTATAGGTATGAGTCAAGTGGAAAAGGTCAGATAATGTGATGTTAGGAAAACGAACCCTTAAATATGTATTTTAATGTTTTCGTTTCTTTCATGCATGTGTTTCTAACGCATTTATAAGATTATTTCTTTGTTGCTTTGTATGTCCCTCCCCCACAGTGTAACCCCCGCTTTCACTATATTTGATGTCAGTATAACATGTGGAGGAGATGGGGACAAACAAGTCGTTTAAGGATTCAGGTGGACCTCTTGCAACAAGGAGAATTACAAAATGTCATGTCAAAGCAAGCTTTACAATGTCGGTGTGGGGGGGGAAGGGGGGTATGATTGGGTGGGGGGGAGGGGGGAGGCTGGGAAGGGAGGTGAAGGGTAAACAAAGGAGGAGGCTGCAATGCTTGGTAAGAAATGTACGCATTATCCTGCCCATGTAATTGTAACTCCTCTGTACAGTATGTTCACAAATAAAATAAAATAAAATTTTAAAAAAATAAAAAAAAATAAAGCTACCAGCACAACTATGTTTATTGCAGCATTATTTATCATATCTAAGACATGGAACCAACTCAGATACCCCTCAGTAGATGAATGGATCAAGAAAATGTGGTATATATACACAATGGAATTCTATGCCTCCATCAGAAAGAATGACATTGCCCCATTTGTTAGGAAATGGAAAGGCTTGGAAAAAATTATATTAAGTGAAGTAAGCCAAGCCCAAAGAAACAAAGGTCCCATGGTTTCCCTTATTTGCAATATCTAGTGTATGTATGAGTCAAGCAGAAAAGCTCAGATAAGGTGATGTTAGGAAAATGAACCCTAAGATATGTATTTAAATGTTTTTTTCTTTCATGAATTTGTTTCTAACACATTTATAAGATTATTTCTTTGTTGCTTTGTATGTCCCTCCCCCACAGTATAACCCCTGCTTTCACTGTATTTGATGTCGGTATAATTTGTGGAGGGGAAGGGGAAAAACAAGTCGTTTAAGGATACAGGTGGACCCGTTGCAACAATGAGAAGTACACGTTGTCATGTCGAAAACGAACTTTACAACTTTGGTGGGGGGGGGGGGAGGATTGGGTGGGGGTGGGGTGGGGGTTTGGGGGAGGCTGGGAAGGGATGGGAAGGGGAAACAAAGGAGGAGGCTACAATGCTTGATAAGAAATGTACTCATTATCTTGCCCATGTAATTGTAACCCCTCTGTACAGTATTTTCACAATAAAAAAATAAATTAAAAAAAGAAATACTAAGGAAAAAAAAAAGACACAGACACTAAAAAAAAAACAAGTGACAACAGGGTACAAACCAAAGGGAGAATGCTTTCACTGTATTTGATGTTGGTATAACTTGTGGAGGGGAAGGGAAAAAATAGTTTAATTAGGGATACAGGTGGACCCATTGCAACAATGAGATGTACAAGTCGTTATGTCAAAAAATGAACTTTACAACTTTGGCTGGGAGGGGGGATAGGAGGGGAGGATCAGGCTGGGGGAGGGGGGAAGTATGGGAAGGGGAAACAAAGAGGAGGCAACAATGCTTGATAAGAAATGTACTCGTTATCTTGCCCATGTAATTGTAACCCCTCTGTACGGTATTCTCACAATAAAAAAAAATTTTTTTTAATGATCAGGCAAAAAAAAAAAAGAAAACATAAACAAAACAAAAACAAAGAAACAACAGAAACCCTCTTGTATCCTTATCTTGGAGTTCATCTCAATTAGCATCATTTTATATGGTCATATGTACATTGAGTTATTATGATCCTATGCTAGGACTACTCTAGGCATATACTAATTATTACAAGTGAGGGAAAACATGGAGCCTATGTTTCTTTGGGTCTGGCTTACTTCACTTAAAATGATTTTTTCCAAGTCTTTCCATTTATGTCATTCTTTTTGATAGCATAGAATTCTATTGTGTGTGTGTGTGTGTGTGTGTGTGTGTGTGTGTGTGTGTGTGTGTGTGTGTGTGTGTGTGTGTGTGTGTGTGTGTGTGTGTGTGTGTGTGTGTGTGTGTGTGTGTGTGTGTGTGTGTGTGTGTGTGTATCACATTTCTTGATCCATTCATCTGCTAAGGAGCATATTGGTTGGTTCCATATCTTAGCTATGGTAAACAATGCTGTAATGAACATAGTAGTACTAGTAACTAGAGTGTGGCCTGTGATTGGGTAAATGCCCAGGAGTTTAGCCTTTTCAGGAACCTCCACACTGCTTTCCAGAGTGGCTGAACCAGTTTACCTTCCCACCAACAGTGTAGTAGCATTCCCTTTTGGCCACATCCCTGCCAATATCTACTACTATTTGTTTTCCTGATAAAAGCCATTCTAAACTGGGGTGAGGTAGAATCTCTCTTTCTTTTATGGCCAGAAATCGTGAACATTCTTCATGTGTCTATTGGCTATTCTTATTTCCTCTCCAGAGAAGTTTCTTTTTAATTCTTTAGCCCACTTTATTAATGGGGTGGTTGCTTCTTTGAGGATTTGTTATTGGGGGTTTAATTTTTTGAGCTGTAGGCATATTTTTGATATGAGGCCCTTGTCCGTTGTATGGCTAGTGAAGATCTTCTCCCAATCTGTGGACTTTCTAAAATAGTGTGGCTCATAATTTAGAGGTTTCAGTCCACAGCTCACTTGCTCCACAGCAGTGAGTTTGTGGTGAAAGAGAGCCTCATAAAGACAGAAGTGTGCCCAGGCTCCTCACTTCACAGTAGCCAGGAAGCAGAGATAGGAAAGCACACAGTCTCCAAAGGCCTAAAGTAACCTACTTCCTCCCACCAGACCGCGCCTCCTGAAGTGTCCAGTACCTCCAAAAATAGCACTATCAGCTGGGGAACTGAGCCTTCAACACACAAGCCTGTGGAGACATTTCATAGACACACAAAAGCACGACGACGTAACCATTCTGCTTTATTTTGTGAACATTCACACTGAGCACTTTTCTCAGTCTTTTTTTTTAATATACATACAGATAACTAAAATGTTTTTAAAGTGTGCCAAGTTCAGACAAGGCAGAGAAGGAAGCTCGCTCTCAGGGGAAAGGAAACTTAATGTTGAGAAAAGTCAGAATAGGGCCAAACCTAGAAAGGGTCCAGGACTATACAAAAGAGTTCAAGTCCTTTACCACGTAGTCTGTCTAGTATGTGGTTCTGATTTGGGAATAAAATTCTTAATGGTTTATTGTTATGATTTTGTAGAGAAAAACAAGTGAACATGGATTCTATGTGTCAGTCTCTTTATATTTTCCATTCCTACAAACTGTCCATACTAGATGCCAACTGCCTGACAGAAGATGCCCAGAATTCTCCAGGATATGAAATATAATTATTTTGTATAACCAGAATCTCTATCAAAATCATATTACCATATTTTTTCAGTACTGGAGTTTGAACTCAGAGCTACCATCTTGTTTAAGGCAAGTGCTCTACTGTTTGATCCAGGACTTCGGTCCTTTTTTGCTCTGGTTATTTTAGGGATATTTTTTGTTTTCTGTTTATGCCAGCCTGTACAATGATCATGCTATGCATCTATGCTTCTTTTCTGCCATAGCTGCGATGACAAATGTGCATTACCACATCCAGTGTTTGTTGTTGCTGTTGTCTGGAGAAGCTTTTGCCCGGGCTAACACTGAAATGCTGTATTCCCAATCTTAGCCTCCTGAGTAGGTAGAATTACAGGCTTGAGCCACTGTGCTTAGCTTCCATCAAGACCTTACACAGATGGGAACACCAGTCTTAAAGATCAGCCAGTACAACATAAAGAATCCAATCCTGAGGACAGGAAGTTCTGACAAGGTAACAGTATATGCAAATGATCTGGGGAAGAGAGAGGGTCTGTACTGACAGAGCAAAGTTTGCACATACTTTGTTCTGAAGTTTAAGTATTTCCCTTCCTGAGATGCTCTGAAGTAGTCTAATGTCTCCCACTAAGAAAAACAAAGTCCCCATGAAAGTCCCTGGGAGGAGAGAAATAACCCTGTTCTGCTGTGCGATTTCTCTGGCGACTTACTCCAGGATCTCACCAGTCCTCAAGCTAGGACCTCAAAAGTGAAAAATACAAGAGTTGGAAGAACTTTAGAGCTCCCATTTCTGGCATGTTCCCTAGAGCTACAGTGTCTGATGGTATTTTATTCTGAAAAAGATACATCCCACTGAGAGCTAACTCACTATCAGGGTCGAAGATCAGAATCTCTAACAAACTCATACCAGTCATGGATCACCCAAAGGAAGATTTTTGGAACAACACAGAAGTCCAGACCCATTCGCCCACTCCAGGCTGATCTGGAAAGGACCATCCTAGAAAGGACCTGAGCATCTCCAGATGGCCCTAGGCTTCCTGCCTAGGAGCAGGCTTCCAAAGGCCTAGGGCGATACATCATCTGTCTTATCTCCACTCTATCCCCAAGCATGAATCCTGTTTCAGTTATCTCCTATCTAAGTCTAACCCTCTGAAAGTAAGGCCAAAAGTTAACACATAGTAATGGGTGCACTCAAACCTAGAATATGCATGCTGCATATACACACATATACACACGTGTATACAGAGACTCTGTTCTGAGTACACGCAGAAGAGGCTTGATATCTATCCACTGGAAAAAAATCTAGCCAGCATGGTATGAAACTCTTAAAATTTGAGTTCTCAAGTCTAAGATGTGGTCCCTTGAAGACAGCCTGTATGATCTTCTTACACATGTAATGAGAAGAGGCCCCTCCAGTCCCAGACTTTGCACAGGGAGGACAATTATCCCCAGCTCTTAGAATCAATGGCTGTCTCTAGTGCTTCCTCTTGCTGAGCACAAAATCTTAACTCAAAAACCTCTGGGTAAGTTGTCATCTTGGATCCTCTAAGAAAGCAAGCCTCATTGAGGGCTGGGTTTTCAGGTCTGCTGTATTCCCCACTCATTCCCCCAGGTCAGCAGTGCGGCTTGAGGCAGAAGCCAGCAGAGGAGTCCCATTATCCTATATTTTGTGTTCGAAGATCACACAACTTATGTCAGCCATGAGACTGCTATCACAATGAAGAAATGAACATACTAAAGACACCACACTCATGTAGCCTCTACAACAGTATACTGCCATTATTGCTCCACTATCAGCCATGATTGTTATTTGCTTCTGGTGCCTGATTTATAAATTATAAACTTCACCAAAGATACATATGTACAGGAGAATACAGAGTATCTATATGGATCTGGAAGTACCCACAGGACTAGGATTCCACTGAGGTCCTAGGATGCACCTCGCAGGTATGGAAGGATTACTGTCTATGCAGATGTAATACTAAACATTCCTCGATATGATCAGTGGGAGTTAAGAAGAAGGGGAGGCCGTCACTCACACATGAAATGAGAAGAGAACAACTGAAAAACAGAACCCAAAGTGGAATGTTGGCAGCAGAAGAGACAAGCTATTTAGAAAAAAGAAGAAAAAAAAACTACTAAAAATGCCAAGTCTAGAGACTCCTTCCACCCCATGTCCCCAGAGGGGATAAGCTGTCTGGGTACTTGGGAGGGATGTCACCACTTAAAGAGCCCTCTGGCTTGAAGTCCATGCTGGCAGGGGGCTGGTGCTGACAGTGACTTGGGCAAGCTGTGACCTTTAGACAAGAAGGTCACAAAGCAAGGGCCATGGTCAGGAAATAGGCATAGCCTTTTCAAAATTACAAGCATGCTTACTTCATGCAGAGCAATCACACTCACAGCATATCAATGAATCTGTGTTGTGTCTCTGAGAGGCCTGGAGGGCACATGTCAACACATAAGGAGATGCAGTGCTGGCCTCCAGGATCACAGATATGGCAGAAGACATAGCTAGCTACCTGTTCCCACAAGCACTGAGGGTCCTTCACTTTAATTCAAAACATGCATTTTGTTTCTAGCTTGCTCCTTCATTCATCTAGCACCAAGAATCATGCCTCACAAACTGTGATCTCATATGGTCCAATTGATTCATGTTTTTAATATCCAATTTAATGTCTTGGAGCCAGTAATATTTCCAAAGAAAATATTTACAACAATATAATAAAAGTCAAGGGAAAACAAGTTCTTAGTGGAGGAAATCTGAAACGTGGCTGCTTGGTCTCCCTGCAGTGAGGCCTTCTAGTGGCAGAAGTCCCACGTCCAGAGACCTGTATACTCCAGTGCCCCAGGACATAAAAGACATATGTGCCCTGCAGGTCAGCACACTTTAGTGGTATCCCATATGGCATTCTTACACTGACACGTATGTGCCACATGTGTGTCTCAAGGCAGGGGTTGTGGGCTTTTAGCAAAGTGGACAATGTAAAAGTTTATTAAAACTCAAACTGCTGTCAGGAGGTAGAGGTAGGAGGATACAGTCTGAGGTTAGTCAAGGCAAAGTGCAAGACCCTATCTGTAAAACAAACTAAACAAAATAAAAAGCTGGGGCATGGCTCAAGCAGCAGAACACTTATCTAGGAAGTCTGAAGCTCTGAGTGGTCCCCAGTACTGTCAAAAAATAAAAATTAAATAAAAATAAAGCTCTGTATGATATCCTTCTTTTACTATTATCTTCTCATGTCCTTATCATCTATGTGCCTCATCTGGAGATTCTTCAAGTAAAAGAAAGTACTATTAGGCCAGCGTACCTGTCGTTCAACCTTTAGGTGTTAAGACCGGGTCATCATCCAACCCTGTACAAGGTAAGAAAAATACCTGTAGAGGCAAGAGGGCTGTGTATTTCATGGCCATTTCCTGTGTAGGGCTGTCTATGGACTCTCATACTTCCCAAGGAGCCTGCATGGAGCAGTACTCAGCATTGGGATTTAACATCTTTATACTTGGTCAGTGAGTTTGTCATTTTCTCATGGTTGAACTGTGTAACCATGAACTAGTGAAGCCGTGAAGTTTTATTTTTTTTCCCTTCTGTGCTTTTGCAGTATGTCTTCCAAAAAAATAGAGGAACAAACAAACAAATTATATTTATTTATTTTTTGGGGGGTCCGGTCGTGGGGCCTGAACTCTGGGCCTGGGCGCTGTCCCTCAGCTCTTCAGCTCAAGGCTAGCACTCTACCACTTGAGCCACAGCGCCACTTCTGGCTTTTTTCTTTTTTCTTTGTGGTGCTGAGGAATTGAACCCAGGGCTTCATGCATGAAAGGCAAGCGCTCTACCACTGAGCCACCTTCCCAGCCCCAAACAAACAAATTATAAATAAATAAAATTCCTGCCTTCCTGTCCTATCTCCTTTTCTTATGACTGATTGTAGATGCTGGATATATAATACTCTGGTTACTTGTTAACTAAAGTAGTCCTCTCTTATCTGAAGTTTCCTTTTCTGTAGTTACAGTTCCTTGTAGTCAGGTATTCTGGAAGTATAAAATGGAAAAAATTAGAAACAAAAAACGTGTGGTTTTAAATTACATGCAGTTCTGAGTGTGCTGACATCTTCCTGCCCCATCCAGCCAGGCTGTGAGTTGTCCCCTTGGGCAGTGTACCTGTGTGTACACTACCCTTCCGTCAGTCATTGACTGTCAGGCTTTTACACCATTGGCATATAGGATTTGGTGTGATTCATAGTCCCAGGCCTCCACTGAGTGTCTTGGAGTGTATCCTCCATGGATTAAAGAAGTCTGTAATAGTTTGTGAGTGTCTTGGAGTATATCCTCCATGGATTAACAAGGTCTGTAATAGATTCTGAATTTGTACCTTAGAGTTTACAAAAACATTCCATGAGTTTTCTTTGAAATAATATTATGTAGATTTTATTTTTCACCATCTATTATATGCAAGAAGAGAATGAACCCAATATATATGAGAAGAGAGGTTCTTTTTCTTTTTTTTTTGGGGGGGGGGTCTGGTTGGAGGGTCTGAACTCTGGGCCTGGGTGCTGTCCCTCAGCTCTTCAGCTCAAGGCTAGCGCTCTACCACTTGAGCCACAGTGCCTGATGTAGGTCAGGAATCCCTGGCCCCGGATGACCCTTAGCACAACTCAGGAATAGCACTCCTGTAGCTGGAAGACCAGTGCCCTCCTAGCCTCAGCCCAGCCTAGAAGGGCCACTACAGTCCCTCCCGGCCTGGAAAGGCCACAGGAGTCCCTGTATCCTCCCTGGCAACCCGCTCACAGCCTTCCCTCACTATCCCAAAGTGACTTCCTTTACTTTCCAAAATCAGTATTACTGGCTGAAATTTGTATTGCATTAAGAAGGAAAGGCTTTGAGTTAGGAAGAAGTGGGTTCCTAGCCTCCTCTGCCTCCCATTACGTGCGGCTTTGACCAGCTGTTTGATTTCGCAGAGCCTTATCCAGGTTCAAGATAAGCATTCTGGGAATGGATGGTCAATGTGTCATTTTCAGGTACATCAAGAATGACAGGGAATAGACCAGCAAGAACATGGGCTTACAATCAACAAAGTCAGTAATATTTTTGTCTTCCATGCCATGCATGGGGTAAAATATCTGCACCGGAGGCCAGAAAAGATCCACAGAGGCAACAGGCCCTACACCAGGTGTTTGCAAATGCAGGGGCTGCTTCCAATGAGTGGACAACTGTTTCATCAATTAGTACAGACTACCGCAGAACCTGGAGTACCAAAAGTTGGAACCATCTTGTGAAACTCTGAACCCACCTGTGGAGGAAGAAGCAATCAGTCCAAGTAGGCTATCTCTTTGGACCTCCAGGGCCTCAGCTGAGGATAAGGGGCCAGAGGTTCATTCCTACTTGCACAGAAGCCATCTTGAGGCGCAGAAGTCACTTTTAGGTACCAGAGCATCTCTAGCCCTATACCTCCAACAGCAGCTACAGCCCTGAAAACTTAAGGACTGACCAATAGCCTTGTCTATACAAAGTCTTTCTCAATAATTCTTGAAGAGTGGCCATCTCTGAGACTGCCACCAGCCAAGAGCTGGAGTGTAATATAAGGAGCCGATTTTAGGCAATTTTTCTAAAACTATTGTTACCATTTGGATATAGTTTGAGGTTCCCAAAGGAATGGTGTGTTGAAATTTGATCTCCATTGTGAGGTACTGAAGGGAGTAGAAACTTGAGCTGAGTAGTTTTTAACCAGTTGATTAGATCCAATCATCGGGGTGGGTCTCCATGATTGAATCCTAGAGGCTTTGTGTGGAGAGGGAAGAGACTAAAAGCCAAGCACAGGTTATCCAGCTCTTCCCATGTGATGCCCTGCACAACCTCAGGGCTCTGCCAGCAAGGTCATAACCAGATGAACTTTAAGAACCTCCAGAACTGTAAGCTTAAACCAGTTTCTTTTCTTTAAAAAGTTACTCATGCCCAGGCATTTCATTACAGTAATAAAAACAGACTGACAACATTTATAAAGTCTAGGAAAATGGTTCCTATGTAAATCCAGGTTCCTATGAATATATTTAAAAAGACATAGTACTGGATACATTCTTAGGAAGATCAGATATGACCTGCCTGGCTTTTCATTTTCCCCTGCTGAATTAAGCAAAGCCACTGTTGTTTCTGTGGAGGATGGAAAGGATGTATACAAGATTGTGGCTGATATTTACACTTTGGCTATTCCTGTGAGCAACTGAGAAGTTTGTGAAATCCAGGTCTTGTTTACTTAGCTTAGAAGTCTTCCTGCCTAAGCCACTGTCTTTTCTCCCTGGGAAACCAACATCCTTCCATACATTAAAGTGCTTTTCTTCTGAACTAGCCTCCAATAGCTTTTCAAAACCTCAAAGCCCACAGCATAGTGTACAAAGCTCTTCACGTCCTTCAACCACAGCAAGCAAGCAACAGCCAACCCCTAACAACAGGAAATGGCAGTCAGTTTTCAAAATTGGGAGCAAGAATAATGAATAGCTTGTGCATTTGTAAACAACCATCTGTTATTGAAAGAGGTGTGTGCTCCCATCCTCTTCCCATGGTCAACACTCCCCAAAATGAGCATGGCAGAGGCAGGGAGTCTCCCGTGGCTTAAATGGTGAGATGAGATTCTAGGCCAAAGAAATCTAAGCCCCAACTCCTCAAATTGCTCCCTCAGTTTTACGTCAAGGGCAGATCTAGTAGCAGGTCATACACCTTGAGTACCTGTAACTTGGAAAAACATTCAAGGCTGACATTCCACTTACCGTCTTTCCTGGCCAGCATAGCTTTCCCATCTTCTGACACATCAGATGGTAGAGTTTTTCAAAGACCAATCAGCATATGCCTGGCCTCCAACTTAATGCTATATGCCTCAGTCTTCAGAATCCATTAGACAGCTAGTCCATACAGCCTGCACTCTCTGCCCAGGTATCTTCTCATGCTCTTAAACTTATTCTAATTGTAACTTCCTCCAGCTTCTTTAGAGCCCTTCCCACAGGGTCTGTGCAGCCCCACCTCTGGCACCAGGGATGGCTATGTATTCTATTCTTATAGCAGTCAGATAGGCCTATAACAGCAGGCTGTGACAAAGAACAACACTTTACCTGGTTTTGTAGGTACTAAAATGCAGTACTAAAACAGCACTGTTGTTTTATGATTGGTATTTGCAATAAGTAATACAAGTAAATGTATCTCATGATTTTCTTAGAGAGTATCTTTCAAAAAACAAAAGTGAATTTGAGTAGGCAAACAAGGTTGTTGGTGTAGATGTCAAAAACTTTTGAAATATACACAGTCCTTTAAAATGATGTGAGTGTAGACATTTTGTTGTTTTTGTTGTTGTTGTTGTTTGTTTGTTTTTGTCGGTCGTGGGGACTGAACTCTGGGCCTGGACACTGTCCCTCAGCTCTTCAGCTCAAGGCGAGCGCTCTACCACTTGAGCTACAGTGCCACTTCCAAGTGTAGACATTTTGATTAGTACACATGCACTGATAATGTGTGTGGCTCTCTGACACTGCCCTGACATGTATTAATGCACCTTACTGGGTGCTTAGGCCCAGTGAGCACAGTAATCCTCACTTTTCTTGCCATTTCTCCCCTAAATTCCAGAAGAGGGCTAGCAATTCCAAGTTTGCTCATGCCACTGATGATTAAGAACTTCAGGAAGTAGCATCAGAACCTAGCACATGTTCCCTACATTCTGACAGATTGACAAGTGACTGCATTTACAAATGGCAAAATCCAGAGAGGTTCCAATAACTATTTTTAAAAAATTTAGAATCACCAGGAGTCTGAGAGCTTTCTTATATAATTAAATCTCAGGACTGGTATAGGAACACTCCCCCTCCCCCTACGCCCACCCAGGTCTTGGTCTTGCATAAAGTCTGGGAAGCTCCAGAAAGGCAGGCAGGGACTAGTAGCTCAATGGCACCCCTGGTGGCAAAACCTAGAATATCAAGTATAAAGGGAAGGCCTGGGAATCAATCAACCAGCTACTCAAACTCATTTCCACACCAAGCATGCTCTGATAATTAACAATGTCCTAATAAGTGGACAATATACCATTTTCTCTATAAAGAATATCACAAGGATAACAATATGGAAGCATTGGGATACTTAATCCTACCCTCATGAAATATTACATGCTCTCATGATATACCACATACTCAATTTATAGCCTTCTGAATGTGATACATCCAAAGAGGCATAATTGAAATTAAGAAAGTTCCACAAACATTTTAAATGTGTTGAGAGCAAAGTGCTGGTGGCTTATGTCTGTAATCCTATCTACTCAGAAGGCTGAGATCTGAGGATCTGGTCTGAAGCCAGCCTGGGCATGAAAATCCATGAGATGCTTAAATCCAATTAAGTATGCTCTCCTTCCCCAAAAAGCTGGATATGGATCTGTGGATCAAGTAGTAGAGTGACATCCTTGAGCAATAAAGCTCAAGAACAGTGTCCAGGCCCTGAGTTCAATCCCTAGGAGTGGTGGATACACACACACACACACACACGCACGCATGCACGCACGCACGCACGCACACACACACACACACACACACACACACACACACAAATGAGGAGAGACAGCATATTAAAAAAATGCCTTAATAATCACTGCAGACTAATTTAAAAGAAAATTCAAACCTAAGGTAGCAAACTGATGGAAACAGTTATACCAAGAGATTTCAGTCTGTAAATTCAACAATATCACAGAAATCTAAATAGTAGAAGCAAAAGATGGTTTTCAAGGAAAGATGAAGTAGGTGTTATTGTGGGTGTTATCCCACAATCTGAGACATAATCTGACTACCCAGCTTGATTTGGGCATCTAATGAACTGGATTGCCCAACCACCAATAACTCACAGGAAAAATGTTTCCAACTATGGTTTAACGGATAATTTTTGTGGGCTGAGGACATAGCTCAGTGGTTGTTTGCCTGGCATGCATGAGAACCTGGGTTCACTCTTCAGTGAAACACATACATGCATATACCCATGTACACAGTGTATGTGTATCTATTCATGCATGTGAACATACACAAGTTTTGCCACACAGCCATGTTTTTGTCTACAAGTTTTTGTCTACCTGCTACAGGATACGATGGAACTTCTGAGTGCCAGAATCCACGAGAAGTATAATTACAATTTTATCAGAATACATTTGGAGTAGATCTCTCACACAACAGAACCTTCCTAAGAATTTTTATTGTTTATATTTTCCTTTAATGGAGACTTATTTTCTCAGAATCAAAGCTGGAGTGAAGGATTTGCTAGGGAAAAAAGGTGCTTAGCAGTCCTAATACAGTACACAGCAGGCTCCAGTTCAGAACATGTTCTAGAAACATGTGCTGACCCAGGTGAGTGGATGCACTATCCTGTCCTACAAGTGCTGTATGTCTACTGTTCTACATCTTTCCTGTCTACAGCCATAACTCATCAATTTAAAGTTGGAAAAGGGAGATTGTCTATTTTGTTATTGTTTGTTTGGTACTAGAGATTCAAGCCAGAGCTTCATGCATGCCAGGCAAGTGTTCTGCCGCTTGAGCAACACCCCAGAATTTTTGCCCTTCTGTGAACTCAGGGCCCAGGTACTACTGTTCCTTAGCTTTTTCCACTCAAGGCTGGCATGCTACCACTTGAGACATACCTCCTCTTTTTAGTTTATGCTGGTTAACTGGAGACAAGACTTTCCTGCTTGGGCTACCTTTGAACTGCAATTCTCAGATCTCAGCTTCCCAAGTAGCTAGTATTATAGCCATGAGCTACCAGCACCTGGCTTATAAATTTGGTTTTTTTTTTTTTGGTTTTTTTTTTTTTGGTTTTTTTTTTTTTTTTGGGTCCGGTTGTGGGGCCTGAACTCTGGGCCTGGGCGCTGTCCCTCAGCTCTTCAGCTCAAGGCTAGCGCTCTACCACTTGAGCCACAGCACCACTTCCGGCTTTTTTCTTTTTGCTTATATGGTGCTGAGGAATCGAACCCAAGGCCTCAGGCTTGCAAGGCAAGCGCTCTACCACTGAGCCACCTTCCCAGCCCCTATAAATTTGTTTTTGACATAAGGTATCTATACCCTTTCCCAAAATGGCCTCAGTCCTACTTCCCAAGGAGATGGAATCACAGACATGTGCTACCACCTCCAGCAGTAATCCAATTTTTGAACTGGGTCCCTTAGAAGCTTAATTCAAGGCACTTTAACAAATATGAACTGTGTTTAATGGTCACATTCCTAGTTTAAAAATTACTGGGCAAATTAAGCATTTAAAACACGAATAGCAAATTCATCTGCTTGTTTTATGAAGAAAACAGAAGACTTACCTTTGGCACAAAGCAACAAGAGGTGACCGGCAAACACAGATGAGGTTTTTAGCTGATGATGTCACCACTGAACTTACAAAGATGTGGAGATCTGACAAACTCTCGAATCCAACTCAAATCTCAGTGAATCTTCATCTGGGACATCACTTGCATTAAAGGAATCTATGAAACCTATAAAGAAGTAGAGAGGAACATGCATTAGATGTGCATGTTTGATCAGGTCTGTCTTTTATCTACACAGGAGGGTCCCTTCCAAAGCCAGCCTGGAGAGGACAGTCCATAAAACTCTTATCTCCAATTAACCATCAAAAAGCTGGTATGGGCTGGGAAGGTGGCTCAGTGGTAGAGCACTTGCCTTGCATGCTCGAGGCCCTGGGTTCGATTCCTCAGCACCACATAAGCAAAAAATAAAAAGTGGGAAATGGCACTGTGGCTCAAGTGGTAGAGTGCTAGCCTTGAGCTGAAGAACTGAGGGACAGTGCCCAGGCCCAGAGTTCAGGCCCCACGACCGGACCCCTTCCCCCCCCCAAAAAAAGCTGGTATGGAATTGTAGTTCAAGTGGTAGTGTGCCAACCTTGAGCAAAAAAGCTAAGGGTCAACACTCAGGCCCTGAGTTCAAGCTTCACACAAGTGTGCATGTGTGCCTGCACACATTCTCTCTCACACACACAAATGTGCATGTTTGATTGAATTTTACCACTTTAAATAAATAAAAGTACCCAGTGATTTGCTTGAACCCAATATTTTTGAGCATATTCTAGAGGAACATTCCATCTTTGCTTCCCTGCACTAGTTCCGCAGCAGGAGTCATGGAGGGCTGAACCACACATCCTATGGCCAGCAGATGGAGGAGGGATAGGAAAGAGGGGCGGGTGGCAACCATGGAGGGGCCAACTTAGGCTCCTCAGTGCCTTCCAGCACTCTTATCCACAGCCCAAAGGCAGGTTCAGGAACCCTAAGAAAAAAGGTCTGCAAAGCATGAAACTGTGGGAAAATCTGGTTCTCTCTTGGAGTCCCTAACACTGACTATTTGCTGAGAGGAGACACCAAGTGGATCCCTGATCTTGGGTTAAAAACATCAAGAATACCACTCTAACTTAAAGGGAGATGGAGCTGATAACAGGGACTACAACTCCTCCCTTTTTGTACTGAGTCCAATATTGCTTTGCCTTGCCAATTCTTAAACACCCCTGCCCTTGACCAGCATTTTTGAGGAGACCCCCAAGGGCTATATAGACTTCTGAGTGAGTTCACTGGCATCTTTAATTACATTTCAAACCCAAAGGGGATCTGCCTTGACAGTTCACTCAGAGGCGATCTATTAATTCATCTTGAGCATGATTATGATCCAAAATGTTAAATACCCTGCAGAAAAAAAATCGAATTCTGTTTCAGTCAGACAGGAAAAGATAATTCAAGTAGGGCTATCATAAAAATGCTAAAAGGCAAGTTCATAAATTTTGACATAAGTATCCTTCTTTATGTATTCTCCTGTATTATCATGAAATCATCATGAGTTTTAAAAATACATATGATTCAATGCAAGACAAGGTGATCAGTAAACAGTAGGAGTCTAACTATGGTCAAGATTACAGTGCATACTACAAAAATTATTGCTCCCAGGGCTGGGAAGGTGGCTCAGTGGTAGAGCACTTGCCTTGCATGCATGAGGCCCTAGGTTCGATTCCTCAGCACCACATAAGCAAAAAGAAAAAAGCTGGAAGTGGCGCTGTGGCTCTAATGGTAGAGCGCTAGCCTTGAGCTGAAGACCTGAGGGACAGCGCCCAGGCCCAGAGTTCAGGCCCCATGACTGGACCCAAAAAAAAAAATTATTGCTCCTCACCCCATGCTTACGATCATGTGATGGGTCCCTAAAAGTGGAAGTTCTAGTATGTGGACTTGGGTCTTGAGCCAAGGTTTCTATTTCCTCTTGCTGACATCAATGGTTTTATTATCTATGCCACTTACCAAGGAAACACAATACACAGCAGTGCATTAGGCATCCATCCTCCCTGAACCACTTCCAATTCATATTTTCATGAGCTATTTTAGAAATAGGCAACATTTCTAAGATTTGAATTGAAAGGAATAATACTTCCCCAGGCCAATGCTTGGTTAAGTTCATAATCCGACAAGTGATATTACTGAACCTTCCTAACATTTTTTTTCTGATAAGATATTAATACCCAAATTTACTTAGGAGTTAACTTTCTTAGGCTCCATGTCAGTTGGCTTACCATCACTATACCAAATACCTGAGATTACTGACTTATAAGGAAGAACGGATTATTTGGGTTCAGAGTTTTAAGGTTTCTAGTCCTTTGTCAGCTGACTCGGCTGTTTGTGGCCTGTGATGAAGCAAAGCTAATACACTCAGTTCATAGCAACTAGGAAAGATAGAAGTCCCAAAAATCCCCTTCAGGACACGCCTCCAATAACCTAACTTCCTCCTTCAGCCCCACCTCCCAACAGCACCATGAACCAGTATCCAAGTCTTTATCACATGATGTTTTGGAGAAGTTTAAGGTCCTAAATATGACAAGGTCATTAAATATTTTCCATAATAGATTTTAGAGTTAGAAATTCTCTTGGTTCTTAAAAACCCAAGTCCAGTGAGCTGTACACTCACCCAAACAGAAAACCAAATGCTAGCAAGTTAGGTCTAGACCAAAGCAAAAGAACAATGAAATGGGGGGAGATGGGAAGAGATGGGAAGGGGAAACAAAGGAGGAGGCAACAATGCTTGATAAGAAATGTACTCATTACCTTGCCCATGTAATTGTAACCCCTCTGTACGGTATATTCATAATAGAAAAAAAGAACAATGAAATGGGTTTGAGATGCTGAATCTTTTGTTAATAGGCCAAGTCAAACCACAATGTCTCTGATCATTGTCCAACAGAAAGAGAACATGATTTGATAAGTAGTTGCAATGCAAGTTAAACAATGTAAAATTCACTTCAAGGTGCCAAGTGCCACCTTGGATTCAAGTGTGAGAAATGAAGGTTGCAGTGTTTCTTTGAGAAAAGCACTGCATTGGCAAATTGTCAGTGCCCTGCATGCCTCAGAATCAGAAACAAACACAGTGACCAAAACTGCACTGTTTTTTTGTTTGTTTGTTTGTTTGTTTTGGGGGGGGGGTCCGGTCGTGGGGCCTGAACTCTGGGCCTGGGCGCTGTCCCTCAGCTCTTCAGCTCAAGGCTAGCACTCTACCACTTGAGCCACAGCGCCACTTCTGGCTTTTTTCTTTTTGCTTATGTGGTGCTAAGGAATTGAACCCAGGACCTCAGGCATGCAAGGCAAGCGCCCTACCACTGAGCCACCTTCCCAGCCCACTGTCTATGGTTTAAATGAAGTTCTCCACTACTTCTGTCCATGGGGTGGGCGGGGGAGGGGGGTGCTCACTCAAAACTTTTGTTAAGGGAAGTTTTCATTACAAACTGTAATCTACACCCATCAGAAAAGCCAACACTGAAGCCAAACTAACACACCACCAAATAGTATCACGTGCATGCTCAAGTTCAGAGTAGAAGCCCTCACAATAGAATTTACTCAAGGATTTTCTGAACAGCCAGGCTAGATACGAATATATGAAAGTGTGTGTGTGTGTGTGTGTGTGTGTGTGTGTGTGTGTGCGTGCGTGCGTGTGTGTGTGTGTGTGTGTGTGTGTGTGTGTGTGTGTATGTTTAAAACAAATTCCACTAACACATGCATACTTCCCTTTAGGAATAAAAAGACGAATTAACATGGGTATCATGTGTACCTTTACTATAATTTGGAGCCCTGACAATACAAAATTTGACCACTAAAAAATCTAAAGGAGTGCCTGACTTCTCTGTAACACTGGGATTTTCTTTCTTTCAACTTAAAGCCATCCCCTAGAGCTTCACACCTTCTATTGGGAGGGCCTTCCCTCCAAACAGTATAGATTAACTCTAAAAGCAAGATGATGCCTTGGCCTGGTGTACATCCCAGCAGTTTAGCTGTCTGAGGTGCACAGGTGGGAACCAGAAACTCCTGAGCCAGTTATCACAATCCATTCTACTCCTAGGACCTATTATAGTGTCTGTATGGTCTGAACCCCTTCCTTCCAATCCCAACGTTCGTAAGAAGGCTCTGAGCTTTATTCTGATGACAGCCAAAGATCTGTACCTTCTGGGCATGATACTGGCAAATACTACGACTCTCTATGCTTCAGACCTTCCTATCTGCCCATGTGGTTGATGTCATCAATATGTAGAAGTTCCATGTAGAAAACTTAAAAAGTGGCCCTGTTTGTCCTTTCCCCAAGGAACAGAAATCCTAAAAATCAGAGGTGTCCACTGACCCTCCTGTGACACTCACTGTGACTTCAATTTAACTCCAGCCTCACCAACCTGCACAATGCTCATCATAAGTCAGGAACAGCTCACCAGACACCCTACCACCAGCATGGAACATATGCATGTCTGATTTCAAAGCCAGCATGCCCTTGCCTTGTAAAAATCTCCAGGAAAGAGCCAGCAGACAGTGTCAGTTGCTGCCATGTATCTAAAATACCTGCCTCCCTAGGCAGCCAACTTTAACCTCTCAAACCAAGTAGTGTCAGTGTTGGGCAGTGTCAAAAATCAAACTCAAGAATGCACAGGACTTTCAAGACCTTCATTTTCAAAGGCACCGCTTGTCTTAGATGTCTGCACAGAAAAAAAAAAAAAAAAAAAGACTTGTCGAATAACATTATCTGGCTGTAAAGTAATGCACAGCCTAAAAACCTAGGTATCTGGTCAGGTACCTTGCAGCAGCTCAAAAAAGAGCTCTGAAGAGCCAATGTTGGCAAGCGAATCCTAAAATCTCTTTATTTGCAATTAACCAGCAAAAAGCCTGACAAATAAATTGTAGAATTTGTAAATTGTCAGCCTTGAGAAAAAAAAAGCTAAGGGATAGCACCTTGGTCCTGAGTTCAAGCACCAATACCAGTATTAAAAAAAAAAAAAAGTCTACTAAAGAAATGGAAACAACTCAAGCGTCCACCGAGGGATGGAAAGATTACAAAAATAAGTGATATATGCAGAAATTAAAATATGATTCAGCCCAACAAAGAAAACGCTGCTGCTGCTACAAAATGGATGAGAACACTATTCCTAGTGAAGTAAGATAGGTACCAAAGATGAACACCACACAATTTCACTTATGTGTGAAATCTGAAGATGTTGAACTCACACAAAAAAAGAGAATAGAGAGTTAGTAGCCAGTGACTTTGAGGTGGTAAAAACTGAAAGATTTAACAGGTACAACATTCCAGTCAAAAGATGAGTACATTCTATAAATCTAATTTATCTTTGTGTTTAAAAATTAACAATTTTAAAAGCTGATAGTTATAAAATCTTACCCTCTACAGACTTACACTTACTCTAATTGTACAAAAAGAATTTAATATTGTCATGCTTTTGAGACAGATTTAGCTGTTCTCAAATATTCCTAAAATTGTCAGAGCACAATCACCCACTCTCTCTCCACACACAGCTGTGTGCCTTTGGGTCTTTATTTTTCCCTTCTTTTGGGAATGCTTCTGTGCCCTTGGGGTACATAAAGTCCCTTCCCTGCCAAATCCCACTCATGGTTCATGCGTGAATTTAAATGTACTCCCTTCAGGGATGGTGACCTCCCTACCTTATTAAATAGTACTTGATAAAATCCCAGATTGTCATGGATATGGTAGGCCTCCTATGCATACATGCAGGGTCTCAGAGCAGGCTCACATCTGCATGACTCTTAGCAGCTTGCTAGTGGCCAGCCCTCTCTTCCGTATTGTGCCTCTATGACTTGGAATTTCCCAACTCTGCAGCATCTGGTGTCACACTAGCCTCACAATGTTCCCTCAGATTCCAATTCGAGACACCAATCTCTTACATAACTATGCCTTTGAGCCAGCTCATAAACACCAAAATGGAATCCTAAACACAGATAATAATGTCAATATGCCCACATTAACTGACAGTTCCACTTACAAACCATAGTTCTTAATCTCAGGGCTATTTTTGCTTAGGTATTTCATTTATTCAATGAATTATCAATGAGCCAATGAAAGGGACTCAATCCAAATGTACTCCTAAATTCTAAAGCTCAAAAGCATATAGATGACTTCCTTTGGCAGCCACCCAACTAATGCCATCCACACACAAAGTCATTCAAATACTGTCTGGGCTGAAATCCAATTAAGCCACTGCTGTCTGAGTATCCCCCAAAGAACTGCCTGCTGAGCTGGAAGTAGAAATAATCAGAAATGCCAATTTAGCTGTGAAAGCACTTTCAAGGCTGAAGCCAAGCAACAGCAGAGGGATCTACAGGCTGCCCCTTTTAACTGGCTACAAAGAAACAAGAGACTACACTGGCTTCGTGGCAGAAAGCCACTCCCATTTCTTGTCCAGCCAGGTCTTGCAGACAACCCTCAGTGAGCACAAATGTCAATGGAAACCTGTGGTCTATTCATCCACACCCATGTTTACAAGGAGCAGCTTTGGCTCCATAATGTGAGTCTGTACACCAAATAAACACTGTCAAGAAGAGATGTTTAAGCTTTCTTGGGATTTTATAATTCTATCAATGCCTTATAAAATACATCCACAAAATCAGCAAATGTTCTCTACAATGTGACCCACAAAAGTGAGCAAGTAAAAGAAATTAAAATGAGCTAAATTATCCTCCTTTTCCTTGCAGTGATGAACCAGCTCACAAAACAGGATGTCCAGGTTAAACTATGAGTGCTCCTGGCCTGGCTATTCAGGCCTACAGAATTAGGATAGGTGCAGTTTATAAATGCTCTCAGGTGGTTAGGATGCCCAGTGGTCAGGACTGCAGAGAAGAAACAAACAACACAGGGCTAAATCAAGAAACACTCAAGACACAAATACAGGGCTGCCTGAGAGACCCAGGTAAGGAAGTGAGCAAGGCTCCTGTATGAAATACTAAGGACACAGGCTTTCTTTTAAACTGGAAAAACATCCTACCCAAGTCTACATTGTCTGTATTGTGTTGAAGTGGCCACTGAACCTCATAGACTATGCTTCCTTACCAGTGATATTTGTCATGATGATGGTAAGCTAAATGAGTCACACTCAATGCATTTTTTCTGTTTTTATAGTAGATACTGTACAGAGGGGTTACAGTTACATGAGCAAGGTAATGAACATATTTCCTATCAAGCATTGTTACCCCCTCCTGTGTTTATTCCCTACTATACCTTCTCTCCCCACCTTCCCACCTCCTCACTCCTCCTCCCTTCCCCCATCCCACCCAAGTTGTAAAGTTCATTTTCAACATAGTGTCTTGTACATCTCATTGTTACAATGGGTCAACCTGTATCCTTGTTTCAGCATTTTGTTATCTCCCTTCCCCTCCCCAAATTAGAAAAATGCATATACAAGATGAGGGGCACCAGAAGCAAATACAGTGACTATTGTCATATGGGGAAGAACATACAAAAGAAACAAAAAAAATCATATAGTGCATTAAAAACAACAGCAACAACAACAACAAAAACATCTTATGTCCACATCTCGGGATTCATTTCACTTAGCATCATCCTATACAGTCATATGTACATAGCTTTTTGTAAGCATTATGCCCACCTTTGGTCCTCTGCTCCACCCAGACCTGAGCTCCTCCCTGCCCTGGAGTTCCTACCATACAGCTGGCCCCTCCCTCTCTCTGCCCAGACCCACTAGAACTCCCATCTACCTCACTTCCTAACCCCAGACCCTGCTGCTATCTAGATAGCGGAAGCAGCCATGTGCTCTCTCTCCGGGAGAAATCTGTCTCCCCTAATAAACCTTGTAATAATCTTTCTCCTGTGCCTGCCTGCTTCTGCATGGTCCCCTGGCATGGGTGTGAAGGATCCTTTCATTAATCCTTTCACTTTTGACCTTTTCTGCTTGTCTGATACGATTATCCTAGATGTATACTAGTTATTGCAAATAAGGGAAACCATGTTTCTTTGGGTCTGGCTTACCTCACTTAATATAATTTTTTTCCAAGTCTTTCTATTCCCTAACAAAGGAGGAGATACCATTCTTTCTGATGGAGGCATAGAATTCGTGTGTGTGTGTGTGTGTGTGTGTGTGTGTGTGTGTGTGTGTGTGTGTGTGTGTGTGTGTGTGTGTGTGTGTGTGTGTGTGTGTGTGTGTGTGTGTGTGTGTTACATTTTCTTGATCCATTCATCTGCTGAGGGGCATCTGGGTTGGTTCCATCTCTGAGCTATGGTGAAAAATGCTATGATAAACATAGTTGTGCTGGTAGCTTTAGTGTGGTCTTGTTTGTGATCATCTGGGTAATTGCCCAGAAGTGGAACTGCTGGGTCCTAGGGGAGCTCTATGTGTGGTCTTTCTTTTTCTTTTGATAGTACGGGGTCTGAACTCAGGGCCTTGCATTTGCCAGGTTCATGGTGCCCCATGTGAACCACATCACATTGGACCTGCAAGGGATGCACAGCCAGAGAGGAGCACGTGGCTATAACACAGGATCTTCGTGTATCCTGAACATCCTGTTTTTTTAACTGGATCATCTGCAAGGTGTATAACTTTTTTTTTTTTTTTTTGGTCAGTCGTGGGGCTTGAACTCTCAGCCTGAGCATGGTCAGCTCAAGGCTAGTGCTCTACCACTTGAGCCACAGTGCCACTTCTGGTTTTCTGAGTAGTTGATTGGAGATAGGAGTCTCACAGACTTTCCTGCCTGGGCTGGCTTTGAACTGTGATCTTCAGATCTCAGCCTCCTGAGTAGCTAGGATTACAAGCATGAACCACCAATGCCCAGCTGTCTTGGTTGTTTTAAGACTTCCTTTTTGCTCAGGCTACTCAGGACTATTGACACTTCCCATCATAGCTAAAATTCTAGGCATGTGCCCCCACACCCAGCTTTTTCTTTTCTTTTTTTTATTGTGAGAATACCATACAGAGGAGTTACAATTACATGCGTAAAATAACAAGTACATTTCTTTTTCTTTTTTTTTTTTTCTTTTTTTTGGGTCTGGTCATGGGGCCTGAACTCTGGGCCTGGGCGCTGTCCCTCAGCTCTTCAGCTCAAGGCTAGCGCTCTACCACTTGCCCCACAGCACCACTTCCGGTTTTTTTTTCTTTTTGCTTATGTGGTGCTGAGGAATCAAACCCAGGGCCTCAGGCATGCAAGGCAAGCTATCTACCACTGAGCCACCTTCCCAGCCCAACAAGTACATTTCTTATTAAGCATTATTGCCTCCTCTTTGTTTCCCCTTTCCATATTCCCCCCTCCCCTCACCTGATCCTCCCTCCAAACCCCCACCAAAGTTGTAAAGTTCGTTTTTCGACATAACGACTTGTACATCTCATTGTTGCAATGGGTCCACCTGTATCTCTAGCTAAAAGATTTGTTTTTTCCCTTCCCCTCCACAAATTATACCAACATCAAATACAGTATACCATGGGGGAGGGACATACAAAGCAACAAAGAAATCATCTTATAAATATGTTAGAAACAATTGCATGAAAGGAAAAAAAACATGTGAATACTTATCTTGGGGTTCATTCCCCTAACATCAACTTATCTGACCTTTTCTGCTTGACTCAGACATATACTAGTTATTGCAAATAAGGGAAACCATGGGACCTATGTTTCTTTGGACCTGGCTTACTTCACTTAATATAATTTTTCCAAGTCTTTCCATTTCCTAACAAATGGGGCAATGTCATTCTTTCTGATGGAGGCATAAAATTCCATAGTGAATATATACCACATTTTCTTGATCCATTCATCTACTGAGGGGCATTGACATGAAGTCTCATGAACTTTCGAGTGCTGGACTTGAACGGCAATCCTGCTGATCTCCACCTCCAGAGTGGAATAGCTTACTATGCTATGCAAATGTATCAGATATGTGTCATGTGCAAACACTACATGGGGAAGGCACAGCATATACACTAAACTTAGGGGGTTCACACTAGGGGGGATAAAAGTCAAACATGAGAGGTCGATGCTGGTGAGGGCTCATGCCTGTAAATCCCTACTCAGGAGGCTAAAAGCTGAGGACTGCTATTTCAAAGCCTGGTCAGGAAAATCTGTAAGACTTGTATTTCAAAAAAAAATCCATACACACACACACACACACACACACACACACACACACACACACACACACACACACACACACACACACACACACACACACACACACACACACACACACACACACACACAACTGGAAGTGGAGCTATGGCACAAGTGGTAGAGAACCAGCCTTGAGTAGAAAAGCTAAGGGATAACGCTAAGGCCCTGAATTCAAGCCACAGTATCACCACTAACCCCCAGAATAAAAGTTAAACACAGGACCACACAGCAGGAATTCTTCATATGTTCTAACAAAATGCACCTTAAAAAAAAAAATCACCTAAACTTTTCCAGGTAGCTCCTTAAACATAGAGGTGGTGCTGTCCAAAATACCTACCTTGGAAGAAAATATTCTAAGGAAATAAGCTAAATGAGAGTTAATGTTCACAGGACTGTTGCAGATAAAAACGAATTTAAGAGACTTTCATTTTGCCTCCTGGAGACTGACCTTCAAAGCTAAAGGAATGATGACATTTCTTTAAGTACAAAAATGAAACAAAATGAAAAACCTCCCTAACTTCACAAGTGAAAACAAGCCATCCCAAACCTTACCATCCTACCACTATGCTTGTAGACGTATTTCAAGTTAATTCACCCAACAGTATTTCCTAAACCCTCACTCATACTGAGATGGGTGTCAGACACACAACAGATGAGACAGATACTTCCTCATCCCCACAGGCATCTGAATTCAGGTGTCACTGGTCAGTATACTTGGCTGGAATGTGTGATACACTTATCCCATAGGGATGTTTACCACAGAACGTGGGCAACACTGATGCTACAGGCATGTTCATGTCACTGGTACCCTTGCAAGCAGCAGAAGCTGGCCCAGCTGGGCTGGCCTCTTCAGCTACCTTTGGGATGTGGCTTCTGAGTGGAAATAGAGGGTCTGTGCAGGTTCCATGGGCCCATCCTACTTTATGTAGTCAGCCTTCATCTATAGCTGAGATCCTCAATGGATGACCCACCATCCATTCACTCATCAACTGCCCAGCTGGTGAGCATGTTTCTGTGTTTGTATCCAAACTGTTGTACAATTCATGGTCATGGTTATTGCATATTTGAGGTTTTCTAAAGAGCAATGGAGCAAAAAAAAAGAGTATAAGGAAGCCCTTGTGTCTGCTCAATCACTGCAAATCCACATAACAGTCCTATAGGCAGGGAGGTGAGGCTATTCACTGATACATTAAAAACAAAAAACAAAAACAGTGGCTTAAGAATTTATCACTACTCCAAATCTGGAGTAGTGATATATACCCAAGACCCCAGCCCTTGGAAGACTAAGGGAGGAGGATGATAAATATGAAATATGAAGCCAATCAGGATAACCTGGTGTAGTCTTTTCTTTGTACCAGTACCGGGACTTGAACTTGGAGCCTTGAGTGCTGTCCCTTAACTTTTTGCTCAAGTCTGGCACTCTACCACTTGAACCACACCTCCACTTCCAGCTTTTTGCTAGGTAATTAGAGGAGTCTCACAGGTTTGTTTTCCCAGGCTGATTTTGAACTGCAATCCTTAGCTCTCAGCTTCCTAAGTAGCTAAGATAATAGGCATGAACCACCAGCACCACATTATAGTTTTATGTAGCCAGGGTTACAAAGCAAGACCCAGTCTCAAAGCAAACAGCAAATGAGCTCTATCACTTAACTGGTGACAAAACTTACTGCCTCAGCTGAAATTTCTAATTTGCTAACTAGAAGATAAAGAGGAAGAATTATCTTGGGGATTGGTTACACACACTAAGTAGCATCAACAGCAGTAAGTTCATGAAGAAAACACGACCCTGTTCCCCCAACTAGACATTATAAATGGGGCTCAGCTCAGGAGTCACTTGGCCCTTGAACATCCACCTCTTGAGTCCAGTCTTCAAGGAAGAACAAGTTCAATTCCCAGCCGCTATGAAGGAGAGGGAACAGGAAAGCAGAGGTGGGGCCCTGAGCCTCTCTTCCATCACTTGGTACTGGCACTCTCTCTTCCTTTTGCCTCATGGATCATTATCCTTTTCTCTACTCAGCTTATAACCACCACATGAAAAGGTCTCTCCCATGCTTTTTCCTCAGTTTTTCTCTTTTTCTGTTAATATTTCTTACCTAGTATATGATGACAGTTAAGAGTTAAAGGAGAAAGTATCCCCAGTCATGTATGCTGTGCACAGGATGCTATATAGCCCTGGAAGGCAGGTTGTGCTATGTTGATGGATATAGGGAAGGACCAGAGCAGAAGTTCTCTGTAGATGATCACAGCCTTGTCTGTGATGGCCCGGAAGGCCTCCGAGGGACAAGGGAGAGAAAGGTCCAGGGTGAAAAGAGATTTTCATGTTAAAGATTAAAGGGTGCATGCAGAGGGAGTCTCTGTCAATAGCAAGCCACACTGCATCCATGTGAGGAAAAAGCTGAGGCTCATTGCTGCTAGCTTATAACTCCTTCCATAATCTGGTCCAGTGTCTCTCTCTCTCCTACCTCTGTCCTGTTCTCTGTGTAGAAAATAACACTCACAAAGTTATAACCTTTGGATACTTCTCTCCTGAAAGAAGCCTGGGGAACACTCAGGGAAGCTGCCATCCACATGGAGAGGCACATAATGCCTAGGAACCTTGGGCTCTGAATGCAAGGCATCTTCCTCTGATACCTCCCAACTCCCCATGGTGAACTCGGGTTCCTTCTTCATGATACTTGTTATGCAGGATGTGACTGAAGATTCTTCCTGACAAACAGCACAACCCCCCACTAGATGAACACGAAAGATAATCAACTATAATCCTGCAGCTGGTCGTATCACACCCCAAGCACTGAGTCTCTTCTCCACATCCATCTATCTTAAGCAGACTGTGCTGCCTAGCTTTTCACCACTATGACAAAACACCTGAAGGAAGAACTTAAAAAGTGAAAAGGTTTATGCTGGCTCAAGATTTCACAAGTTCCAATCCACGGTCAATTGGCCTACTGCTACTGGGCCTATGATGAGACAGATAGGTCAACATGGTAGGAGCACATGCTGTGGCAAGGCTTCTCATCCCATGGTGGTCAGGAAGTAAAAAAAGAATGGTAGGGTCTCCCAAATCCCTTTCTAGGCACACCTCCTAAAGGCTCTCCAACCTACCAACAGTGCCAAAGACTGGGACCAACCAAGCCTTTAACACATGAGCCTTTGAGGGGGAATGGCAAACCATAGCAAAGGCCAAAAACAGAGGAAAACTTTTTATTCCTTAGAACATCACAGCTAACTTCATCTGGGTCTCAGCTTTCTATGGGTTCATCACAGATCTCTCCCCTCTCTTTCTTCAGGATGAAGATACAGCCAACAGGGTTTCATGCATGACCACTCTCTCCATACTCTTAAACCACAACAGTCCTCGTCTGAGATCTCACTCTGTGCTTTCAGTAACAAAAGGTTAACCAGGGTGAGAAAACATTCCTACTCCTCTGGGGGCACAGACACTTCACATTTATTACAGTAAATGGCTGTCCTTGCACTACTTTCTTATTAGCTGCTCTTGCTAATCTCTTACTGTACTGATTTGTAAGGTAAGCCTTACCATTGGTGTGGATGTATAAGAAAGCACAGTATATAGGGTTTGGTGATATTAGAAGATACAGGCCATCCTAATACCACACACCCTAGTTTCCATTGCCTTCAACATTCAAGTTCCTCGCATGTGTCTTGGAGCTGCATATACTAAAGAGGAATGGAGACAGACCAATAATAACAATCTTTTGCCAGGTGCCATAGACAATGTTACATACTTACCATGCAATGTTACATTCAGTCATTCCTACTAGAAGAATGATACCACATTCCCCCATTCACAGCAGTATGTGGAAACATGCCTGGGCAAACAGAACCTAAGTAGCACACTCTGAACTGCAAAGCTGCTGGCTTTAGAGTCATGGCCTTGGCCTGTGTCTCCTATCCCTTGTGTTGGGCTAAAGACCAAGAAGGACCAGATCACACAGCATGCAGGGCTGATAAGCGGCACTGGCTTCTCCTGCCTGTGGAGCATACGCTGAGAGGAAATAAGTAGTAAACCCCATTAAATGCTGGTGCAGAGATCTAAGGAAAGCATGTGAAGAGTGTTTCCAAGTAAGAGATTTCCTTGTCATCCAAAGCTGCATTTATTTAAAAAAAGAAAACAACTTTGGGGAATGCTTATATATTTCTAAAAGAACGTCTGGGAATTCTTATATACTTTTTAAAATGCATTTTTCTTTTTCTCTCTCCCGCTCAAAAAATATTATGCCATTCATGGTTTTCAGTCAAATTATCTCCGATAGCCAAGGGTAAGAGGGGCAGTCAAGGTAGAGTCCTTTTACAGTGGTGGAATTTGAACTCAGGACCTTATACTTGCTGGGAAGTCCTCTATTACTAACTATGCCCCCAACTCTTATGTTGTTTTGCTTTAGTTTATGTCTCATGTAGTCTCATACTTTTCCCTAGAGCTGGCCTCCTAACCCATAATCCTCCTATCTCTGCCTCTTACAACTGGGATTTTGACATAGGGCCTCCCATCTCTGTTGAATGCATAGGTGGGATTATAAATTTTTCCTAGGACCAGTGACTTCTTTCAATAGATAGTGCAGATCCTTTTTTTTTTTTTTTTTTTGGTGCCAGTCTCACAGACTTTCCTACCCAAGCTGGCTTCAAACTATAGTCCTCAGATCTCAGCCTACTGAGTGGTTAGGATTACAGGGGTAAGCCATGGGCACGCAGCTCTATAGCCTCTTTGGACCAAGAAATGGAGAAAAATGATATGCCCTCTTCCTCTTGCTGAAACTACTATAAGTGGCTTTTTAGTGCTACTGTCTCATTTTCTTCTGTTAATCATACTTCTTGGTAACTATGAAGATACTCCCTGGCTACCAAATTGGCAGATGCTTCAAATTCCTTATATAAAATGATACAGTATTTGCTTACCTTCCCATAAACTTTAAATCACCTCTAGATCATTTATATAATACCTAACACTATGTAAATGCTATGTAAATGCTTGTTATATTGTATTATTTACAGAAAAATATTAGAAAAATAAGTTAGTTCAGTACAGATGCAATCTTTTTCCAAATAGTTTCCATCTGAGGTTGGAGAATCTTAAGTTGGGTGAGTCTAAGTATGCAGAATATGAAATTGTTTTTTTTTTCCTAGATTTTTGACACAGTGTTTCATTTTATTTGCTTTAAAATAGCAAGAAGTTATCAAAGGATTCATCTGATCCATCATGGAATGGAATAGGAGGGGCTAAATATAAGCAAACAGTAACCCAGAAAGCAGTCCAAGTGCACAAGGTAGGAAGCAATGAAGGCTGCTACCTCCTGTCACTGGGGAAAAGAACAAACAAATGGCAATGAGCTATTCTGATAACCCACTCAAGAAAACCTGGGGATACCTAAACTCTGCAACAGGATGTTAAACACAGCTACAATTATACACACAGCTACAATTTACAGTAGAAAAAAATGCCAGCACAGAAGGAATATGAAAGGCATCTTTTAAACCCCAAAGAACTTAACAACAACAACAAAATCTATGACTCCCAAACTAGCTGGACAACAGTGGCTCACACCTGTAATCCTAGCTACTTGGGAGGCTGACATCTGAGGATCACAGTTCAACTAAGCCAGCTTGGGGGGGGGGGAGGGGCAGGGTGAATTCATGACTTCCTTATCTCCAATTAACCAGCAAAAAGCTAGAGAGGAACGACGTCTCAAGTAGTAGAGAAAAAGCAGTGAGATGAAAAAAAAAAGAAAAAGCTACAGTTAAGGGACAGTATCTAGGCCTTGGTTTAAGCCCTCATTGGCCCCAAAGCAAAACAAAACAAATGACAACGAAGACTCCAACCAAAAAGAAAGATGACTTTAACTACAGAAAACCCAAGACGACGAGGACTTCTTCTTCTTCTTCCTCTTCTTCTTCTTCCTCTTCCTCTTCTTCCTCTTCTTCTTCTTCTTCTTCTTCTTCTTCTTCTTCTTCTTTTTGTTGATCATGAGGCCTGAACTCGGACTGGGCACTGTCCCTCAGCTCTTCAGCTCAAGGCTAGCGCTCTACCACTTGAGCCACAGCACCACTTCGGGTTTCTTCTGCTTATATGGTGCTGAAGAATCAATCCCAGGGCCTCATGCATGCAAGCACTTTATCATTGAGCCATCTCCCACACCCTCTCCCCCTCACCGACTTTTTAACGTAACAAAATACACCACAGGCAGATTCAAACAACAAAAAGCCAGAAAACAACATACCCAACTTATGGAATGAAGGACAAATCTAATAGTCTGAATTTCCTTACAATTGATTCTAAGAAAAGACCAACAAGCCAAGAAAACGAAGGGCAAAGCAAACAGAAAACAAGCATTACGTTTCCCAGTGTGTGAGACAGTACCGGACATCATAATAAAATAAACGTAAACTACAACACTAAGACATCACTTCTCACCTGTCAGACCGTGAGAGATGAGAAAACAAAAAATCCCAGCACACAGGAAGGTGACTTCTAGATTTTAATAGCTGAACACTGCTGCTATTTAAGCTGAACTGCTATTTATTTCACATTGGAGAAAGTCAAGTGAGGGCTAGATAGGACTGCTGGCATTACTTTTACATGCTTTTGAAGGCCTGTATTTATTTCAAAATTTAATGTTAAAAAAATGAACAAATTTCATGGTGAGAGAAGACAAAACTGTCAGACTGTGGTGGGGCAGGTCTCCTCAGGCCTGTGGTAGGAATGTAGAATGGTGCAGTCCAGGTAGGGCAAATTAGTGAGACAGAGCAGAAGAGAAACAGCTTGAATGTCCATCAGTAACTAAGCACATAGACCAAGTGCACCTGTATACTAATAGGCAATTCTCAGGTAAAACTGTGATCTCTTTTTTAAATTAGGGAAGATTTCAAAGACAAATTAACTCAGAAAAATAAGGTAAGAAGACTGTATGATTATCCCCCAAATTTATCTGTCTACAAAGAAAAGAAAGGTCTGCTGCTTGATTAAGCAGTTTCACAGTATGCACAAACTGTCTGTTCTCATTACTCTGAGATTCATTTTCCTACACTGATTTAATTACCATAAACTTGGTGGGTTCACTCCAGGCTTCCCCATCTAAGTGATCCATAAAAACATTTTAAATTCTAAGCTAAACAGGTCTTTTGGGAACCTCAGTATTCACAGATAATGATATAAAGATTGTGTGTGACTATGTCTTCGTGTGTGTGTGTGTGTGCGCGTGCGTGCGTGCGTGCGCATGCTGGCACTGAGGCTTGACTGAACTCAGGGCTAGGCACTTAGCTTTTTCACTCAAGGCTGATGCTCTACCACTTGAGCCATGGCTACACTTCTTGCTTTTTGGTGGGTAATTGTAGACTAAGAGTCTCATGAACTTTCCTGCCTGGGCTGGCTTGGAACGTCAATCCTCAATCTCAGCCGTTCTGAGTAGCTAAGTCATAAGCCATTAGCACTAAGCCTAAGATTTTCAAAACTTAATTATTTTATTTTTGAATCATCATATGTTAGAGTTTTCTATTCTGATTACATACCAGTGCACTTTGGACAAATTTACCCCCTCCACCATATTCCAATTCTAGCACTTGAAACATTCTACCCCTGAGCCACATTCCCAGCCCTCTAAAGAGACTTTTTGTTGGTGGTGGTGGTTGTGGGGAAATTTTTTTAATGTATATTTCTTCTTCTTATAACCAATCCCCAAATCCTGAGGTCATTTTTTTATTAAATTTAAGGATAATTCACATACCATCAACATCTGCCATTTGAAAAAAGGCACACTCCAGTAATTCTATCTGCTTTTAAAATGTAGACTTTAGGAGAGAGCTATCTTTATTATATAAAAAGAAACAGGGAGAGCACTGGAAAGAGACAAAATGACTGAGGTAAAATCAGCAGTTAAATGTTTCTAGAAAATTCTGAACTTATACATAACAAACTGGGAACCCTGCCCCTGATGAGGTTCTGAGTACTGGAAATAGGAGAAAAGCTTCTCTTCAAGTGTAGTTTAAACTATATGCTATTCATTTTTTGTTGTTGTTTCAAGTGTTTGTGTGTCAATAACTATAGTAAAATTAATTTTATAACAAGCTAACATTAGCTCCTATGCTTTTTATAGATTAAACTCTAAAGGTACTTATTTTCAAAAATGCATCTTCTCCAGGTAGGAGATAATTTAATATTGGCTCTGAAATAGATGGATCACAACTGTAAATTAATGAAAATGTAGTTATAATTTTGTTCTCTGAGGAAATGAACTGAATCAGATTAATACAACACATCACCCTACAGCCAGACTTTACTTGAGATGATTAAACTGCTAAATATGCAGATAGTGCCTCAAGATTAGAAACCATAAATTAATAAGCAAATGTCCACACCAAATTACTTAAAGAGTTTTTGAGTGCTAAACATACAAACTGGTTTTCTTTTCTAGGCACATCCTGTTTCTAGAGGAAGGCCATAATGACAGACTGCAGGCTGCCTTGTGGGCACTTTCTTCTTTGAGCATGGATAAGAGAGATCTTGCATCTAATCTCACTGGGGGAGAATCACAATATTGCTTAGGAATCCTGCAAGCCAAGGAACTCAAAGTTCACTAGTAGTCCACTCCATTCCCAAGGGTAATATAAGAAGCACAACAAGCCCTTACCCCTCCTCACCCATCCTGACCCTAGGATGTCATCAGGAGTCTGGCTTTCCTTGAGCATGAACAGAACATTGGGGAACCCCTCCCACTTGTTCACGCAGCCTGGCAGCTAGCTGCTTGGCCAAGCCAACTCTTGCTCTTTAGAACAGCCTGGAAGTCATCTTTGTATTTGCACTGCACAATATGGAAATACATGGCTGCCAGTTCCTTCTAGGTCATGACATGACATTTACTATCCAGACACGGCACAAACTGGCTTTTATCTCCTATGTGGCAAAGATAACTGAGCCAAAGCTTCAGAATTTTCAATATTTGAAAATTTTGTCAAAATACAAATAGAAGGGTTAAGATAGAGCTGAGTTCTGTTCAAGAGTGTGAATGTGACCAGAAACTTTAGAAATCACTATTTTGGAGGAGGAAACAGATGAGGAAAAATAATGAAAGAATCATGGAGATAAACTGAGAGCCCAGTACCTACGAAAAATAATCCACTTTTGTCTTATAGACATAAAGTTAAAATCAAGGAAGAAGTCTAATGACCAAATCCACCTCTGAAAGACTACCCTTGTAAACACCATTGTAAGCACCCACAGGGGTGTTGAACCAACCAGAGACTTCTCAGAGCTGAAGTTTACAAGTCAAATACTTCACAAAATTTATTCTATACAACCAGCTCTTAAGAGAGATGAAAACCTGTGAATTGTCACCACTAATATCCATAACTACTCTAATTATATACAGTCCCTTCTCAGGGAGTAAAATTTATCTCATTTACTTGTGTCAAAGAGAAATGTTCATTTTTGTTTTCCCCATTCATTGAATTCACCTAATAGAGGTGTTGGGAAACTACAAAGGAAAAGAAGATAAATAATGCTGAGAATTTTGGAATAACAAACCACCAGGCATTCTTCTTCTTACTAAATGGAAGGGAAACTTTACCCTGAAACCATCATCCCAAAAGAACACCAGCTATGCCTACCTAAAACATCACATACATACACTCCCAGATCTATACACGTTCCTGAGTCATCTCTCTGCCAACGAAGCACATCTCCAATCCTTCATGAGAGTTGGTATATATATGACCTTTAAAAGGACAAAGAGACTGACTCCTCCGATTACATGAAATTGACAAAAGTCATGAATCACTTAACAATGGAGACAGGATGGGAGAGATGCATTCATTAGCAGGTGATTACATCACTGCAGGAATATCATAGACTAAGACCGCCACCATGTCACTAGGCAATATAATCTTATGAGTCCACCATCATATCTATGGTCTTCCATTGGCTGTAACTAGCTTAAGTGACTCTTAAGTGACTCTCATAAGCTAGTAAAGAAGTAACAGGAAATACTGAGGCATGAAAAGGTTACAATGACCATCAGAGTTCTTCGTATCTATTAGTGGCAAGTCACTTCAAAAGAGCAGCAGCAAAGCTGCCTACCTTCCCACCAATCACCAGACCTGTCTTTGAATGAGCACCTTTCTATCACAAAGGGAGACATCACAATAAGCTCTAAAGCTGAAATGCCTAGAACAATACCAGTGCATGAGGATGACTGTAATCGCTTCGCAACATCCAGTCGGTTTTCCATGTGCAAACACCTAACAAGCAAGCCTGCTTCCCTGAGACCTGTAATAAACCAAAATTAGTTTTCAGAAAAGTACTTGGTTGCATACATGACTTATACCAGAGTAAGCATAACAGAGCTCTGAAGGGCTAAATTAGGTTTGCACTGTATGCCTGCCTGGTAAGAAAAAATTAAATAAAAAACACACTGGTGTTCTTTTGTCTTTCCATTTTATTTTTAATTTTTATTTTTTATTGTGGAAATACTGTACAGAGGGGTTACATGGGCAAGATAATGAGTACATTTCTTATCAAGCATTGTAGCCTCCTCCTTTGTTTCCCCTTCCCATCCCTGTCTTTCCATTTTAAATGACTGTTTTTTCTCAAGTCCTGCATTTAAGTGTCCAGTTTTCCTCTAAGAGCAGAGAAGAAGGTGAAGGAAGGAGACAGGAAGGAAGGGGAAAGAGAAGATGAGTGGAGAAGGAGGGACCCAAACTCTCAATGCCTGGTTGAAATTAGACAGGAGAGTAGCATTCTTTCCTTTGGGGACAGGTAATTCTTGATTATGGGGCTGTTTTAAACATAGTAGGATGTTCAGTAGCAGGCCCTACCCTGACTACCTTGAGAGGGGCAACCAAAACTGTCTCTAGGCATTTCCAAATGTCTCTTGAGGAATAAGGGATACAGCAATCCTGGTTGGGGATCACTGAACAACTACATGTAAATCACATAAACAGCAAGAATAACACAGGAATATTCATGTATTCTCTAGTTTGGCATATGATTTAAATATTTAAGCACCAGTTGCTATAATTACCCTTTCTAAAATAACTGAATAGACATATTGAATGTGATTCAATGTCATGATTATCTAAAGTTATAATATGCCACAGAATTAGGAGATAATCTTAGGATCCCACCTTGGGAAAAGTACAGAGAATAGGCTGTTGCTTTTTAAAGGAAAAAATATTAAAAATATAAGTGTATGTATATTATGTTTCTGTTCACATTAAAAGTAATAAATAGCAAAATAAATAGCAAATATTTATTGGACAATGACAGGACAAATTCTGTACATGTTCAGTACAGAAGTGCCAGTCAGGAGCAACAACACAGTGTAACATTTTCCATCCAGTATTTACTGAACTGTGGATCCAGTACCCTGGGGATCCCAACAGATCCCAACGCACAGATTTTAGAAGGACGAATTCGATGCAAAACCAGCTTGCTCTGAATAAACCTTGTTTGGCTTGGAAACTATGTAAATAGTTTACATCATAATTGCTTAGTGCTAGTTTTTTAATGTCAAAAATTAAAAGCTGCCTAAAACAAGTAACTAAATTACATACTAAGTTGGTGGTATAAACACAGAGAAGAATTTGAACTTGAACTGCAATAATTTGATAGTATTTCCCTACTAAGACAAACCTCAAAGACAAAACATTTTCAGCTATTTCAGCACCCATATTGTTAGTAATATGTGTACTGAATATGTTCATATATACAATATGTCCAAGCCCCTACCAGTACTGGGGCTTGAACTTAGGGCTTCACATACTCACTCGACTTTTTTGTTCATGACAGGTTCTCTACCACTTAAGTCACACCTCCAGTAGTGGTTAATTGGAGACAAGAGCCTTGAGGATGTTTCTGCCCAGTCTATCTTTGAATGCTGATCCTCAGATCTCTCAGCCTCTTGAGTAGCTAAGGATTATAGATGTGAGCCACTGATGCCCCACTATGGTAGTTGTTTTAAACATTAACGTGTTAAAAATGAATAATCAAACAAATGTATAGATATATCCAGGGACAAAGGTTTTCAGCAGAAGACTGATATAAATGTAAAGCTTTCATAATTCTAATTTTGGATAAAAAAATAGAGTGTAAATTTACAATTGATTATGTTTGAAAACAAAACAACAAAACAAGCAAAGAAAAACAACAAAAACCCTTTGTCTGCTGGAGAGGCCATGAAACAATGGCCAATCCAAGCCATGTGCATCCTTAATCCCACAGTGTGATCTCAGGTTCCACTTCCTATTAAAAGACCATAAAGAAACACAAACGGAAGGGGTGATACTGATCGAGATGCACTCTACTTATAAATGATATGTTTAATTAAGACCCCTTTGTACATCTACTTAAATATAAGCAAAAGAAGGGAAAGGGAAAGAGAAAGGAGGCAACTCCAAGCCGTGACAGGCTCCATCTGGGGGAATCTGCAGCCTACAACTCCCTGGTTCTGATGTGACCTCACAAATGTGAATAAGTGGCAAAACAAAAACACAGGCAGCCATGTCAGGCAGTTCTCACTGGCGAAAGCCAGGGCAATCTGGCTGTCAACTACCTCAGATGAAAATATCTCAAGAGATATGTGAAGTCATAGGTTCATAGATACTCATTGCTGTATGATGAAGCTACATGCCCATAACCATTGTATGTGTTGACAACACATTATTAAGACTGCTTTAGGGGCTGGGAAGGTGGCTCAGTGGTAGAGCGTTTGCCTTGCATGCTCAAGGCCCTGGGTTCGATTCCTCAGCACCACATAAGCAAAAAGAAAAGCCCGAAGTGGCGTTGTGGCTCAAGTGGTAGAGCGCTAGCCTTGAGCTGAAGAGCTGAGGGACAGCGCCCAGGCCCAGAGTTCAGGCCCCACGACCAGACCCCCCCCCCAAAAAAAAGACTGCTTTAACTATATCTAGCCCACAGAACACCCTAGCCTCAGAAGCACAACAGCATACTGTGGACTGTTTGTTCTCCTGTAATTGTGGTTCCTGCTATTGTCCAGCAGGGCAATAGAGTGTCATACAGCTCATTGCTAGCCCCAAAATGATACAAATTCCAAACTCCAAGTACAGTTCCTTTCTGCCTATCACTTTCAAACCATCCTAAAGTCAAAAAAAAAGTCAAACTATCATTAAGTAGAGCCTATGTTCTCTTAAAAAGCAAACTCATTAGCTGGTTTTGGAGATGCTAAGGACCCCAAACTATTTACTTTGAAAACTTACAAAAACAGGGAAAGCCTTCCTTGCACTAATTGGACTTTCGGTTAAGAGTTGAGTGTGCCTTTTATCTAGCTGGTAAAAGTGGAATGAACCACTGACCAGTTACCATTTTGCAACCCTCACAAACAACACATGGAGATCATGACCACCAGGCTGTTCACAGGTGCCTGCCCAGACAGAAGCATTCATACCACAGAAAATACAACCCTTCCAGAAAATCAAGGCAGATGGCCTTAAGATCTGACCATCACAGGAAAAATTCAGATCTGATCCAGGAATCAGAGCTACAGCCAGGAAAATGTATGCTCTCCCCAATAAAAAAAAAAATCTGCAATAGAAAGAGGGGGTGGAAAATGGGGGTAAATAAATCAATAGACTATCCAACTTACAGATCTTATTTGCATCTTCTTGGCTTGTCAAAAAAGAATCACTTTTAAAGAAAATGGCTTTCTATTTGTTGGAAATCTGAGCACTTGAATATATGTTTTTAAAGGAATTATTGTTACTGAAATAACATGAATAAATATCTGGAATTCACATTAGAAATAATCAAACGAGGGATTAGATGAAACAAGACTGGTCATCAATTGAGAAATGCTAATGGAGGCAATTCATTCTATAATTCTCTCCACCTTAATAACCAACATTGAATATGATTAACCTGGCAACTAAGAAATCACATCTTACAATTGTCAAGATCATAATGAAATGTGACAATCTGAAGGACCTTTAGGAACAAACAGGCTGAAAACTACCTGCCATGTGTGAAGTCCAGCAAACTATACCCCTCCCAGGGTTACAGTGAGTGATGTGGCCAAGACCCATAATCTCACCCATCTCCAATCACCCAGATTAAGGGTGGTCAAGCCCTACCAAGGTCCAGGAAAAGGCTGGGGAAGGTCTTGGATGAACTGTGCAAAGCCCACTCAGAATTTGTCACCTTGTTCCTTAGAACTAATTTGCTAAGTAAGCAAGGCTCTTAAATGCACTCTCCTGTCCCTGCCCTGAAAAAGAAATAACTGGAACTCCAATAACCCAAGATAGAATAACCACTTCATTCTTAAGAATTAACTCAGATATACAATACACAACAGATATCCAAACATTTAGTGACACAAAGCATTAACTACCAATAGCAACAAGAGCACAGAGGAAACTGCATCTGCCTCTCATAGCTGTAAGGAGAATGTGCATCACTGGTTTGTCAGAGTTATCATAGTAGAAATGTTAAACCCTATATCAGCACTAGGTTATTGTGATCATTTCTATTGTGAGTCAATCAAAATGCTCCCTACTCTAGAGAAGTTTATCACATAAAATGAATGAACGTATACTGTGTAATAAACTTATCTGGAATGAAGTCAACAGAAAGAATAAGGACATTGGAAGGGAGGTGGGCAAAGCTAAAGCTTCTGGCCTACAATGGTTGATGATGATGGTGAGAATGTTAAGAGGGGAGAAGATATGTTCTCCATATTGATGGTTTTAAGCTCCACCTATTTCCTGCTCCTATCTGCCCCAAATAGCAGAGAAAGTCCCAACTTTCCTGCTCACCAAGTTAATAATTTTCCATACCAAGAAGAACTGAAAAGCAGGCTCTAGAAGTTACTTAGGAGGGATGAAATACAGGACCCACTGCTTATCAGTGAGGTTGTAATTTATACTACTTCTCTAGATGAATGAACTTTCTTCATCTTTCCCTATTTGGATCCCCTTTATGTTTGCATCTTGTGCTCTTGCTAGGCTTTCTAATACTAAATTGAAGAGAAGTGGAGAGAATGGACTTCCTTATCTCATTCCTAAATTCAGATGAAATGGCTTTAGCTTTTCGCCATTAAGTATAATGCTGGCTGTAGGTTTGTCATACACAGCCTTTATTATATTGAGGAATGTTCCATGGATTACTAGTTTTTCCAGAGCTTTCAAATTAAAAGGTTGTTGGATCTTGTCGAAATGCTTTTCTGCATCAATTGAGAAAATCATGTGGTTCTTATCCTTGCTGATGAATTATATTAATTGATTTGCCTATATTGAGGCCAGTTTTGCATCCCTGAAATGAATCCTGTTTGATCGTGGTGTATGATTTTTTTGATGAGTTGAAGTCGATTGGCCAAAATTTTGTTGAGAAGTTTTGTATCAATGTTCATCAAAGAAATGGGTCTATAGTTCTCTTTCATTGATGAGTCCCTGCTTGGTTTTGGGATGAGGGTTGTGATGGCTTCATAGAAGTAGTAGTGAATTTTCACTTCCAGTTTCATTGAACAGTTGGAAGAGTATTGGTGTGAGTTCTGCTGTGAAGGCCTTGTAGAATTCAGCTGTAAATCCATCTGGTCCTGAGCTTCTCTTGGGTGGGAGGTCTCTTATTGCTGTTTCTATTTCAATGCTTGATATGGGTCTGTTAAGTTGGTTTACCTCATCTTGGTTTAGTTTGGGCATGTCAATATTTGCAAGAAATTCATCCATTTCTTCCAGATTCCCAAGCTTATTGGCATAAAGGTTTGAGAAGTATTCCCTTATACTGTTCTGAATCTTGGTTGTTTCTGTGGTGATATTTCCATTCTCTTCTCCGATTTTGTTTATTTGAGTGTTGTTTATTTGAGTGTGTTCTCCTTTTTGTGGGAAGATTTCCTAAGGGTCTGTCAATTTTGTTATTTTTTTCAAAGAACCAACTCCTTCTTGTTTGTTGATCTTTCTATGAGTTTTTTGGACTCTAATTCATTTAATTCTGATTTAATTTCAATTATTTGTTTTCTTCTATTGGATTGGGGTTTGTCTTGTTGCTCTTTTTCAAGGAGCTTCAGGTGCATCATTAAATTGTTGATTTGAGATCTCTCCAATTTGTTGATGTAAAAACTCAGAGCTATAAATTTGCCTCTGAGTACTGCCTTTGCTGTGTCCCAGGAGCTGGTGATTTGTGTGTTCATTTTTGTTAAATATCATGAACATTTGAATTTCCTTTCTAATCTCTTCTATGACCAACTGGTTTATTGCAGCATTATTCACCATAGCTAAGATATGGAACCAACCCAGATGCACCTCAGTAGATGAATGGATCTAGAAAATGTGGCCGGCCGTGGTGGCACATGCTGGTAATCAACGAGGAGGTTGAAGCAGGAGGATCATGAGTTTGAGACCATCTTAGGCTACCCCTTTATGAATTTTACAACTTTGCAGGGGTGGGGGGGAGGGAGGAGTTGGGGAGGTGGGGTGAGAAGGTATGGTAGGGGAAAAATAAAGGAGGGTATAACAATGCTCCATAGGAAATAGACTCATTACCTTGTTCATGTAACTGTAACCTCTCTGTACAGATCTTTACAATAAAAAATATATATTAAAAAAAGAAAAAGCAATAAAAGGAATCGATATGATCGAAGTATATCAGATGCATGTATAAAAATGTCACAATAAAATTCTTCTATACATGTTAAGGAAAAAATTTTTAAAATTAAAAATGAACTTTCTCTTAGAAATAACCAGAACTTAAATCCTAAATGGGAAGAATTGAAGAGCTTCAGCTACAACCCCTTACATTTAACAAGCAAGAAAACAGAGGTGCAGAAACAGCAGAGCCCAGGCTACCCAGTTTCAGGATGCTTCCCTCATGCATTAATAACCACTCTCAGTGACATTCCTCAAGGGTATTTTGACAGCCCTAACATTTCTTTCCTGAGCTGTGGTCAAAAACACCCACATGGTGCTGTCTAATTCTTATGAAGCTCTAATGCCAAAAGCACAAGCCTAGTTTCTCTTTATGGCTGATGAACACTGAGGGCAAAGAAACTTAGGAATAGAGGTCATACTGACCAACTAGGCCTCCCTCTGGAACCATGCAGAGGCCTAACATTTCAGTTGGTATCCCTCATGGGCTTGCTGGAGGCAAGACACTCACTCAGCCAGCAGCCTTAAAGACAGAGGCCAAGTGGCATCAGGACACATTCCACCTATTCATACATCTCTCCCCCAGTGCTGAGAATGGAAGCAAGGGTTCAGGAACTCCAACAGCCCACTCTTCGTGAGAAGCACCTCCACCTAAGAAAAGAACAGGTGCATGAGATGTCCTATTAGCACTAAGACACCTTAGGACTGCTTGGCCCAGTTTACAAAAGGCAAGGTAGAGAAAGCCCAAATGTGGCTTTTCTCAGATACCAGTGGCCTGGCTCCCCCTCACATGTCCACCATCCCTCTCAGTGCCAGGGTACAGGATGGGACCTGTCCTGACAGCCTGACCACCTGCAAACCTCAAAGCACCAAGAAGCCCACATTTACTACCAGTTCCCACTTTGAGTCAATCATGCAGTATGGACTATAAATAGATAGTCGGCAATTACACGTGCTGCAGGAAGTCAAGAAATGAGACTGTCAGTTTAATCTGATCAAAAAATTCTAATGACAAGAGCACTGTTTCTTAATGGTTTACTTTCATGTCTGCAAGTTCAGGTTTATTTATAGGCTTTGAGGAAGAAGCAGTTTACCATATTTTTAGCTCACTTCAACTTCTAATTCTTCCTCCTTTACAAACAAGAAACAACACTGTACACAGAAGAGGCAATAAAAATCCAGATGTTTTGAAGATAAGTCAGTGCTGCCTCTTTGCAGTCAATATATGAATATGCTACAATGATTCATGTGCATCTACTCCAAGAAGTTAGTGAAGCCAAACTTCAACCTCTGTGTGTGGGATTTAGTTGAGGACTGCTCACATCAAATCTGTATAATCCTCTGTATCTGATGGACAGCAGTCATGCCTCAAGTTTCAGAAATGCAAACTCTTGAGGCCCACTGCAGACAACTGAAGCAGAAACTAGTAAGTATATGGGCAGCAACCTAAGTCTGTGTGCAGGTGTGTGTGTGTGTGTGTGTGTGTGTGTGTGTGTGTGTGTGTGTGTGTGTGTGTGTGTGTGTGTGTGTGTGTGTGTGTGTGTGTGTGTGTGTATACACACATGTGCATGTATGTGTGTGTTCACATCCATGCACGAGTGCTACTACTGAGGCTTGAACTCAGGGCTTGAGCACTGTCTTGCTTTTTGTTCAAGGATAGCACTCTAACACTTGATTCACAGCTGCAGGTCCAGGTTTTGCTGGTTAATTGTAGGTAAGAGCTTCATGAACTTTCCTGTCTAGACTGGCTTCAAACTCTGATGCTCAGATCTCAGCCTCCTTAGTAGCTCAGAATACAGGCTTGAGTTACCTGTGTTCTGAAGTCCAGGTCTTTATGAAACTATGCAGCAAACCTAAATTTGAGAATACTAAACAAGGTATATCCTTCTCACTAGCACATCATGATGGACAATAAGGGCTTTGTAACGACCCTCCAGCATAAACTCTTTCCCTCTTAAACCATGATCTACACAAATGTTTCCAACAGAAGGACTCATCAGGAAACTTTCTTCAGTTGAAAAAATATCTAGATACAAAGAAGGTGGATATACACTGTGAAACACCTAGAGATACAAGTGCCACATCTGAGACTTTGGCCTCTCCCTGACTACCAGAAAGCTAAGGAGCAGAAGCCAAACGTCTGGTCAGACAGTTAAGGCAGGCAGGTGGGCCATCTACACTCATGTGAATAGTTCAGCAAAGATCCACAGGAGCATCTTGTATAGTGGCCTAAAGATGACTGCAGATGGGTGGAATACTAAGAGTTTGTCAAGAGGAGGTGAAGATAAGTGATTTCAAAAATATCAATCCCTATTAACGGTAGATGACTACCAAATTAATCGTGGTCATCCATCTTGCAAATTTCTGATCAAAGGACAGTCTGAAAACAGCATATGTTGAGCAGAAACCATTCTTCCCATTTGGATCTTTTTCCAGAATAACCATAAGCAGTTGTATCCTCTCTAAGGATTCTGGGCAGAGGTAGCAACCACAGGTCTCAGTCAGCTCCACCATCACAAGGGGAAAAACCCATGCTCCTCAGTGTGCTGTGTGGTCACCATTTTTCATATAGGTATTCAATAAATGGCATGAGATAATGAACACTTTATTGTAAAACAGGCTTTGTGCGGGACGGTTCTGCTCAGTGAAGGCTAACATTAAGTATTGTGGGCAAGCTCAAGGTAGGCTGGGATGCTTTGTATGTTAGATTGCTAAATGTATTTTCTACTTACGTATTGTCTGCCAACTTATGATGGCACCTATATACAGAACAAAAGAAAAAAATAAACAAGAAGGAAGAAGAATAAAAAAAATCCATCTTGATGTGGCTGACAGATATAAAGAAGTGAACTCTAACAGCAACCCAATGGCTTTACTCCATCAAAGAGCAAACTAGAAGCTTCCAGGGCCCAAACATCTTTTAAGCTAATAACAGCAATAGCATCTACATTTTCTATCTTTTCCTTCCAATTCATATAACTTAACTGCTTTGAAAGACTCATTTTATCCCAAATTGGTCTCCTTCTTTCTTCCCAACCTCCCACTTCTAACCCTTTCCAATAATTCAAATACATAAAAATGAAGTGAAAAGAAACTTTCCCAAAGCAAGCATCCTCATTTCTGTTAGAAGCAAGATGACCTAGAAAGGAGGTGCATTCCCACTGTGATCTGCCACTGGCTAGAGGAAAGTGGAGGTGAAGAAGGGAGGGAGACCAGCAGGAAGCCCCAGGTCCACATGGTACCTGAAATAGGCTCAGTGGTCTAGATGTGCGATTCTCATGAGTTCCGCTTAGGCAAAATTACAAGAGAGCAATGGACTTCACGTCCCATTCTACTCCACTATCATCAGGGAAAGAGCAGAGTCTTGTTTCCAAGCCTGAGGGAGCCCAGCCAGTAAGCATACCTTTGTCAGGTGAGGAGTACACCAGTATGAATAGTGCTGAGCAGCTCTCTAACACAGCCAGGGTCCAAGTGAAGCAATAGCATTGCTTAGTTGCTCTAACAAAATGTCTTAGACCTTTATGTCTCACAGTCCTAGGAGGCTGCAAGTCCAAAGTCCAAGATGCAGGCAGGTCCTGGTGAAGATTCTTTTCCTGGCTTACAGAGTCAACTTCTTACTGTGCCCTTCCATGTGGCACAGAGGCAACAATCTCTCTGCTGTCTCTTCTTAAAGGGCACTAATCCCCTTAACTCTTTTCTTAAAAGCCCAGTCTACAAATATAGCCAACCTGGATGTTGCCACATTTACTTCACTGCACTCTCACGCAGTTCCAGGTGGAACTGCATCACAGTTGAAGTCGGATCCTCATTTTCCACTGTGCTGAGCTGAGGGCCCATCAGTGTAAGGTAATAGGGGCACCAACCAAATAGGCAGACCCAGGAGATACAGTACTGAGAATGAGGTGAGGAGAACCTTCATGGCGCCAAAGGCAGAACTGAGGAATACCCTAAGCAAAGAGCAAGGAAGAGGAAAGCAGAGGACACCCCTCTACCACTACCATCATCCCTAGAAGACACCAAAACTCACCTCCTGCAAATCTAACCACTGTCCTATGAACCTGATATTGGCATCACCATGGAGACGAGTACTGAGTAGCAGAAGAAAGGTCCTGCTCAAGGATAGCAGCCCTAATGAGGGGGCAGAAGTGTCAAGAGGCCATGAAAGGAGGAAAGAAAAGGAATTCAGGAATAGGGAGGGAGAGGCCAGAACAAAGCTAAAGAGAAGAGGCTAAGTATGGAGGAGATTAAAGGGATAGAAGGGGGAAAACAAAGGAGGAGGTAACAATGCACCTAACTTATGTAACTGTAACCCCTCTGTACAGTATCTTTACAATTAAAAATATTTTAAAAAACATATTAACAGTAGTGGAGATGAGGGCCACACCCTAGATTCCCACAGGAAGGCAGGCAAGGATATAGCCATATGGGCTGACATAGCCCATGCTGACTGATGCTCACTCACAAGCCCTGCAAAACACCTCCTTCTTCCTTCTTGGCCTAAATGTATGGACAAGACTCTCAGCTAAATGATCTGCTTGGTGTTTTGTGCCTAAGGAGGAGCCAAGAGCCCTGTGGAGACCAGGGTTGATTTTAAGACTAGAGACTGAGGCTCCCATACAGAAATGTGTCCAATCAACCCAGTCTTTCAAACCTCAGGCTGCATACACTGGGCTTCATGGCTGTTCCACAGTTCTCAGAGCAACAAGCACACAGCAGAGTGCTCTATGCAGACTCGGGGCAAGTGTTATCTGTCTGCTCCCAGAGTTGTCTGTATATGGATTCCCCACCTAAACTGGGTGCTTCAATACCCTCAATTAACCATTCCATCCATAGCACTGAGTATGGGGCCCTTAGCAGAACCAAGAATCAATAAAAGGTTGGCTGGATGAATGGACTCATTAACTGACCATTCGCATCAGTGAAAAGGATCCAAGTATAAGGCAAATAAGGCAGAAGGCAAGTGAGAAAATCTACACGTGGATGAAGATTAGCCACATGCATGTCTAAAAACAGCTCTGTGTGTGTGTGTGTGTGTGTGTGTGTGTGTGTGTGTGTGTGTGTGTGTGTGTGTGTGTGTGTGTGTGTGTGTGTGTGTGTGTGTGTATGCAAATGTAGTAGATACAGGAGCAGGTACTGCCTGAGTAATTTGTATTTCCTCAGAGTCACCTGAACCAAAACTACTGCACCACTACCACCAGCCATAATATTTATTCTCTTCAGCAAACCAGGTAAGAGCCAATAAATAAATAGACATAGCACTTACTAGGAATTGCACATCTTTCATCCGGCCTCCTGTTAAGCTCTAGGGTGACATTTGTGTGTGACAGAGTTCTCCCAGGCCTTTGTTCACTAAGCACAAAGGCAAACATGACCGTGCTGGGAGGAGCTGGACACACTACTGAGCAGAGCCACCCAAGACCATGCTGGAGCTACACAGCTCCCACTCGCTGGTGAGACAGACCCTCTCCCTGCGTTCAGGGCATGAGTACTGTCTGTGGGTACTCCTGGGCTCTCAGAAGAGTGTACAAGGAAGCATAAACCTAGGATTTTTTTAACTTTAATTTTTATTGTGAAAATACTGTACAGAGGGGTTACAGTTACATGAGCAAGGTAATGAGTACATTTCTTATCCAGCATTGTTGCCTCCTCCTTTGTTTTTCCCCTGCCATCCCTTCCCTTCCACCTACTTAGCTACATGCCCCCCCACCCTCCCTGCCTAAATTGTAAAGTTCATTTTTTGGTTCTTCTGGTGGAGACACTCAGGATGCTGTTTCAACTTCATGGATTTGAATAAGAATAATTATACTTATGACGCCTTCCCCCCCCCACCCCCACCAGCAACAGCCTCATCACTATAATATAAAATGTCTACAGACATTTCAAGGGAAGACACCTTCCAACTAGGTTCACAAATGCCAAAGTCACCTAAGCTTCTAAGCAATACTACAAGAACCACTGCCTGCTTCAAAAATCATTTTTAAAGCCAGGTGTGGTAGTTTATACCTGGAATCTCAGCTACATGGAAAATAGTGGTAGGAAGACCATACTGAAGCCAGCCCTAGGTTAAAAAGCAAACAAACAAAAGAAAAAAAAAAACCCTTCAAGGTCCTGTCTGAAAAATAACTAAAGGAAAAAGGCATGGGAGTGTGAGTCAAGTAGTAGAGTACCTACTTAGTTCAAAATACCACTAAAAGAGATTTAAAAATCATTTTAAATTAGAAGGTCATACGTGTGACCTTTTTCTCAGCTCCATCCATGTATCCCATGATGCCAGTACCTCTACATACTGTAAGAAGGTTGAAAGGGTATACATCACAATCACCTGGGATCACTCACAGTCAGGAACAGTGGCTGGATAACATATCTGACATACCATATGTCCAGACAAAGCCTCTGCCCCTTGGTTCACAGCTTCACTGGATAAGTGAGAATGCTATATGGAAAGCATCTGTATCTTCTGACTTACCAACACTCTTGACTTAAATGACCACAATTAGCCAGGTGCTGGTGGCTCATGACTGTTAGGCATTTGGGCTCATGCCTAGCTATTCATGAGGCTGAGACAGGAAGATCTCAGTTTGAAGCCAGACTGGTCAGAAAGTCCACAAAATTCTTACCTCCAATTAACCAGCAAAAAGCCAGAAAGCAGAGCTGTGGCTCAAGTGGTAGAGCGCCAGCTTTGAATGTAAAAGCTAAGCAACAGTGCCCAAGGCAAGCCCTGAGTTCAAATCTCAGTACCAGCACGTGTGCAGGTAAACATGTGCACATACACACAATGACCTCAATTATAATACAACAATTATAAAAACCTATTTATTCTTAGCTCATAGTAAAGACCCACAAACAGCCAGGTGCCAGTGGCTCACGCCTGTAATCCTACTCAGGAGGCTGAGATCTGAAGATCATGGTTCAAAGCCAGCCTGAGCAGGAAAGTCCCTGAGACTTCTCCAATAAACGACTCAGAAAATTGGAAGTGGCACTGTGGCTCAAGTGGTAGAGCACTGGCCTTGAGCTGAAGAGCTGAGGGACAGCGCCCAGGCCCAGAGTACAAGCCCCACAACCGACAAAAAAAAGACCCACAAACATTTCCAGGTTGTATCTCCTTTACCTCTTCCCTAGTGGGACAAGGAAAGAAAAGGATGAATGCCACTGTATTCTTTTTTTTTTAATTGTGAAAATACTGAAAAGAGGGATTATAATTACATGGGCAAGATAATGAGTACATTTCTTATCAAGCATGTAGCCTCCTCCTTTGTTTCCCCTTCCCATCCCTTCCCATCCCCCCCCCACCAAAGTTGTAAAGTTTGTTTTTGACATAACGACTTGTACTTCTCATTATTGCAACGGGTCCACCTGTATCCCTATTTAAAAGATTTGTTTTTCCCCTTCCCCTCCACAAATTATCATGCCACTGTATTCTGAGCAGAGTTTCTGGCAGATAGTAGAAATCAAAGACATTTCTGAAATGTAGCATGCCCCTTTGCTTTGATAAAGCCAACACTAACACGTATTAGCCCCAAAAGGCTGCCTGAAACAGCCTGCCACATACTCAATAGACCCTTGCTTCCTGGCTCTTCTCAAACCCCTGCCCTCACTGAGACAACGCTAGGATGGGAACAGGACAGCAATATTGCAGTATGTGCTTTCTTGGCTATCAAGGAATGTCATGCCCATCAAATGCCATGCCCCAAGTTCAGGGTGTCGGTGGCATGCCATCGCGAACAGAGAACTGCCCACTGTGACCCAGGGTTCCCAATACAACAAGGTGACCTGAAAAGACAAATGACACTCTATGTTTGGCAGGCAAAAGTGTTTCATTTTGCCCTGAAAATTCCAAATGTATCTACATCACTCACAAGGCAATCACACACAGAGAGGAGGAAAAGGCTCCTCCTCCCGTTTCTAAGAGTCTCCAGTGGCAAATCCCCCACTGAGTGAAAGGGCATCAGAGGTCGCTTGGGGACCGAGGACCCTAGCACTTCCCTTGAAAGGCATGTGGTCTTCATTTTTTATCTTTTTCTAGAGAAAAAAAAAGATATATAATCTATTTACGTAAGGTTACTTCCCTGCATATTATTGAGTTTCTTCCTGCTAATATATTTTACAATCCTCAAAGACATAAGCTCAATCAAATTCACCATTGTTCCCCACTAACGGCCTCCTCCTCAGTAATTGGACTCACCTTTAGTAGCGGCCAATATGTGCCAAGTCTATACCGCAGGTACCTCGATGCCCAGGTATCCAGGTGCTCAGGGAACACCAAATCTGCCTCCAGCTATTCTTACTCCAAGTATAAAGCATGTTGGTCACAGCCCTGGATGAATGTGGGCATAACTTTACAACTAGCTTTGCTTTTCACCTTCATGAGGACCAAAAGTAACACAAATCTACCTGCACAATAGCTACTGTCAATATCTCAACAGAACAAAACTGACAGAGGCTCGAGAGTCCTTTATCCTGTCCTCTGCCTTCCCTGGGCTGGAATAAGTTCATTTGAAACTTTTCCTTCTCCCAGTGCTGGCCTATCCAATTCCATCATTACAGCTGCTTAGTGGGCTGGGAAATGTGGCTTAGTGGTAGAGTACTTGCCTAGCATGCATAAAGCCCTAGGTTTGATTCCTCCGTACCACATAGACAGAAAAATCCAGAAGTGTCGCTGTGGTAGAGTGCTCGCCTTAAGCAAAAGAAGCCTAGGGACAATGCCTGGACTGGCAAAAAAAAAATATATATATATATATATATATATATATATATATTCCTTAGTTCCTCTCTTACACTATCTTTTGGTGACTTGCTCTTTTCCTTCCATTCCTGTTGCCAACCTCACTTACTCAGTAGATAAGCCCATGGCTTCCAGGAATGAGGACAGCAGCCAGCCTTGGTGTGCTAAACCAGTGTCATGTCCGCTCATAGAATCATTCTTCCTGTCTGCTTCTCTTTGTGCCATTACTGGGGCTCGAACTCAAGGCTTGGGTGCTGTCCTGTCCACTTCCCACTTTCTGGACATTACTTGGAGATAACTGTCTCATGGATGTTCCTGCCTGGGCTAGTTTTAAACTTTTGATCATGAAATCTGTCTCCTGGGTACGTAGGATTACAAGCATGAGCCACCAGCACCTGGCTTACCTACTGTCTTGACAAGGAAACTGGGTTTGAATGGAAACATGCCATGGTATGTGAGGATGGCTCATGAGCACTGCCCTCAAGTCACCTGAGTTCAATCCCTTCCCAGACCAGCACCCACAAAGTCAAGGCCTGTAAGCTATGTGCTGGCTCCCCCAAACCTCTACTTTATCATCCCCTGCACCTCTCCACTGAGAAGCCACACTTCTTCATCAGGGGCTGGAGACAGGTCTGTGCTCCCAAGAGCCTTCTGCTGACTTGGCTCCCTGCCACCACATGTGCTGAAGAGTTTCCTGCACTCACCTCGAGGCTTCTCCTATATGACTAATGAGAAGGGACAAATGGTGTGCACATGCCATGGGCATCCAGACTTATGGTGATCACATGGAAAGAGTACAATCATTACTCTATATCTGTCCAGGATGGATGTGTTCCAGAACCCTGCTTGGATTTCAGTATCTGTGTATGGTTTAGTCCCTTATATAAAATAGTACAGTATTTGCAGAGAAGATACGTACCTTCTTCCATAGACTTTAACTCATCTCCACGCCGTACCGTCCTCAATGCAGATGCTATGTAAATTGTTGCTGTGCTCTGTTGTTCAGAGAATGATGGCAAGAATCAAAAGCCTGTGCATGTTCAAAACAGATATAATTTTGTTCACTGTATTTTCTATCCACAGATGTGAAACCTGCAGAGAGCTTGACTGTATGCACCTGGCCAACCATTTATTCCTAGAAAATCCCTCAGATCTGAACCAGCTGAAGCCTGCCTCTGCTCCGCGGGAGCCCCCAGCAGGGCTGCTGTGACATCTCCTAAGACAAGTTTCAGCGGCTCCCAACTCTTCCCTTCTGTTTCATAAGAAACAGCATTGTCCACAAATGTTCAGGGTGGCTTTACATGTCATCCATCCAAGGCCTCTTGGCATGTCTCCTCCTTGGCCTGGGCTCAGTAGGCCCCTCTGTGGCAGGTAATGGTAGCAGTGACATAGGAGGACCAGCATGTGACCAAGATTCAGGATTATCAGGTTCCACAGCACAGAAACGTTTTGTTGACTCAACTACTCTTAACAAGAATGCTCACAAAAACTGAAGCTTTGAAGAGCTGAAGACTAAACAGTGTCTCCGCAGCTGTCACCTTTGTGTCACTGGCTGAGTGGCCAGGAAGCCGGCATGTGAGTTAAGTGGGACTGGGCACACCGAGCACATTGCAGTCAGCATCTTATTACAAACATTATCACTGTCACCATCACCCCAGAGTCCCTTTGACAGAAATGGATAAATATCAGCATCTTTATGGGCTCAGCCTCAAGAAACTAAGGACTGAGCAGAACCAAGTTTGTCCCTCATGTAAAAGAACAAGGGTCCACAAAGAGTAGAGAAGGCAAACAGGGCCAGGGTGAAGCATCACCCAGAGAGGAAGAAGCAGGCCATGCACTTAAGAGCCCAGGACTGTCAGAAACCTTTGTAGATAAACACAGTAACCCTTGATACCTCAGCACAGCCTATGGGAGTCATGCAGAGCCACAGGGAGGGAGGGGCTTGGCCTGTCCACTGTTGCCTACATAGCCCAGGAAATGTGTCAGAGAGAGAGGCTAGACCAGGCAGGGACAGGAGACAGGAAGCAGCAGGCAGGAGATTCAGAAGCAAAGCAAGCCAGGCCCAGCATGAGGATGGCATGAGCAGCAACAATCACTCAGCCCAATATCAAGGCAGGTCATCCTTGTGTCCTAGGCCTGGGATGACTTTGTAAAGAGCCAGGCACGGCGGCTCACACTTCTAAACTTAGCTACTTAGGAGGCTGAGATTGGGAGGATCACAGTTTGAAGCAAGTCTAGGCAAAAAGTATACAAGACTATCTCAGTGGAAGAAGCTAGGTAGTATGGAGTGCGCCTGTCAAGCCAGCAACCATCAGAAGCCTAAAACAGGTGAATCACAGAAAAGGAAATACCTAAAGATAAGGCTCAGCATTACAATACCTACTGAGCAAGCACAAGGCTCTAAGTTCAAACCTCAACACAGAAAAAAAAAAGTATAATCCTTGACAATTGAAAACAGAAAAGCAAAGAACCAAATGAATCATCCTCAAGTTCCCTTTAGGCTCCTAAATAATCCTTTAGCACACATGACTTAGAACTCCAGGCAGGGAAGTCTGACATCACCCAAGAAGTCTGAGAAGAGACCTGCTTCCTCTATAAGCAGAGTCTTGGCCCTTTCAACAAACCAATTATTATCAAAAGCTCTAATTCACACATAATTGGCTTTTTCAAAAACTGTAAACAAATGTGTTTTCAGCTCTTTTCATGCATGGATGAGTACATGTGTTTCTCTTACTTACTGAAAACTCAAGAACAGCCAATGCTCTGGTCACATGGCCTTCCAGCTTTTCTTATGAGAACTAGCAATATTCATGTTACAAGGACACACCATCCAAGGCCGTGAGTAGAGGAATGAAAACCTACTCTCACACCAGGAAAGCTAAACAAACTAGACTATCTTTTGCTCGTTTTTATCTACAGCAAAGGAACTTATCTACAATGAATACAGCATTGCTGCCAATATATTCATGAATTTGCAAATGTTTTCTCTATCAGACAAAGGCTGATCTTTGTCTCAAAGATCACACCCTCCAACTGAAGTGACTCTGTGGAGGGATGGTCTCCTTCAAATGTCTCTTTCTACCAGAGTAGTTGAGCTAGCCCATTCCACAAACAAGCCAGCATCTAAGAGTGAACCAAGGTAAGACCAGCAAGCCCATCAAGAAACATTTAATAAATGTTCTTTCCATTATAGCTAGACAACATGAGGCGGGCTCTTCATCCAATGTGACATGTGAAGACAGACACACAGGGCATACACCAAGTGACGACAAAGGCGGAGACTGCAGTGATCAGCTGAGAGCTAAGAAATAAGAAAGACTGTCAACAACCCCAGAAGCTGGAAGAGACAGGAAGGACATCCCCATGGGCTTTCAAGCAAAGCTCTGCCCACACTCTGGCCGCCTCCAGGACTCTGAGGCAATAAACTTTTGTTGTTCTAAACTTCGTGGTTTATGTAAGTAAGGACTATTTCCAAGGCAATATTGTGACTATCCTTCTGAAAGATTCATGGCCAGACTGCCAGCAGCCTCACTGCCAGCAGCTATGGATGGATCCTACAGACATCATCCAGGGGCTCAAGTAGGAACAAAGATCCAATCTATTTTCTCTTCAATTGTGAAACAATATGGGAAGCTTTCAAAATGACCACAAGTTCAAACATGGAGCCTTCGGAAGTCTATAATTTAAGTATACTCAATAAAATTCAAATACTGGTGATCAGACAAGGAGAAAGATACAGCAATCACTGCTGGACCCAGTAACCAAAGATGTTCTGTGGCCTTCCAAATGTTCTGAAGAACATGAAGAAATGACTCAAGCACTTAGACCAAATTAAAAGCTATGAGAGGGGAGAATCAATAGACCGTCATCTCCAAGGAGCAGACGGGCTTCTTACTGTGACAAACTATGGTAAGTCATATGAGATGCTGCCGCCTTAGCTTTCTAGCACTGTAACCAATGCCCAAGACATTCAACTTACAAAGAAGAAAGGTTAATCCGAGCTTTCGGCTCATGGTCAGTTGGCCCCATCGCTTTGGATCAGTGGCAACACCTGGTAAGAATGAACACTGGAGCAAAACCATTCACCTGATGGCCAGGATTCGAGAATGGAAGGAAGAGAAAAGAGCTGGGGTTCCACCATCACCACCACGAGCATGCCCCTAGTGACCGCAGAACCTCCTAATGCTTCCTCTCCTCCAAACAGAGCCAAGCCAAGACTGTATCTTTAGGATATGTGCAAGATACAAATGACAGCAAATGCTATCACTAGGAAACTTGGGTGTGTGCTGTCATCAAGACTTTTCTGTAAACCTGAAACTATTCTAAAGTTTATTATTTTTAAAAGCCAAATGTCAACACAAGTAAGAACAACATCAGTAACAGTAACAATTACTAAAGCAAAGCATGGTGGTTCACACCTGTAATTCCAGTTAGGAGGAGGCATAAGTAAGAAGAGCATAGTCAGAGACTGCCTTGGGCAAAAAAACAGACCCTATCTGAAAAACAACTGAAGTAAAAAAGGGTGAAGGCATGACCAATGGCTAAGTGTAAAGCCCTGAGTCCAAACCTCATTAATGATAAAAGAACATTCAAGAACACATTATTTTATACTTCAAACAGATACAATATATAGAAGAACATGGCTGGGGATAGGCAAACACATCACATCTTAATTTGTCCTGATAGGTCCTAAAGTGTCACTAGAGAACAATGGCTTCATGTCAGATTCTGCCCTGCACCATCCAATGTCCATCTACCTGTGAGGAGAGGAAGGTTTGTGGGGAAGACATGGTCTAGAATGGCTGTCAACTTCATTTCACTGTCTAGAAATCACTAAGGACATAGCTGGTACCTACTATAATCAACTCACTCTGTGAAGTTCAAACCCAGAACCTTAATTTCCAAGGAGGTCTGAGAGTCCTGGCTACAGTTTAGGTATGTGGGGCTCCATGGGATTTGTGAGTTAGAAGCCCATCCCTAATGCAGATGTTGGGAGGTGGTGGGACCTTTAAGAGGCAGGCCTCAGTTAGAGGTGACTGGAGTAAGGAGGTGCTGCTCTCAGAAGGAGTAGTTCTTGAGAAACTCCAATTAGTTCTGCCAGAGACCTGGTTTAAAAGAATGAACCTGGTCCCTCCCCAGGCTCTAGTTTCCAGTCTCACCTGTAGCCTCTCCCTAGCACACACCCCTTGCCTGCCTTGAAGTGCTCACCAGAGGACAAACACACATGACACTGTCAATATTAAGACTTTTGGCCTCCAGAATTGTGAGATAAATAAACCCTTCTCCTTAATAAAGTATCTGGCCTCAGATATTTCATTATAGTAATGGGAAGGAGATTAATGCAACCCCTCCCCCAGTTTAATCTCCAAAGCTCCCATCACAGTTTCTGAGCACATTTTATGGGGTACAGGACTGACTCAATTGCCAGCTCAGGTCTGTGGGGGATACCATCGATCTTCCTAATTTCGGATAACTGGATCCATCAGAGAGGGGGAAGGAGGAGAGAAATAAGAGAGAGGAGAGAGAAAGAGAGGAGAGAGGAGGAAGGAGGGGGGAGGAAGCGAGGAAAGAAGGGAGGGAAGAAGGGAAGAAAGGAGAAGAAATCATCCATCTTCCCTTATTTGGGATCTTTCAAACACATGGGGGAGGGGGAGAAAAGGAGAGAAGAGAAACAGGAAGAGAGAGGGAAGAGAAATAAGGAGGGAGGGAGGGAGGGAGGGAGGGAGGGAGGGAGGGAGGGAGGGAGGGAGGAAGGGAGGGAGGGAGGGAGGGAGGGAGGGAGGGAGGGAGGGAGGAGGGAGGAGGGAGGGAGGGAGGGAGGGAGGGAGGGAGGAGAGAGAGGACAGAGAGGAGAAATACCCAGGTAAGTATCACCCCAAAACAGTGTAAGACAAGCTCATTCTGGGCACTAACAGCATTCAACACCATTGCATTGCAGTTTCTTACTATTTCCCTCCATTTTTACATATTTCTTCGGGAAACCTAAAGTTAGAGTCTGCCACCTTTTCAATGCTAATTCTGTGACAGCTGAGACACAAGCTCATTCTGCTGGTCCAGCTGTTTTGGCAGAAACAAAGTAGAGTGCAAAAGACTGAGAAATACCTTTCCGGCTTTTGTAACTTGCTTAAGTCTCCAGGCAAGCAGCTTCCTGGTCTACTTTGTTCCCCAACTGCTTCCCTCAGGCAACAGCAGGAATGTGTTATTGGAGCCTCTTCTGAAATTCAGGGCAGTCCTGCTCAGGAGTCCACCCAGTCCACCAAAACAAAAGGCCACAGATGGTAGGGCTTGTCAGCAACAGAACATCTGAAGTCATTTCTGACAGTTTTGCAGGCTAAAGTCCAAGATGGAAGCAGGGGAAAGTTTGGTGACTGGTGAAGATTTGTTTCCTGGTTCACAGACAGTACCTCTGTCTGCGTCCTCGCATGGGAAGGGGCAAGGGTCTCTCTATTCTCTTTTAGAAGGACACCAATCCCATTTATGAAGACTTCCACTCATGATCTAATGACCACATAACCCCAGAACCCTGGGGGTGGAATCATAGCATATGAATTCTGTAGGAACACAAAGATTCAGACCAAGCAATGGTCACACTCTGACATATGACTGCTTTTTTACCATTCACAATGGTGTCCAGGTGAAGGTTACAAAAAGCATGAGTTTCATTTAAGACAATACCCACTTGAACAAGACCCAGGCCATGAAGGAGAAAAAAGATGAGGATGAACATAATTTAAACTCAGACACTAAATGAAAAAAAAAGAGCACGTACATGCATACATGCATGTAACTGTCAAAATGAAATTCATTCTTTTTTTTTTTTAAGTTGTGGGGCTTGAACTCAGGGCCTGAGTACTGTCCCTGAGCTCTTTTTTTTTTTTGGGGGGGGGGGGGGGTGGGGGGTCTGGTCATGGGGCCTGAACTCTGGGCCTGGGCACTGTCCCTCAGCTCTTCAGCTCAAGGCTAGCACTCTACCACTTGAGCCACAGCACCACTTCCGGCTTTTTTCTTTTTTCTTATTGGTGCTGAGGAATCAAACCCAGGGCCTCAGGCAAGCAAAGGAAGCGCTCTACCACTGAGCCACCTTCCCAGCCCCTCCCTGAGCTCTTTTGCTCAAGGCTAGTGCTCTACCACTTTGAGCAACAGCCCCACTTCCGGTTTTTGAGTGGTCATGTGGAGGTCAGAGTCTCAAAAGGACTTTTCTGTCCTGGCTGACTTTGAACTGCAATCCTCAGATCTCAGCTTCCTGAGTAGTTAGGATTACCAGCATGAGCCACCAGGGCCTGAAGCATAAAACTCCTTCTTTTGTACAATTAACATATGCTAAAATAAACAGGTTAGATGGATATTTCATTTAGGTAAATTTACAAATATGCAAACCAAAACATAGACATGAATATCTGGTAGATAGCTAAATATTTGCGACAATCAGGCCCTAAATAAATCAAGATCCTGAAAGCAAAGGTTGTCAGATTGGTTTTTTGCCAATACCTGGGTTTGAACTCAGGGGCCTTAGGCTTGCAAGATTGCAAACCAAATCATAGACATGAATATATGGTAGATATCTAAATATTTGCGATAATCAGGCTTTAAATAAATCAAGATCCTGAAAGCAAAGGTTGTCTGGTTTTTTGCCAATACCAGGGTTTGAATTCAGGGGCCTTAAGCTTGCAAGGCTGGCACTATACTACTGAATCATACTTCCAGCCTGGCTTTTTGCTGGTTATTTGGGATATTGAGTCTTTCAAACTTTTCTGCCTAGATTGACTTTGAACTGCCATCCTCCTCCAAGTCTCAGCCTCCTGAGTAGCTAGGATTATAGAAAGAGTGAGCAACTGACACCCACCTACAGCAAAAGTTTTAGTATTGTAATTTTCATTTGAAAAACAACTCTGCATTCTTGATTAATCTTAGAACCAGAAATTTAAAGGAAAAGTATACTTCATTTTTAATGCATGCAAGATATGCTTGGTTAAGATAATGTCACATGTACAGAAAAGTGAGAAGTAACCGGATAGGAAGAAAGAGAGGCAGTTTGTGAAGCACAGAAGCAAACTACAGAAGTGAGGGAGGGAAAACACAGGAAGTGCCCGGTTCACTCCATGGTGAAGTAGGTGGGTACACTTAGGACAGCACCAGGAAGCTGGCAGGAGGCTTAGCACACACAGGTTTCACCAATCCAGTGATACTCTCAGGCTATTTTCCCCAGGTCAGTTCTGCCTGTTCTACAGCTAAGGAAATTAATCCTGTCATACAGAATAGATGACTCCACAAAGCAAAATCTTTGCTAGGGAATTGTTGTGCCTGTATCTGGGAGTGTGCACTTTGAGCTACAGGCTAACGAAGAGGCCCAATTCAAAGGCTGCAATATAAGCGGAATGAGCGTATATAGGTCTTTCTTCTCCTCCTCCCTGTGCCACATTCAGGATTGGAAAAGCAAGTTCCCTCCTGCATCTGCCCACAAGGTCAGGCATGCAGTAGAGTATGGGTCCACACCCAGGGGCTACAGTCTGCCCTTGGAAACCAGAGTCAGCTGGAATGCTGCAACCTATGTCATTTGTCAGGGGGTAAATGGGAACAGTGCCACATTCTGCTAGGTAAGTGCTCTATATGATAATCAGATGGCAATCAACTTAATGCATCCCTTTGGCTATGGGTTTAATCTCACCATGAAATACTCAAAAGGGTGAAAATTTAATCTAACCATGGGAGTTAGAAGTAGGGTCTCTGGGAAGTGATTAAGATTAGACAGGATCACGAAGATGTAGCCCCTGTGACTGTATACCGTATACTGGTGGATTTCTAAGAGAAGGGACAAAGACCATAATACACACACACACACACACTCTGTTGCTATGGGATATCCTGTATACTGGTGGATTTCTAAGAGAAGGGACAAAGACCAGAATACACACACACACACACACACTCACACTCACACTCATACACACACAGAGTCTGTTGCTATGGGATATCCTGACCATAATTAGTAAGAAGTCATCACCAGACACAGTCCCTTGACCTGAGCCTCCTAGTACCATGAGCCAAAATAAAACTTAAGTACAAAGCAGATCAAGAAACCTTTCAAATTAATAGAAGTCCCTGAGTTGGGGTCTTTAGGGATAATTCTAACAAATACATCTTACTATTGATTCTCAATAAAAATTGTTTTCACTTATTTCTCAAAGTTAGTATTTTAAGGACATGGACTGTCTGAGCTTAAAAGAGTTAATGTTCTTAGAGCACATTCATAAAGTGATTTCTGTAATAGCCATGATCTTGCCGTACATCATTACCCAGTAGCAACAAGGACCTGAACTCCCAGCCTATGGAGAAATGTGCAGAAACTCCAGGTAATGATGACCATGATTGGTACCATCACTGCATTCTGTATTACTTGTGACAGACTGCCCTGCTGGCAAATCCCACTTGACTCTGACTGAAACTAATGGCTTCCTTCTGGGCCACTGCTGCCTATCCCCTGGTCCCATGAGGTGGTAATCAGGGCAGGTGTGTTCTTACACAACACTATCTCCTTCTCCACAGAGCATAGTCAGCTAATTGCCTAGGTGGGCAGCTGGCTGAACTGGGCCAAACATGCCCTTTCTTGAGGGCTGGAATACTGAGCAGATCAGACCAGTCTGCTGGACACACACACCCGGTGCTGGGGAGGAATGGCAAGTCTATATAAAGTGTGGATAGGGAAGGGCTGAGGGGCAGCAAGCTTTCTAGGTTCTTCCCAGTTTCCTTCAAGCCCTCAGACCCTGACCCAGGGGCCTGTTGACTTTCCCTCACCTTCTCTTTACTTACCCTAAATTCCTCTCAATTCAAGTAGCTCAGGGGATTCTGACATCTACCCAAAGCTCCTGTGAGCATGGCTCAAAAAGACAGGAGGAAATGGCCCACAGAGACCAGAGAGCTATAAGCCTCACAAAACCTAGATCTACAGCAAAGGACTTTTCCTTGATTCAAAGACAAGCACGAGCTGAATTAATAAGCAAAATCAATTCACTGTTGGAGGACTCTTGTTATCTGTCATTGCAGCACACAACAGCACAGAAAAGCACAGGGCTTTCAAGATCACTTGTGTTCTTCCCCTACAACAGGAGTAACTAACTGCACCTAGGCTTCAAAGAGTGATTCTTTCCCTGTACCTACAAGAACCAGGGTACACATTTGCATTCAATACCTGGTAGGGGAGGGACACAGGCACAGAGGTATCCAGTCCCTATTCCCTGAAACCTAGCTGCACATGAATAATTTATAGCCATTCCCACTGGTTAAAGTGGGTCATGTCAATTTTGTTTCAGATTTTCCCATCTAGGTGGGTGTGCACATCGCATCATTAGCATATTTTCCATACTCCACTTCCCCTGACCCACACAGAAAAGATGAACACAATCTTCCATGATCCACCCACTCCATACCAGGTGGCCAAGCACTGGGTCATTAATTCTGCCCACACTCTTGGAGTCTGTGTGCTAGCCATGACCTGCTGGTATCAAGGCTACACATGCCCTACTCTGCATAGCTGGGGCTAGAAAGCTGAAAGCTACATTTTTACAGGTCCTTGCCAGCTGGATTGTGGCTAGGGTCTGCTAGGTTGACACTGGAAGGCAGGAGGACGGACAAAGACTTACCTATTCCCCACTTCTACTCTCAGCCGAATTTCTAATCTGTTCTAGCTCTTCATACTCATTTGTAACCATTCTCCCTGGTCTAGACTGTGGCCATAGGAAAGACCTATGAGGCTTCTATTTACTAACAGAGGCCAGCAGAGCGACGCAGAGGCCATCCAAACAATGAAGCCAGAAGTGATGACTAGTGGTTGAGTCAAAACAGAAAGAAATCAGAGGGATGTGTCATCCCTCTATCACCTGTGGTATGGTTCCAAATCATCACCAAAACCTGGGCACAGATTAGCCCTGCTGGGCTGGCTGAGCTAGAACCAGCAAGGACAGCTGGAGGAGGAAGGCACCTACCTGGTTAGTCCATCTGACTGCCACTAGATGAGCCCTAAGAAGTCTCAAAGTTCCCATTTACAGAGATCCTCAGGTGGGCCAAGGGACCAGCCATGGCAGTCAGTGTGCAGTAGCTCTCCATGGGAAAGTGCCAGGCCATCGGGAAGCAGCCTGACCACAGCTGGAGGACTGCAGGCCCTGGAGGGCAGCCAGGACTAGACTGTCAGAGGCTCAGTAATAAAGTCAACAGGCGTTTCCAGAAGCTGTTGAAATTTCAAGACATTAAAGTACTTCTAGAAATAGGGGTAAAAAGTTGAAGGATGTTCACAGAAAGCCAAGAGTATATAACTGCCACAGCTGGAACAAAAACTGAGGTGTTCCCAGAAAGGGCATGTAGCAGTGCACAGGAAGTAAGAGCTGATGATGACCCTGAACAGTAGAACACACCCAAGGGGTTCCCTGGGGAAGGCCCAGGCATGAGTGGCCCACACACCTGCTTCTCCCAAGAAATACCTGCAATCACGGATGCTCAATATCACAGCCAAAGAGGCCACACCAGAAACACAGTAGGGCACCCTTTCCAGATATTTCCTATGTGGAAGACATTAATTCCCTAAGCCAATGACGGTCAGTTATACCTTGTGCTATTTATTGTTTGGATTTGGGTAAATACAGGGAACCTTGACAACCAGCTTTCTAACCCTCTCATTTCCTGATGAGGAGATGAGAAGTATGATTTGTATGTAAGAAAACAAAAAGTCAAAGCACCAGGGCTCAAGTGACTCAATGTAGGTCTGACAACCTATGCCCTACTACTCATTATGACAGCCAGGCACTAAGGGCGAGAAGGTAACAAGGTGGGAAGTCAATCTCCAAACAGCCATAATTAGCTGATTGCTTCTCACTTGAAAAGAAGCATGAAACAGCTCTTGGTCTACAGCAGAAACTAATCCACGAAATTGTAAATAATGTGTAGAACCCAAAGACAAGAAAGAACCTATCAAAGGATTACAAGATGACAACTGAGAAAAATACACAAATCAAAGGCAAAATAATTATGCTCAAGCAAAAACAATTTACAATTTTTAAAATTCCATTCAAGTTAAAAATAATATCAATGTTAGCTATTAGTGGCTCACTCCTGTAATCCTAGCTACTCAAGAGATCTGAGAAATGCAGTTAGAAACCAGCCCAAGCAAGAAGTCTATGACTCTTATCTCCAATTAACTACCAAAAAAGACAGAAATAATGAGCTGTGGCTCAAGTGGTAGAACACCAGCCCTGCACACAAAAAGCTAAACAACAGCACGGAGGCCCCGAGTTCAAGCCCCAGTACAAATACACACACACCAAAAAATAAATAATAAAATCAAAAGCTGAGCATAGTGGCTCATATGGAAATAAGAGATGAGAGGAGTATAATCCAAGGCCAGCCAGGGCATAAAGGTTTGTAAGACTTGATCTCAACCAATAGCTAACAGGATATATAGCACATGCCTATGACCCCAGCTACAGCGGAAGCACATTGGTTGGCACAGTGGCACGTGCCTGTTTATCCCAAGGAAGAGCAAGTAGGAGAATCACAGCTATGGCAATCCAGCGTATAAAGTGAGTCTCTACCTTAAAAATAACCTATGCAAAGCCAGGTCCTAGTAGCTCATGCCTGTAATCCTAGGTACTCGGGAGATCTGAGAATTGTGGTTCAAAGCCAGCCTGGGCAAGAAATGTCTGTGATATTCTTATCTCCAATTAACCACAAAAAGCATTCCCTGCTTCTTAGCATATAAAACACTCTGTTCCTTAAAATTGCTATGCTAATAACTTTTAATTCTTAAATCCAAACTCCAGCATTTTGAAATAAGCTAATAAAAACTGTTCTTCCCCTGATGAGGTTAAAGTTGAAGGTGTTATATTTACAGGTCCTGTAAACAACTTGTTAAGACTCTTTTTGTTTCATTGTTGTGGTTTTTTTTTTTGGGGGGGGTCCGGTCGTGGGGTCTGAACTCTGGGCCTGGGCACTGTCCCTCAGATCTTCAGCTCAAGGCTAGCGCTGACCACTTGAGCCACAGCACCACTTCCGGCTTTTTTTCTTTTTGCTTATGTGGTGCTGAGGAATCGAACCCAGGGCCTCGAGCATGCAAGGCAAGCGCTCTACCACTGAGCCACCTTCCCTGCCCCTTGTTAAGACTCTTGATATGTAATGTTTTAAGACTATCTTAAGCTTTGGTCAAATTTTTATTATTACCTAAGATGCCTTAAACTTATTAACATTGCCATTATAAGAATAAAATACACTGTTGTATCTTAATGGAATTATTAAATACTGTTTCACTGGGGAAAAAAAGCTGGAAGTGAAACTGTGACTCAAGTGGTAGAGCACTAATCTTGAGCAAAGAGTTCAGGGACCACACCCAAGCCTGGAGTTCAAGCCCCAGGGCGCGCACGCACGCGCACACACACACACACACACACACACACACACACACACACACACACACACCATGCAAACAACAGCAGCTAAAGGCATAGCTTAAATGATAAAGGGCCTTCTTAATAAGTGTGAGGCTGAGTTCAATCTGCAGTACCACCAACAATAATCATATCAAGAAATTATGAGCCAGGCAGGGGTGGCTCATGCCTATAATCCTAGCTACTCAGGAAACAGAGATGCGAGGACTGTGGTTTAAAGCCAGCCCAGGCAAGAAAATTTGTGAGACTCTTATCTCCAATTAATCACCAAAAGCTGGAAATGAAGCTGTAGTTCAAGGGGTAGAGCAAAACAGCCTTGAATGAAAAAGCTTAGGGAGAGCGCCCAGGTCCAAAATTCAAGTTCCAGTATTAGCACAAAAGGAAGGAAGGAGGGAGGGAGGGAGGGGAGTGGGATGGGAAGGAGGGAGGGAAGATTACATGGCATACAGATGTTATTTGCTTTAAGTAACTCAGTAGGGAACACAAGAAAGTGACTGGATGGGGAGGTGAAGACGAAGCTAGTTTGGCACTGAGTTCATGCATACTCACACCTCGTGATGGGCACATAGGCTTTGGAAAACTGTAATTTAAAAATCCCCATCTTGAAAAGTTAGAAATTCACATAGAAACAGCAAAGTTCTCATCAGGGAAGCACACACATGCCACACATAGTGCAGATTACTTAGAGCAGGCCTAGCACATAAACACCACCCCTCATCAACTGTCACATTTGTAATGACTTTTTCACAAAATCGAGTTAGCATCAGATGACAAGGTACTCAAATGACATGGCATGACTTGATTTCTAAATGACTCATCTGGTAATGATTCTGGGAAGCATTTTTTCAACTGGAATCCATGTAAAATTTCCCTGGCTATATTTACTTAGCTAGACATACAATTCAAAAAGAGACTTTAGACACTGTTGTCCCTTGATCTCCACAGAAGTTTTTTTCCAGGGAACCCCTGCTCTTCCCAATTACCAAAACATCAGACCAAGTCTTCTATATAAGATGATGTAGTAGCTGGGTGCCAGTGGCTCACACCTGTAATCCTAGCTACTCAGGAGGCTGAGATATGAGAATCGAGGTTCAAAGCCAGCCCGGGCAAGAAAATCTGTGAGATTCTTATCTCTAATAAACCACTAGAAAACAGGAAGTGGTGCTGTGGCTCAAGTGGTAGAGCGCTCGCCTTGAGCTGAAGAGCACAGGGACAGCGCCCAAGCCCAGAGTTCAAACCCCACAACTGACAAAAAAAAAAAAAAAAAAAGATGATGTAGTGTTTGCACATCTCCTACATACTTCCAATCATCTCTAGATGACTTAGAAGACCTAACACAATGTAAATGCCATGTGGATAAGAGCTATACTGGATCGTTTATGGGGATAAACACAAGAAAAAAGTCTGTGTATGTTCCATACACACAATCATGGGACACATTACACAACAGCAACAACATGACATTTTCAGTCTCAGATTAATTGGATGTATAGAAAGTGATGGCCACAGCTTCTATTAAGTGCTACAGTAGGACTTGGGAAATGGGAAGAAAAGATTTCCTTACTTGAAGATGCACAGATGACAAGTAAGCATGGGTGTCTTTCTGCTGAAGGTTACCTGCCCAGTAGGTTCCTAGATTCCAAAGGCAGCACAAATGGAAATGCCCAGAGGATGTGGGAAATGAGGAGGCATTCCACACTGCAGCACGGCTGTGAGGAAAGGTGCAGAAGACAGATCAAACCTTCACACTCAACTGAAAGGGAGAAGACAGATGGGCAGTTAGAAACCAGAGGGACAGAGAGGGACCCAGTGTCAAAGGAACCAAGAAACAACTGTATTTGTTCATGTGGAAAGGACAGATGAAAGCTCCTGGCAGTATCTAAAAGGAAGGAAAGCACCAGGCAGGACATGTGGGCGGAGGGACCAGGAAGGTGGGCACGGCCACCCAGGATGCAGAGTGGGTGGGGAGAACTCTGGCTCCAAGGTCACTGTCAGAGGCCATGTATTTTTGCCATTGTGCTCTCTGTATCTGCTACATTCATGGTGATAAGCTGAGCTAATAGGAGTGACATGCAAGTCTTGACTCAACTATGTAACCAAAACATAAGGCAAAGCCCAGTGCTGAGCAGGAGGAGGAAGGAGCTACCATGAAGCCCAGAACAAAGCCTATGTTCCCAGGAAGGAAAGAAAGGAGTATTCATTCTCCTTTCTCTAGGCTTTATACTAACTAAACACACAGCAGATGGCAGGATGCTCAGTTCTAGTCACTGCAAGGGCTGGAAGTGCTCCTTTGGGACCAAGTAAATAAGCACCTGTTTCACTGAGCCTTGAGAAAGTCAAAGTCAACTGTCTAAGTTTAAAGACCGTGCTTCTCAAATTGAGGGCCAGGGATCAAGCACTCCCATGCGAGAATGCTGGGAAGATATGGAAAGAAATCACTTCAACCTCCCCCAGACCCCATCCTGTCCACCCTTGAGATTATTCACCGAGGCCAAGTCACAAGCCCTGCCCCAAGCCCTGCCCCTTCAGCCCCAGCAGGGTCCCGGAAGGAGGCAGGCTATAGGCTAGAGTGGTAGTTAACATTATGGGAGATCCAGGCCATTTCCACAGAAAATTACTTCCTTCTTGTGAGGGAGGAAGTCAGCCTGGGGAAGCTCCGGGAAATAGCTGTAGGGAAAATACACAGGGCTTCATCAAGGAAAGAAAGGCTTTAAGAGCAGAAGAGCTTTTGTGTCAACAAGAAAAGATCAGGAACCACTTTCAGTGGCCCATAAGCTTATTCTAGAAAAATATATGGACTCAACCTCTATTGAACATTAGCCTTAAATAAAAAATGTCTTTTGGTTATAAGAAACAAAGATTAGTTTCTACTGAAAGAACATAGTAAGAATGGGAAATACTCCTAAAATATTTGTCCAAATTAGCTGGCAAGCTTCTTGCAAGAAACCCAGAATAAAAAAGGTGTGAGACAGTGCTACTGGTGACTCACACCTAATATCCTACCTACTCAGGAGGTTGAGATCTAGAGATCAAAAGTTGATGCTGGACCAGGCAGGAAAGTCCCTGATTCTTACCACCCACTAACAAGCAAAAAAAAAAAAAAAAAGCCAGAAAAACAAGTGGTAGTGTGACTTAAGTGGTTGAGTGCCAGCCTTAAGCAAAAAAAAAAGCTAAGGGACAGCTCCTAGACCCTGAATTCAAGCCCCAGTACCTGCTCAGGTAAGCATATATGTATACAGTGAAAGAGAAAGACAGAGAGACAGAGAGACAGAGAGACAGAGAGAGAGAGAGAGAGAGAGAGAGCAGAAGGGAGGGAGGGAGGGAGGGAGGGAGGGAGGGAGGGAGGGAGGGAGGAAGGAAGGGAGGAAGGAAGGAGAAATAAAGAAAAAAATGGGAAGAACAGAGAGCTATTGATTGTAACATGAAAATCAACACTAGAGACTAAGGTTGTGACCTCACCTATTACCTAAAGCAACTTAAGTTAAACCACATTTTTGACATTATCTTTCTAAACCCACTAGAATCCTAAGTATAAGATAATAAAAAAAACAATTTGAGTTACTATCAATGTCCACATAATAGACTCTAAAATCTGGTGTGCCATCACATATAGACGCTGAATTGTGATCTAATCATGTTACAGACAAATTGCCTTGCTAGAGCAAATGTACACCTAAAAAATGACAGATACTACAGAGTCCTCCTGCTAATGAAATTGCTTTAAATATGATCATTTATATAAACATACCCACATTAAGTATGATCGCTTACTTTAAGTTCCAGGTCTTCTTACAAAAGAGTACTGTTTTATCAGAGACATGTGTATCTTACCTATCTATCTGAAAGACAAAAACCAGATGCAACTGGGCACAGGTAGCTCACACCTGTAATCCTAGCCATTCAAAAGGCTGAGATCTGAGGACTACAGTTCAAAGCCAGCCTACGCAGCAAAGTCCATGAGACTCTTATCTACAGTTAACTACCAAAAAGCCAAAAGTAAAGGTGTGGCTCAAGTGGTAGAGCACCAGACTTGAGTGAAAAAAAAAGAAAGTGCCGAGCCCTGGAGTTCACCCCCCAGTACTAGCAAAAACAAAATTAAAAACAAAGGCCAGATGTAAACATCAACCTTTAAGATCTTTGCATTAGATACAGCCAGTAAGGGTGTCTCTAACTGAAGTCACATGGGCATTTCAATCATGTTCTTCAACTTTAAATCAATTTTAACATACTCTATATAAAGCCATGTTCAGCCATGTTCAGAATATTAAAACTTATTTTAAAACCTCTTGGCCTTAGAAGTCCTGTAGCAACCATGCTCTACTTACACAGATTCATGAAGATTCTCTTCCACCTTTCTCTCTTAAAATACTCCTTTCCTTTACTTGTCAATGCTATACATTATAAGATCAAAAGCAAAAATGCCTAAGTAATGCCATTTGCCAGGTCCTGTTTCTCACATTTGCTTGGGTGTTTTGTTTTGCTTCATGATGCTAAAGATGGAAACCAGGGTTTCACAGTACTAAGGTGAGTGTGAGCCTTCCTAGTCCTAGCTTGCCTGCCTTTTTAACTCATTTTAATCTATGTAAGTAATTTCCAGTGAAGACAACTCAGGTATCAAGAGGTAATCAACCCTCGTAAAAAGAGAATGGCAAAGTCGAGATCTGATACACACACACTCCAGAATCTGTGAAGATTCCAGAACCTGTAAATACCACAAACCCCAAGACTGGGGGTTTATTTCAATGTTCTCAGGGCCCTGGTTCCATCCCCAGAGCCAGGAGAGGAGTGAAAGTAGAAGGGAGGACTAGTATCATACAAGGAAGAACATAGCCACACTGAGGACTTGAGAACTAAAATCCTATTTTTTCCCCCTCTGGCTTCTCTCCTACAGTAATGTTACCAACAGTGCATTGATACACACATTTCATGCCATGGGCTCCCTCCATAACCCACAGGTACCTCATACCAAGAGTGGTGTAAATCTCTGGAACCTGCTTGGCATGCCAACTCTGATTCATCCAGGGGGCAGTGAACAGGGTGGTGGGTTTACCTCCACACTCCAATGCACAGAAAACCTACAGCCTATCTCCCACAACCCAGTTATTCTGTAAATTATTGTAAGCAGAGTCACAATTTGTGTGCCGCCTTGAAGACATCTTTTATCTCTTAAGCTTTCCTAGAAATGTTACTATATTTTCCCTCCATTTGCTTCCTGCTAACCAAGAACTGGGGGAGTTACCAGCACAGTGATAGTCATGATTACTCAGCCAGAGGGCAGAGAATGTAAAAATAAGAAGACCTCTGCTCACTCAAGAGACATGTTTTAAATAGGACTCTACCAGCTGGGGATAGAGAACTGGCAAGCTGCACACTAGAACTGCCTTGTCATAGCACAAGAAAAACTGTCTTTGGACTTTGTTCCTGATTTCTGGTACTGAGTTCCTAAACCCCTTGGGATTTCTTGAGTGATAATAAGTGTCTTTTGTTGTTCACGATGAGCCCCCATTTTGTACCCTTAAGAGAACACTGGGTAGGTCCCTAGGCAGCCTAACAATAAAGCATGATCACCAGAAAGCCCTGCCCTGTGCTCAACCATTTAATGATACAACTCAAAAAATTGGACTTGGGAAGTTCCAGGGTTGCTGAGCCTGGTGGAATGCACCTCCCTTCCCCAGCCTCCTCCCACCCACCCCCCACACTCTGCACGCTGTTCTTGAGTTTTTAGGTTGCCTAACAAACTAGTAATAGAATATGGGTTGTTTTTCTAAGTTCAGAAAGTTGTCCCAGCAAATTATTGAACATGGGTTAGCTGTGGGAATCACCAACTTACAGAAAATAGGTCAGAAATATAGGAGATTCCCAGAACCTGCAACTGTCATCTCCGATGGGCACAACCTTGCGAAAATGGTTCCAACTCTGAAAAGCTAATGTCAGAAATGAACTGCAAGACATTGGCTGCTACCAGAGTCTCCAAGACTGTCCAGTGTGGTCATTGTCCACTGGCCATAAATGGCTTCCAAGTACTCAGAATGTGGCCTGTCAAGTTATGCTGTGTGACTAGATACAATACACACACACACACACACACACACACACACACACACACACACACACACACACACACACACACACACACACACACACACACACACACACACACACACACACACACACACACACACACACACACACGGGACCAAAAAATAAAATTAGTAATTTCTTGCATTACATATATGTTGGCATAATATTTGGGTTATGTTGGGCTGATCAAAACATCACTAAAACAAATCTATTTTTCCTTTTAAAAAAATGTGGTTACTAAGAAACTGAAAGCCACCTATCTTGCTCATATTTGTAGCTGGCATTCTAATCCCACCAGATAATATGCTAAGATGTTTTCATTTCTAAAAATCTAAGCAATAAAACTATTTTATATCTCAAACATTCACGTGGATTACAGCCAGCTTGGGGACAGGGGGAGGGGAAAAGGGAGTGGGGGCAATGAACATTTCTGAAAGGCTGTTATCATGCCAAAAACTACCCAGAATCTCCCATGACTTCACCTGACTGAACCCTCAGCAAAGGGCAGCCTCCCCATCCTGCCCTAGAAAATGACACAGAGACCTTATGGGAGCAAAGGCTAGGCAAGGCCTCAAATTAAGCAGCTTCCAACTGCACCCCTGCACCTCCCCGAACACCAGGGTCAGCATACTTCCTCCATGAAGAGCCTGGTAAGTATAGTATTTCAGCACTTGCCAGCCACACAGTCACAACTCCTCAAATCAGCTATGAAACCATAAAGGCAGCTACAGACACAACACACACACACACACACACACACACACACACACACACACACACACACACACACACACACACACACACACACACACACACACACACACACACACACACACACACACACACACACACACACACACACACACACACACACCTCTGTCTGTGTTTTAGTGAAGCCAAATCCACAAGGTAGACAGGGAGCAGGATATAACCTGTGGGAGGTGGTTTGCCAGCCCCTGCTCTACACCCTAGAGAGAAACAGGCATACTAAAATAAATGAGTGTATCAATCATCAGTATACCAAAATATAACATTTATTCAAGAGACCTTTTACAAAACACTGATTAGGTTACTGTTAAAGGAAGATCCAATGAAGAACATAAAATTCTCCAAGTTAACTCACTGTCAGGCTTCTTCTTTTATCAGACATCACAAATAAGAGCTACTAGGATAATGTCACTGGAGATACTAAGTGAATGATAAATGACATTTGGGTCAATAATGTATGTGACATAAACAAAATTTAAAGGGAATAGAATGGAACCCATGATTAAACAGAGAAGGGCCAGAACTATCTGCGGAGGGGAAGAAACTCACTTGAATGCCACCCAGCACCATGTGTGTGACATGGCCTGTCTGACCACACTATGCAGGTATCACACACCTGGTGACTGAAGTCAGTCACACTTGAGCATGTCCCATTCTCTCTTGGACCAACTTTACCTCCCCCTTCCTTAGTCCAACATTCAGAAGACAGCAGACAGATGGATTACGCTAGTAAGCCATCATTACGCTAGTCTGAAGGTCTTCAGAATATTCATTCATATGGATCAAGAAAATGTGGTATATATACACAATGGAATTCTATGCCTCCATCAGAAAGAATGGCATTGCCCAATTTGTTAGGAAATGGAAAAACTTGGAAAAAATTATATTAAGTGAAGTAAGCCAGGCCCAAAGAAACATAGGTCCCATGGTTTCCCTTATTTGCAATATCTAGTATATGTATGAGTCAAGCGGAAAAGGTCAGATAATGTGATGTCAGGAAAATGAACCCTTAGATGTGTATTTTAATGTTTTTTTCTTTCATGCATGTGTTTCTAACGCATTTATAAGATTATCTCTTTGTTGCTTTGTATGTCCCTCCCCCACAGTATAACCCCTGCTTTCACTATATTTTATGTCAGTATAACTTGTGGAGGAGATGGGGAAAAACGAGTTGTTTAAGGATACAGGTGGACCTGTTGCAACAATGAGAAGTACAAGTTGTCATGTCCAAAACGAGCTTTACAACGTCGGTGCGGGGAGGGGGGGGGAGGGGAAGGGGGGGGAAGGAGAAGGATTGGGATTGGGGGGGAGGGGGGAGGCTGGGAAGGGAGGTGAAGGGTAAACAAAGGAGGAGGCTGCAATGCTTGGTAAGAAATGTACGCATTATCCTGCCCATGTAATTGTAACTCCTCTGTACAGTATGTTCACAAATAAAATTAAATTAAATTAAAAAAAAAAGAATATTCATTCCTAAAGCTGACTACAGAGAGAAATGGTACAGAAGAAACAAAATGTTGGTATACACTCCTTGTGGAAACATTTGCAAACAAAAGGCAAAGCACCTGGAGAGACACTTCTCACTGGATTTTCCTGCACATCTATACAGGAGTCTGAAGTGTATTTGGCAAGCAATATGAAGGGGAAGGTAGTACTTGAGAAAATAATCTCTAAGTAAGAAAGGGAAAAATTAACACATCAAGTTCTTCTCACCTTATTGTTCCTCCCAGACTTCCCACAGCCCACCACACTTGCCAGGTAGCATGGGATTGCCCACATTCCCATATTCATGTTGTGAGTGAGCACTGTGGCTTTTCACATGTACTTTTCCTCTTCAACACACTTACACTCTCCCTCTTCATTCGCTCAGGTCCTCTACAGATCTTTTTTTAAAGTTACACTGCAAAAAAGTAGCATAGTAGCTTCAGCTATGACAGAACTAGCTATGCCTAAGGAGTTCTGCTTTGTAGAAACAAATTCTGAACACAGAGCAAGAGGAACAAGTTTGTTGTATGCACTGTGTTACTCCCCTGCTGCTGAGTAACAAATCAATACAAATTTAGCAGTTGAAAGATACACAAATTATTGCTAAGTCTCCTGTGAGTCTATAGTTTGGGATGGATCCTGTGGGTTCTTAATTATACAAGAAGTAACAACTGTAAGTACCTATGCAAGACATACACATAGACATTTCTAAACAGCATTCTCAACAAGTTATTAAGCCTGTTACAGGCAAGTTGAACTGACCAAAAAAACAACAGGTGTGGGCCACATATATATGTATATGTGGGTCACATATACATTGGTAATTGCAATCGATTACAATGTAGCTATTGACTATATCCTGACTGCCTCTTGTTCTCCTGTGCTTAATTTCATGACCCATGGATGGATGGATGGATGGATGGATGGATGGATGGATGGACAGGTGCATTCATACATACATATAATTCCCTATTACCTAGGTGTGCACCACAGATATCTGGTATTTCTTTTTTTTTTTTTTTTTTGTCGGTCGTGGGGCTTGAACTCTGGGCCTGGGCGCTGTCCCTCCGCTCTTCAGCTCAAGGCGAGCGCTCTACCACTTGAGCTACAGCGCCACTTCCGGTTTTCTGGTGGTTTATTGGAGATAGGAGTCTCACAGTCTCTCCTGCCCGGGCTGGCTTTGAACCGCGATCCTCAGATCTCAGCCTCCTGAGTAGCTAGGATTACAGGCGTGAGCCACCAGCGCCCGGCGATATCTGGTATTTCTATACTGTAGCTGTTTGTGCAAACATAACTAAATCACCTAATGATGAATTTCTCAGAAATTATCCTATCATTAGGTGACACTTGGAAGAAATGGGAACTCTAAGTGTCTTTAGAGAACAGATTAACAATTAAAATAGTAATTAATCCAGCTGGATGCCAGTGGTTCATACCGATAATCCTAACAACTCAGGAGGCTGAGATCCATAGGATTGTAATTCAATGAAGAAAAGCCTTCAAGACTCCATCTTCAGAATAACCAGCAGAAAACCAAGCTGGAGGTGTGGCTCAAGTGGTAGAGTCTCAGCCAAACAAGCAAACTGAGGAAGCAAACTCTGGTACCAACAATAATAATAACAATAACAACAATAATAATAGCACTAAAAATAATAATGATAATAATGAATTCCTAGGTAGATTTGACCAGTGATTTAAAACATGGTAATTAAAATCACTGCCAACTTTATATCTCAAGCAAGGTTTCTGAGAAAAGTTTCCTAACAAAACAGAAAAGAAAAAAGAAATGCTACAACCATAGACATTCAGTCTGCTGTCAGGAAATCCCTTAGAAGCATAGGCCAAGACTGCTCCAAAGCAGTGGGGTAGGTCTTAGTCCCACCCTGAGGTAGTACTAGGTCAGTGACTGGAGCCCTGTTCCTGAAACCTGAGGACTGTTTCTGAGGAAGCCAATTTCAAAGGACACAGTAGTCACAGTGTGTTCAAATTCTAGACACTTTGTTTAAAAACAGCAGCAACACTGTTTTCTAACCACTCAGGGTTCTCTGGAATAGATGAACTCAAAGAATAGTTTGGAGGCATTTATATTCTCACTTCCAGAGGCAACAGTTTGGGTAAAATGATACTTCTATGCTCCTGAAAATTGGCACAACCTTTTGGAGGGACATTAGGGAAAGACAAATCAAAAGCCATAGGATGTTCATATCATGAACTGGTCAGTCATCTCTGAGGAGTTTATGTCAAGGAAATAATTCTATCGGAGAATAGAAAATGCCCACAGATACCTTATCTGCTGCAGAAAAGATTTAAATGACAAATCAACAGACATTCTGCAAGGGATGAACTTTCTACTTTTTGGCACGAGATTAAAAATGGTAAGATGGGGCTGGGAAGGTGGCTCAGTGGTAGAGTGCTTGCCTTGCATGCCTGAGGCCCTGGGTTCGATTCCTCAGCACCACATAAGCAGGAAAAATGCCGGAAGTGGGGCTGTGGCTCAAGTGGTAGAGCACTAGCCTTGAGCTGAAGAGCTAAGGGACAGTGCCCAGGCCCAGAGTTCAGGCCCCACGACCAGACCCCCCCAAAAAAAATGGTAAAGATTATTAATAAAGTGTAGAAAAGGATCCAATTGACAAGAATATGAAATTATATAACATGGTTATAAACACAAGACAAACATGAAATGTGGGGTTTTTTCATTTTGTTTTGTTGATACTGGGGCTTCAACTCAGGGCCTCACACTCTTGCTCAGCTTGTTTGCTCAAGGTTGTCACTCTACCACCTAAACCACTCCTTCAGTCCAGCTTTTGGCTAATTAATTAGAGATGGGTTCTCAAAGACTTTCCTACCTGAGCCGACTTTCTACCTCAATCCTCAGATCTCTGCCTCATAAATAGCTAGGATTACAGGTGTGAGGCATTAGAGCCCAACTCAAAATTACAAAGAATCTTCTTTTGCAAAAGCCTCTGAAGAGTTAGTCTAGTGTGCTTGCTTTGACAGCACATACACTAAAACATACATTAAAACACTGGAACAATACATAGATTAAAATGGTCTTGTGGCTAGGATCACATACTATCCCTGACGGATTCCATATGATTAAAAAAAAAATCCTTACCATTACAAGAAAAGCCACACTCATACAAATCAAATAAATAGGTAGCACTGCCAGGAAGATGTGTCTCAGCAATCTGAGCGCTGACAAAACTGCACTCTGTTTATACTTTCAGCTACACAGCCTATTGAGAAGACCAAACCAAAAGACAAGGACCCTTCTGCTCCTTCCACCTTTCTCAGTCAGATAAAACAGACTGACACATTTTGAGTCAAGTCCATCATGTTTTGTTAGGGGCTGAATTCTGACGCACTAGAGCAAGCTGCAGGTTCATGCAAGAATGCATCTGGAACAGTGATCACTGATAACCATGAAGTGTTCAGATGGTCACAGAGAAGGTCACAGAGATGCTTTGGTATAATGAAAAGGATGAAGGATGCCTGCCTACATGTTCCCATTAACCTGCACACCACAGGGACAAAAGCAGCCATGGTCAGGACGGAGCAATACAGGGATCTTCTACACACACACATGGAAACTCTCCAAAGCAAAACTGTGCTTGGATAAGATGCTTAGCTTCTTCAAGTTGGTCAATTCATCTGTTCAACTGGGCAGAGGGCAGCCACATAAGACTGTAGAGTAAAATTGAATTAGACAGCATATGAAATGCTCAGCTACATGAAGTGCCCAATAAATATCAGCTATTACTCCTGCCACATTAATCCTTTGAAAATGCACCTTCTCCATTCTGTTATTGTAAGTGAACATTTCTGACAGCTGGTATTCTCTGTTCCACACACAGGGAACCATCATGAATCAAGTCTTTTTTCCCAATTTTCTTTCTATTTTATAGCAAGCATGCTCAAACTCACTAAGGGCCACTTTTCCCTAATACTCCTGAGAACTAAAAAGCCAAATTCTTTAATGTGTGAGTTTTTTTTTAAGTCCCTGACATTTTCCTGATAGTGGAAGTCATTACAAACCTCTAAACCACAATCCACAACCCAACCCAACTGCCATTATATTAAATAACCATAGATCCCAAAACACAAATTTATATTAGGGTTTCTGTTAGCTAATAAACAGAATATGCATTTTCATGCCACAACATTGTAAATAATTAAAATTTACAAAGACAATAACTGGGCTTTCATCCAACTTTAACAGAGTTCTTATTTGATTCTCTTTTGGAGAAGGGATTTTTCTCTTCTTATGGTGGACAAAATACTGCAGCACACGAATGAGTTTTGCTGGGCAAACAGTTTTGAGTTACTTTTCTGCAGAGCCTGTGTAGACTGTCTCGGGGGGGGTGAGGGGGGAGGTCATAGGTACACTTGTGTCACTGGAAGACACTGCAGTGTACCTTTGAAAAAAAAACATCTTTAGAGGACCTGAAAGAATGAAAAGGGAGGGTGTTACGCAGGTTGATGAGGAAAGGGACATGTGAATACCCACAGTGCTAGTTTGCAACATGAATATGGGAATATGGGCATCCCACCCCACAAACGTTTGGGTTGTGGGAAGTCTGGGAGGGACAACATGGTCTAGGCTAGGCCCTGCCATCCTCTGCCGTGCCTCCTTTCCCCCAAAGCAAAATAAGAACTTCTTGAGGCTCCTTCTCAGACACACCCCACTGCCACGTTTTAAATGAACTTTACTTTTAGACAATTTAAGATTTAAGTTATTAATATAACATAAAAAAGAAATATCTGAGGAGTCAATGGTGGCTCACACCCATATTTCTAGCTACTCAGAAGGCTGAGATCTAGAGACGCACAATTTAAAGTCACCTAAGCAGAAATGTTTGTGAGATTACACCTCCTATTAACCAGTAAAAAGTAGGGCTGGAGGTGTGGCTTGAGTGCCAGCCTGGCAAGCTCAAGGACATGGGAACAAACCCTAGTACCATCAACAAAAAAGAAAACATACATATGCATAATCAGCTTTGTCCAGCCCAAGTCTATGGACTCCCATCAAGTCTACCCACTCTCCACTAGAAAGGTTCCTTAGGTTAAGGGCTCCCTCTTTAAGGAATTATTCAGTACTTCTTGTCCCTCCACCCACTACCTTCCTACCACTACTCTCAAGAAGTACCATTACTGAAGGGTGACAGGAAATAGGAATTAGCTACCAGCCTTAACTATGACCTTTTATGCACTCCAGATGATCAACTAATCAATCCCCTCAATACATACTTTCTCCCTTCCCCCCTCTCCCTCCCCCTCTCCCCCTCCCTCTCTCTCTCCCCCTCCCCATCTCTCTTCTCTGAAAAGAGGCCTTCAAGACTCTTCTCCAAACAGCTTTGAAACATTTCTCTATACCTGAAGCACATCACAGAACTTGGGGTAAGGCTCTGGCCCATATCTACAGATGGGAGTTCTGTATCCAATGATGTCAGATCTCTTGGCACTGGGTTGAAACCACTGTGCCAACCCTATTATCCTCTAGAGTCCACAGGGAGCACCAAGACAAAGGTTATTAGCCAGGTCCCAGGCCACAAAAGCCACTTAAGGCCATTGCCCTCCTACTCCAACCAAGAATTTTGATTGAGTTGCATGATTGTCTCAAAGCATAATGCATCAGACATATTGTAAATCATGAAGATCTGCTGGAGGATTCTGACCTGCTCCAACTTGCAGACAAGCCTGGTATTTAGGGGCTTCCCTACCCTGGCTCAGGCATTTCCATAATAGAGCTCCCAGCTGTCTACTGAGAGTATGACACCATCAACTGGGGATGTGGTGGTGTCTACAAGGTATGGGAAAGTCTGGGATCACTCCAAGGATTGGTTGCCGAGAGCCGGTGAAAACCATGGGAGGAGAGGCAAGACTTGGCACGGGAGTTGTTGGCCTGTACACCACATAAAAAAGAGGTGTTCATAGCAAGCACCAGTGACCCCACAGGTAGGAGCAAAGAGTTGGAGGGTCTCAAATGTTAATGCATGACTGAGGCTCTCAACTTTACACAGACAATAGATCCACCTGTGGAACGTGTTCAACAGAGAGAATTCCTGGCCCAGGAGACCAATCAGTAGTCCCAAGCAGGTCTCAGGAATTTTGGTCTTCGCATATCCCAGGGCCATATTCTAGAAGCACCATGCTCAACCCCATCTTATCTCCTCACCCACTGGAGTGCCACTGGTCTATGCTGCCGTGCCTTTTAACCTCCATGGAAAACTTTCCTCCCCTACCAGGGAGGAAATCCTCCTATGAGGAATCTTCCACATAGAATTCCAAGGATCAACAGCAGAAAATAACCCCTCCATGGGATGAAGCCTAACTCCAGGCAGCCTAAATGACTTTCCTCAATGACCACAAAGGAGGGAAGAAAGGAAAAGATGAAATTCATTGTAGAGAAGCATTGCAAATACTACCTCGATTCACAGGGACATGGTCAACATTGGCAGTGACAAGTCATGCTGACATTCTGTATCCTTGATGTGAAAAGAATGGAACTTTGCCTCTATGGTCATAACCCTCCTTTGGTCATGAGAAAGTATCTGATGACTTAAGAGATAGCCTACCAAACACCTGGCCAATATCCCAAACAACCAAGGTTAGCAAATCTTGAGAAACTGTCACAGACCAGATGAGTTTAGGAGATCGGGATAAATGAAATGTGAGGTCCTGGATAGGATCCTAGAACAGAAAAAAGAAATTATGTAGCTACTAAGTAAGGCCACTAACACACGGGCCTTAGTTAATAATGGTACATTCATATTAGTCAGGATTATGATTAATGCCCTGCATCTGTCAGATGACAAAGTTATGGGAACCTTCTAGACTATCTCTGGAACTTTTTGATAAATAAATTACACTCTTATTTTAAATATATGAGTGTATATATATATATATATATATATATATATATATATATACACACACACATACACACACACATCTATATAACAGATGTTATAAAAATACACATATACACAGTATACTACCACCAATTTTAACTACGGCAAACTGAAGTTTAGAAAGACTGGGAAACCACCAAACTCAAGAAAAGGAGAGGGCCAGTCATGGTGATGCAAACCTGTTAATTGCAGCTATTTAGGAGGTAGAGACATGAGAATCAGGAGTTAAAAGAGGCCAACCAAGTTAGCCAGGAAATACTATGTCAAAAATGAAATATAAAACCAAAGGACTGGTGACACAGCTCAAGTATTTAATTACTAGAGTGTTTGCTGGCATGTGAGGCCCTGGGTTTGACCTCCAATACTGTACAAAAAGAGAGAGAGAGAGAGAGAGAGAGAGAGAGAGAGAGAGAGAGAGAGAAAGCGCATGCGCACCTGGGCTCAAGGCCTTGAGTTTGATCCCTAACACTTTAGTTAATCAATCTCTCAATTAATAAACAGGAAGGGGTGAGGGGAAATAGATAAAGACACCTACTGATTAGCTTAATAATAGCGTGCAGTTACACAGCTGAAGTACATACATTATCTATATTTAAGTATGTAAAATGGTATACTGCATGAATTTGCAAATGAAAAAAAAATTGTTATCTTAAATGATACTGAACAAGGACTTATTTAAGGCATTATGTTTTTTCCTGAAGACCTAAGAACCAGGAATCCAAGTATTGAATCTACCTCTAAAATTACATCCCAAAATTGCTAGCTCAAAATAAACTTGTCTTATTCTCAAGTTAAGCTCACAAGAAATACCAAGTATTGTAGCCTACCATTAATTATAGTTATTGCACAAACAATATTTTACACTAATCCACATCATAAAAAGCTAAAGGAAATGCAGACTGATTCATCATAAGTTCGAAGAAGAACCACTAATAATGACTCTATTTGTTTTGAAGGCCAGCATTATTTTCAGATGATAAATGGAGCTTAAAAGTAAACACTGTCACCTATCCACCTTTAGAAAATAGTTGTGTAATGCCTTACTATCAAAATAGCTTGTGTTCAGTGTGAGCAGACCACAATCAACAATCTGAAGTACTGCATCCAAAATATATACAAAAGGTTTTCTTGGTTCAACCCCAACAGACAGCCAGACACTCACACACACACACAAGCATGCATGCACAAACACAATCTATAGTAAGGTGAGAAACAGCTTAAATTTCAAAGGAAACATACTCCCAATTAGACCATCAGGAGAATAAACTTGTGAAATGTCTGAACAGGATTGATCTGCATTATTCATCGCAATGCAGGGTGGTAATCTGATTAACTAAATTTTCACTTGGTTAAAATGACATTGCTACCTACAAGCCAGTATCAGTATTAACTGGTCAAATAATCTTTTGCTACCTGATGCCAACATTCTATTAAAAACAGCAAAACAGTCTTACCAATTTTGAAGAGTTTAAGGTGTTAAGCACAGAGCCAGTATAAGAGTTTACATTATCTAGGCAGTAAAGACTAGTTGCTCAGTATCCAGTGTTCATCATATGTAAACATAAGTTCTCACTGCCCCATTCAGCCTCTGAAACAGCAAATGTGGCAAGAGAATGATTACATTTGCCTTAAGTGCAGCAACTACCAAGGTGACAACTCCAGCCTCCAGGAGGTATTTTTGCCTCAGAGTTTCTGGGAACTTGCAGAAAACACAATCATTTCCTAAACATGCTCAAAATAAATTCTACCTGGACTTTAGTGGGAGAATGCCCTGGTGGCTCCCCACACACATAAAGGTAAAGAACTATCATTTATACACTCATTAATTAAGATTAGAATTGATTGTGAACTTATAAACTCTCAAGCACTGGTTTTATAGGTCTTTTGAGGGCTTGAGGGTTTTGGCTGGTTCCCATAGCCCTTGGCACATAGCAGGGATCAACAAGAATTAATCAATTTAGTTGAACATATCCTGAAAGCAAACCAATAGTCCAATCTATAGGTGGAATAATGATAAATATATCTATGTCTATAGAGATATCGCTATAACTACATATGTAACATATATGCACAATTAGCATGGATAATTCAAATGGGCTTCATTGTATTTCAATACACATTCACAATGTACTTTGATCAAACCCACCCACTCTAATACTTTTTCTCATTCATTTCCTCCATTTTAAACAATTTTAAACAGGTTTTTAAACGGGTTTCACTAGTCTACTTTTGTATATCTATATAAAGTACTTGGCTTAAATTTATACCTGTTCACACTCACTCATAAACAAAAATGTTTTACATTATTATCTTTCATTTTTCAGGGCTAGATTCCATGTATGGGAGAGAACATGTGATATTTGTCTTCCTCAATCTGGCTAACTTTTGCTTAATTTGATGTTTCAACCATTTTCAACCATTTTCCTACAAATGACATAATCTCAATTCTTCTTTATGGTTGAATAATATGTCATTACATATGTGTGTATGTATACCACAAAATAATGCCATTTTTTTCTATCTTTACCCTCATTCCCCTCCAACCTCAAATATACTCAGAAAAATGTACCAGCAACATAGATTTAAGTCATTCATTGTGAGCTGATTTTAAGGGGAAAAAAAAAAGCTCTTGGCAAACGTTAGCAGCAACAACAAACACTAGTTTCATAAAAGACAATGACAGGTGTCAAGCAGATAAAATGAATTGGGTAACTTAGCCAAATCAGTACCAAAGGAAAAGGAGCCTCTGCGTCTCTACTTATATGAATCAATATTGTTGAAGTTCAAATTTAAAAGAGCTATTCATCAAGTTCAGCATGATATAATTTAATCTAGCTCCTCTTAAAATGGAAAGTCAGAAGAAACTGCTAAAGGCTATGTTTTATTGGAAGGAGGATAAAGTCACAATAGAGCACAGTTTGCAGCTTTAGATTTGGGGTACTCCTTAGCCTATCTGCATCTAAGCCCAGATCATTGGCTAAATCCTCTCCAAAGCCTTAGAATTGGGATGCCTACGAACCAGCAACAGTGACCTATAATTTTCTCACCTACAAAACAGCTGATTCAGAACAATCCCTCTCCACACAAGCAGGAGGAATCCATGATACAAAGCCCAGTGTTAGAAACAAAGATACATTTAACAAAAATACTTGCTGCTGTTTTGCAGCAATAACATCAGAATGTTATGTTCCTTTCAGTCCAAAGAATTACTATTAATCTTTAGTGAGTTTTCTCTATCTACAAGAGATTAAATAAAGATGGATTGGACATCTAAGGATCTCAGGAAGTTGGCACATTTGCAAAAGTGCTGATTCTGTGTTTACCCTGGTAACAGAACAGGAAGAGGGTGATAAGAAACAACAAAGTCAAAAGGAAGAGCACAAGAACAGGAAATAATTTACACAACCCACCCAAGGAACTGTCCAGTTGACAGGCCTCTTGATTTTCTAGACTTTTACTACTTGATCAGGTAAGAATTCATTTATAAAGAAAAAGAAAAGGTTCAGACAGCAACATCATATCTCAGGCTGGCTAATAGGCAGCTTTGCAGACGCTGAAAGTCAGCAACTAACAACCAAATTAGAACTCTCCCTTTCCTTTTCCTCCACAGGGTTTAATTTGTGGTATTTTTGTTCTCTCCCCTGAAGAGTTTTAAAACCATATCCCCCTTTAAAAAAATCTAAACATTCAAAAGCTAACACATGACCAGCTCAAAAATGATCAGACTGAATCAAGAACCCTATGAGCTTTACTAATAACAAAACAAAAAGGATTCTGAACTAAAATGGCATACATCTTTGACTAGCCCAAACTCAACAAAGCCATTCTTTCTTTTTGACCAGGCTGCTGTACCTGGGCTTTTGTGCTCAAGGCTAGCGCTCTATCACTTGAGCCACAGTTCTATTTTCAGCTCCTTGGTGGCTAATTGGAGATAAGAGACATGAATTTTTCTGCCTAGGCTAGCTTTGAACCATGATCTTCAGATCTCAGCCTCCGGAGCAACTAGGATTACCAGTGTAAGCCACCAGCACCAACCAGGCTATAGTGACTGATAAAGTCTCTCCAATACTCTCAGAGTCATGGGGCATCCTAAGGCTCTAATCGCATCCTACCCAGCTTATCCAGACATTTCCAGCAAAAATTATCTTGTCCTACATGTATAATTAAAAAAAATGCTGAATTATAAATATTTTTAAAAAACAGTTTTCACCGGGCTTTAATACTAACATTACAAAGAAAACTCAGTTAAGTCAATTATAATTAAGATTCTCTTTTACATATTTAACTGCACAGATGTACAAATGGTGTTCAGGTCTCTACAGATGTATTGCTTTTCACTCTGTTGGTTAAAACAGAAGAATGAAATTCTTCTGGTGTAAGAGAGTATATATGTCACTGATTTAAGACATCTAACAGAGCAGAGAAGCTTCACTTTTATCTCTAGACTGCTTAAATATTGGCATTTTGAACCAGCTAATTCATCCTTGTGGGCTGCCTCATTCATTTATTATGAAATGTTCAGTACATACTGGTCCTGTACCCACTGAATTCCTCCCAGTAGCATCCCTGGGCACAACAATTAAAAATGTCTTCAGAGAGGGCCAAATGTTCCCATGGGAAAAAAAATGCCCCAATGGAGAACCAATAGTTTACATACACAAACAGAAGTGGTTCATGTTTCGGTCAACTTTTCCAAAATATTGACCTTGAAAAAATAACTGTGGACTGGCGAAAGTGACCTGTCTATATTTTATAATCCAAATCTAATAGCTAACCCAGCCCACTAACAAGAATCTACATGTATTCACATATAGTGTGTTGAAACTGCATTTTCCTGAGGCTTGTTTTTTTTTTTTTTTGAGGGGGGGGGGGTTCCTGTCGTTGTTCAGTTTTGTTTTTTTCCCCAGCAGTGGGGCTTAAATTCAGGACTATGGGCACTTGGTTTCTCTACCACAACCACTCCTCTTGCCTGAAAATATGATTTCTTCCTAAGTGTTAAAAATGTGTTTCTTTCCTTAGACCTGGAACCCTAGACCACACACAATAGGCAATCATGAAAAGACATGCTTTAACAGAACATGAATTCAAATTCTCTGCCCATGGTGGCTGAGCACCTTAAGTACATGGCTGAATCCAACTTAAGAAGCAACTCTACCAAGCTCTTGATCTATAGGTGGTCCAATCACATGAGCTTTAGTTCCTTCCAGGAAAGCTCTAAAATCAAAGTGACCACAACAGAGTCACACACCCTTCCTTTATTTTTTACACAATAATGCCATTTCTTCATAGCTGCCACTGGGTCTTGTCTCCTGCACCCCACATATAAGACTTCTAACTCCAAGCTATCTAGGTTCTAAGAAAACAATAACTGAAACAAGGAAAGGGAAAACCACAAGTGTCACTCAACAGACCAGATGGCAAACATACCAACTTCAAGATAAATGGCCAAATGCAGAGATGTCAGAGACACATATAACTGTGAAAATGTTAAGGGAGAAAACCAAAAGCATGGAAACAGTGGAAATGAGTGGGTCTAATTTCCTTCAAATTTCTTGCTAGATACTGCTAAATGTGTTTCTTTTTTTTTTTTGAAAAAAGTCAAAAACCAAGTCCCAGTGACTCATATCTATAATCCTAGCTACTACTCAGAAGGCTGAGATCTGAGGACTGGTGTTTGAGGACTGCCAGGGTAAACAATTCCTCAGACTCTTGTCTCCAAATAACTAGCAAACAAACAAACAGAAGTAAGGGTGCTGCTCAAGTTGTAGAACTCCATCTCTAGAGAAAAAAAAAAAAAAAAAAAGCCAAGGCCTAGATGTCAAACCCCAGAACTGGCAACAACAACAACAACAACAACAAAGAAAGAACATTGTAACTTTCTGAATCCTTTTCTTGGTTTTTGAGGGAAAATAATAATAATTAATAATAATAATGACTCAAGGAGCTTGTGGTTTATGTCAATTCCCCAAGAGGGTTTCCCTCACTCAGAGCAGAAAGAAAGAGCCATTTCCAGCTTTTAACCACCCCCTCCTCACACTGTCTTGAAAACAGGAATACAAGCTTTTAAAATGATTGTCCTTCAAATGAACACAGCTGTTGAGGAGAGAAACACAGCAAATGTTCTTGTCTTTCACAGTCAGGCTCTTAAGTGACATAATTAAAATACTTGTTGGCTGGCAGACATCCTTACATATTCAACCAAAATTCATGAAGCATGTCCTTGAAGGAAAACCAATGGAGACATCAGTGGACTTTGTCCTTTCAGATGGCCAGGACACCTTTCTAGGCATTTCACTCTGGTCCTGCTGCTTGCTAACTTATTTCTCCCTGGCTAGCTGCACCCATCCCGGCCTGATTATTACAACTAAATAAATCTCTTTGCTGTTACCCATTCTACAGCATGCTCTAGACAGAGCTGGCTCCATAGGTAGCAAGATGATTGCAAATCTAAACTTGTGAATGAAAAGATCTTGCCCAAGTTGGAGTCTCTCTGACACCTAGGGCAACAGGTAGTTATATCTCAATATACTTCAGACTCCTGGCTGTACTGCAAGCCCATCTGCTCAGGAAGAAAGTTGACCAACCCTCTGATAGCCCCAGGAGCCTTTGAAACAAGGAAGGGTAGGTTTAGGATGGCTTGGCATGTACAAAACTAATTTGGAATGGCAGCCAATATCACAGTTCCTATAGGGACCTGGTAGCAGCTGCTTGTAAGAATCTAGATTAAGACATGATGACAAGGAGACCCAAAACCAGTGCCATCTTGGAATTCTTCAAGACCTTTACAGATGTCATAAGGTATCAAGGAAAAGCATGTAGTACCATCAGCTCTCACTACTGGCAACAAACACTCTATTCACCTACACATGGATAATAGCAACTCATTAAAAAAAAATCACACAGCCAGAAAGAGACATTTCAGCCCTTCAGAGGTGAGAAATCAAGAAAGTACCAGAAGACACTGGCACCAGCTTCCCCCACTAGGGGGGAAATTGAATAGCACCCACCATATAGACCTTTATGACACACACTAGTGGCATGGTATCTACAAGGCAGGCTACAAACTTACCTGATGAGCACTTCTAATATGCAAGAGTGAAATCTGAACTAATTCAAACTCCAGTACTTTTTGAGCCACAAATGGAAAATTCCACCTTAGTCTCATATGACAAAATGCAGTCAAAACACAGACACACTAAAAATACTATTTAAAATAAACTTTAAGCTAAGTTAAGGTATATGGGAATCATAAATAAATCTCCTGATTAGATTTAGCTTCCACCCTCAAGTTATCACACTATGTATTTTCAAATATTCCAGACTCTAGAAAAAGAATCCCATGTCTGAAACATTTCTAGTCTCAAGCACTTTAGAGAGGGAATACCCAAAGTGTACTAAAATGGAAATGCCTCCCTACCCACCTAGTGGTTGTACAGATTCCTCCAGTGGAACTTTTCAAAGTGTGATGCCCATCCCATACCACCTGAGAATTGATTAAAACAGCAAATTTCCAGGTCCCACCACAAACCACAGCATCAATGGTCTTCTAGGGAGCTGGTGCTCACCTACATTGGAAAGTTGGTCAGTTAGCTTACAGGAGAGTGCAGTGTGGCCAGAGAAAAGAAGCCAGAGAAGAGGAGCCAAGTCAATGTAACCCTTCACAGCTACCACCTGCTCATGACCACCTGAGCAGGTATTAATTATTCATTTCATTCATCCAAAGTCCAGGACCTCCTCCATAGCATGGCTGATTAGAAGTTGCCAGCATGAAATCTTTATATCCAAGTTCTACGCCCTACCAACAATTCTCTGTCAGTGTTCCTCAAATCCTATGTAATCGTAAAAGTTTATGGCTCTGTTTTATGTTCAGATAGATCTATATCTTAAGAGGGGATGGTGGCCCGGAGGGTGAGTGTGAATTCCATGGGCCATGGAGCCAAAGGCTACTCACAATTCTTTTCTAACCTTTCCATAAGGATAGAAACAAAGTTTCTGACTCAGTTCTGATGAGGATGTAATGAGTTACTACATGCAAAATGCAGTAATTACAGTGTCTGCTTTGTGGTGTGTACATGTCTATGTGTGAGGAAGAAGTTAATGATACCTTTTTTTAAAAAAGGTATGATTTCAGCTACTGTACTTAATGGACTAAATACTTAACATGTATCAGAAATAGGGTAAAGACTGATTCCTTCAAAAGATATTTTACACTAACAAGTTAACCTCTAGAATTAAAACACACCTGAAAAAGATTTGTAGGACTGGAAACATGACTTTTGGAAGCCCTGGGTTCGATTCCTCAGTACTACATAAACAGAAAAGGCTGGAAGCAGGGCTGTGGCTTAAGTGGTAGAGTACTAACCTTGATCACAGAGAGGCTCAGAGACAGTGCCCAGGCCCTGAGTTCAAGCCTCAGGACCAGAAAAAAAAAAAAAAAAGATTTGTAAAATACACAAGATATGTTGATTATATGCATTCACATTCAACCAAATATGACTTTTAGTATTCTACAACTGAATGTACAAAATATCGCATTATTCTTTAAAACTCCACAGGTTATACCTTTCCCAATAGAGCACAATGATAATGACCACTATTATTTATTCTAAGTTATTTCCACTATGTCTTTTTAGCTATCTTAATTTTGAAAATGTGGAACAAATGAGGCATAAATCATGAAAAGAACCTCCCCATCCACTCTCCAGTGCAGTGGCTCCAGCCATAGGTGCCAAATGACCAGCCAAGCTGTATCAAGAAAAAAATCAAGTTATGCTGTAAAAATGTAATACATACTGGATTTTGAAGACTTCACACACACACACACACACACACACACACACACACACACACACACACACACACACACACACACACACAGAGAGAATGATCCTTTTCCTATTATGTTTTAGATTAATGATCTGTAGAAATGAAAATATTTTAGATATATTAGGTAAGCCTTTAATCAAGCCTTTAATCCTAACTACATGGGAGGTAAAGATGGGGGGAGGGGAGAGATCATGGTTCAAAGCCAGCCAGGGCCAAAAAGTACTGAAGACTCCCGCTAAGACTCCATCTCAACCAGTGGCTGGGTATTGTGGAGTGAACCTGTTAATCCAGCTACAAGGGATGCACAACAGTCAGGCTCAGTGGCAGTGCTTGTCATCTATATTGACATAGGAAAACACAAGTAAGAGGACTGAGTCCAGGCCAGCCAGGGGACAAAGTGAGACCCTACCTTAAAAATAACCAATGTAAGACAAGGCTGTAGGCAGGGCTCACCTGGCAAAGCACTTGCCTCGCAAGTTCAAGATCTTAAGTTCAAACCAGTACTGCTATAAAGTATGTGTGTATGTGTGTGTGTATATATAACTAATATTGTTTCTTTTTACATTTTTAATCTTACAAGAACATTTAAATTATATCTGGAAGCCAAGCACTCAGGAACTGAGACAAGAAGAGCTTGAGTGTGAGGCCTGCCTGGATTACATTATGATGGCTTATCTCAATTAACATACATACATACACACACACACACACAAGTGGAGCTCACATCTGGAGTTCACATGGCATTTCAATGGGACAGCACTGTTCCTGCAAAGATGGCTTTTACCCATCATTAGCAGATACAGCCCATTTTCCAAGGTCAATCTCTCCTCCCATGAGGGAAAGCCAGGCTCATGGAGAATTTTATGCAAAGCAGTAGCTGTGCAACTAGGCCCTTGCTACAAGGGATAACTCTGAACCAGTCCTAAAACACAGAAGTCTTTAAAAGCCAGAACAGATTATAAACTTTGTTGTTTTGCTGTTACTGTTAACAAACAACTTGGGTGGGAGGCAAGCATTATTAGATTTTCTAGGAATAGTGGGGAGGAGTGAAGCCATAGGCCCATTCCTTTTGTGCACTTGGGACATAGAACTGAGGATAATCAAAAGTCACTAAACACATATGGTGAGCAGACTGAAAGAATTCAACAGGCGGCAGACTCACAGGAGTGGTGGGAATGCTGTTTTGATGTCCAAATGAAAGAGAAAAAGAAGCAAGCACAGAAAGATTCAGCTGTAAGAGATCTTTCGGAGGAAGAATCAATTGGGGTTGTTAACTGGATTGGGGAGATAAGGGGAATCCAAGAATGAATGGGTAAATCAATGATAAGGAAAATAACCAAGAAGTACAGCTAGACAGTTTGGGACACTTAGTTTTAAAAGTGCCCAGTGATAGCCAGGCACTGGTGGCTCAAGCCTGCAATCCTAGTTACTCAGGAAGTTGAGATCTAACTCTGAGTTTGAAGCCAGTCGGTCAGGAAAATCCAGAAGACTCAACTCCAGTTAACCACCAAAAAGTTGGAAGTGGAGGTGTGGCTCAAGTGGTAGAGAGTTATCCTTAAGCAAAAAAAAGCTCAGGTACAACACCCAGGCCATGAGTTCAAGTCCCACAACTGGTACACATGCAAGCACACATGTACACACACGCGTGCGCACGCACCCACCTCCCCACACACACACACAGGACCAGTGACGATTCATGTGAATAGAGGAAAGAAGGAAGAAGGGAGGGAAGGAAGGAGGAGGGCAGGAAGGGAAAACTTTATCTAGAGCTGCAAAGTAGCCAGTCTAGTAGGCACTTCCTGTGTCATCTCCAACAAGAACATCAGAAACAAGACCACAGGGCTCAAGATGCACCTCACCAGTACTACCACACAGACACCAGCAAGGGTACTAGCTTACCAGGCCCTGTCACCGGGGTGGCAGCCCATGCTAGACAAGCTCTTCACCCAGGCCTCATCCAGAGCTAGATAATGCCTTCTTTCCTATACGAAACTCAACAACTCAGATGTTTCTGGCATTTTATCATGGTTACCATAAAGAAAAAGGAACAACGAACAAACCAGTGCTCCCAGCTGAATCCACACATGTGGAGAGGAAGGAAGGAAGGAAACACCCATAAATGGAACAAGTCAAGATTCTCTCTAATCAATCTGCTTAAAACCTGACTAGCCTTTAGGAGGCCAGCACCAAGGCTTCTTGCCTATTATGGGGATCTCTGACTACTTAATAAGCTGACAGTCCCTGCGTGCCTCTGACTGTTCTGAAACCATCCCTGGCAGGTGGCCCTGGATAAACAAACTCCAGATCTGGACTGGTGGGAGGAATGGCACATTCTAGGATCAACCCTGTTTGAGAATAGTCACACTTAAAGGCGCAACAACCATGTGCCCTTCCCCCCCCCCCGCTTTACACCTGTTAAAGCCTTAACACCCCCCCACCCCCCACCCCTCGCCAGGTAATAATACAATGGTCCCTTGGTATTGTGGACAATTGGTTCCAGGCCCCCTCAAGTCTTCAATGCTCAGTTCCCTTATACAAAATAATATCGCATTTGCACCACCTCCACACAGCACATCCTCCTGGTCATTTCAAAATCTCTTATCTCTAATACAATGTTATTGTACTAAGAGAAATTACACTACCCTTACCTCTCAAAAAGCCTTGTACCTATTCAGAGCAGCTACAACTTTTTTCCCAAATATTTTATCTGTGGCTGGTTAAATGTCCTGGGATGAAGAGCCCACAGTGGATATTTGGAGACAGGACATTTACTAAGGAAATAAAGTAATGAGGATGGAGCCCAGATCCAACAGGGCTGATGTCCTTATGGGAAGAAGAAAAGACACCAGAAGCATGCCTGTGTCTACAGAGAAGGTCATGTAAGGTCAAGTATAAAGGTGAGCCAGGGGAGAGGCCTCACAGACACCAGCCCTGCCAGCACGGTGATCTTGGACTTCCAGCCATAGAACCATGGGAAGGCAAATCATGTTGCTTCCACCTCCTAGTCTGTGAAATTCTTTCCTGGAAGCCCAAGCAGACTAATGCAGGAATAAACACTCCAGAGGAGTGTGGCTCTCCAGACCAACTGTGGTCCCTAACAGGGACACAAAGACATGGACACGGCTTCTGTCTGCCCTCAGCTCATCTTCCAAGAGTCAGCTCTCATACAGGACCCCCTCCCATCAACATTTGCACATACCCGTAATATGGCATGGCACTCTCTCAAAGGCCCAGGACACTCTGTTCCAACTGGGCCTTCAATGAAAACACCTTCACCCAGTGAATTGGTGTCTTATCTACTGCCTGCTTAGTTAGCTTACACCTCAATCTCCTCACATAGAAATATGGATGAGAGCCAATTCTGCTGTGCTATTCAGAACACAAACTCAGATAGCACATATGAGAATTCTGTAAGTTATAAATTACCATACAATCATTAGTGTATATTACTTTTCTCTCATTATTGCACCTTAGGCTTTCATTAACAACTGACCAGTAAAAGCATCCACTCTTCCAAAACTGTCTTAAGACAGGCACTGGTGACTCATGCCTATAATCCTAGCTATTTAAGAGGCTGAGATCTCAGAACTGCAGTATGAAGCCAGCCAGAGCAGGAAAATCCATGAGACTCTTACCTTCAAGTAAACAACAACAAAAAAAAAAAAAAAAAACAGAAGTAATGATATGGTTCAAGTGGAAAAGCACCAGTATTGAATAAAAATGCTAAGTAACAGTTTGAGGCCCTGAATTCAAGCCCAGTGCCAGCATGCACACACACACACACACACACACACACACACACACACACACACACACACACACACACACACACACACACACACACACACACACACACACACGTGGGGGGGGAGTGTTTCAGATTCTGAAATTCGGAAAATGGATTTCTTACTTATAGAATGAGATCTTTATGCAACTGGAAACCCCAGGCAAAGCACTGCTTATCCAGCTGGTAAGATATTGGCTCCCAGCCCACTTCTTTCTCCATTTGTTATCTATACTTTTAAGAAGAGAAGAGTCAGGTAAGTCTAAATACACTTTGGACCCAAGATAAATTTACTTGCTTCTTTTTTACCTTATACATTCAACCTCACAGTAACTATACAGTGTTTTAAGTGCCCCTGCATTTGGATTACAACCTGTCACACCAAGTCAGGAATTCTTCACCTGGAGTACCATGTTTGTATTCAGAAGGCTTTTGATTTAGGGGCTTTTCAGCTGTTCAGATAAGAGATCCTGAACTTGTATTTAAATTCCTAGTGGGCTTAAGGCTTCTTTCCTTAAAAATACTAATAATAAGAAGAAGTGGGGGTGACCCTAAGTAACTAATTTACAGCTACAGAATCAATGCCTTTTCAAATTCCAGTTTGAAATGCCAGTGAGACTCAGTTACTGATGAATCTTGTCAGCCTACCAGCTGGTTATGAAACTTGGTTTGGCTGGTTTGTTAAGGTTAAAATATACAAGCACAAAAGAAGGGGGAAGCTGATATAAAATTACCCACATTCTATATGTCAGATGTATATGAAAGAAACAAATGAGTTTTGTGGTTCTGTTTTATAAGTTCAACTTGAGAATGATAAATTATATGTCTGGCAGAGAAATTATCAAATAGAAACCATAACAAATAATCCCACTATCTACTAGACATCCTTGGGACCAGGCAATCTAATAAGTGGCAGAAGTTCTGGGCAGAGGTACAAGAATTCTGGAGTTATCCAACCCCCCTTTATGATGAAGGTTTTGGAAAAATTAGGAATCCATGGAACATTCCTCAATACAATAAAGGCTGTATATGACAAACCTACAGCCAGCATTATACTCAATGGTGAAAAACTAAAGCCATTTCCTCTTAACTCAGGAACAAGACAAGGATGCCCACTCTCTCCACTTCTCTTCAATCTAGTATTAGAATGCCTAGCTACAGCAATAAGACAAGATGCAGACATAAAGGGGATCCAAATAGGGAAAGAAGAAATAAAACTCTCCCTCTTTGCAGATGACATGATCTTGTATTTAAAGAATCCCATAGACTCCACTCCCAAATTACTCAAGCTGATTCAAAACTTTGGCAAAGTAGCAGGTTATAAAATTAACCCCCAAAAATCAATGGCTTTTCTGTATGCCAACAATGAGAAAAGTGTGGCTGAAATTAGGAAAGCAACTCCATTTGTAATAGCCCCACAAAAAATAAAATACCTAGGAATTAACTTAACTAAAGAAGTGAAGGACCTCTACGACGAAAACTTTAAAATCTTGAAAAAGGAAATCAACACAGAACTTAACAAATGGCAAAACCTCCCATGCTCCTGGATTGGCAAGATTAACATCGTGAAAATGGCAATACTTCCCAAGGCTATCTACAAATTCAATACCTATCAAAATTCCACCCTCATTCTTCAAGGAAATAGAAGAGGCAATCCAAAAATTCATATGGAACAATAAAAGACCCCGAATAGCAAAAACGCTCCTCAACGGAAAGAACACTGCTGGAGGAATATCAATACCAAATTTCAAACTCTACTATAAAGCCATAGTAATCAAAACAGCTTGGTATTGGCATAAGAACAGACCTCAGAACCAATGGAATAGAATTGAAAACCCAGAAATGAACCTACAGACCTATAGCCATCTAATCTTCGATAAGGAAGCTAAAACAATAGAATGGAAGAAAGACAGCCTCTTCAGTAAATGGTGCTGGCAAAATTGGTTAACTACATGTAGAAAACTAAAGCTAGATCCTTATATATCACCCTGCACCAGAATCAACTCCAAATGGATCAAAGACCTTGAACTCAAAGCAGACACTCTGAAAACATTATAGGATGGAATAGGAGAAACCCTAGGTCTCCTTGGCTCAGGCCGAAATTTTCTGAATAGAGACCCAGAAGCACAACAAATCAAAGAAAGGTTGGACAAATGGGATTGCATAAGGTTGCAGAGCTTCTGCAGGGCAAATGACATAGCTAGCAAGATCAATAGAAAGCCCACTGATTGGGAGAAGATCTTTACTAGCCATACACCGGACAAGGGTCTCATATCTAAAATATACTTGGAACTCAAAAAATTAAACCACCCAACAACAAATCCTCAAAGAAACAACTGCCCAATAAATAAGTGGGCAAAAGACTTAAAGGAAGCTTCTCTGAAGAAGAAAGAAGGATGGCCAATAGACACATGAAGAAATGTTCAACATCCCTAGCCATACAAGAAATGCAAATCAAAACAACATTGAGATATCACCTCACTCCAGTTAGAACAGCAAAAATCAAGAACTCTAACAACAACAGATGCTGGAGGGGATGTGGACAGAAAGGAACCTTACTTCATTGTTGGTGGGAATGTAAACTTGTTCAACCACTTTGGAAAGCAGTATGGAGGTTCCTCAAAAGACTTCACATAGATCTCCCCTATGATTCAGCAATCCCACTTTTGGGCATTTACCCAAATGTTTACAAACAAAACCACACTAAAGCTACCAGCACAACTATGTTTACTGCAGCATTATTTACCATAGCTAAGATATGGAACCAACCCAGATGCCCCTCAGTAGATGAATGGATCAAGAAAATGTGGTATATATACACAATGGAATTCTATGCCTCCATCAGAAAGAATGACATTGCCCCATTTGTTAGGAAATGGAAAAACTTGGAAAAAATTATATTAAGTGAAGTAAGCCAGGCCCAAAGAAACATAGGTCCCATGGTTTCCCTTATTTGCAATATCTAGTATAGGTATGAGTCAAGCGGAAAAGGTCAGATAATGGGATGTTAGGAAAACGAACCCTTAAATATGTATTTTAATGTTTTCGTTTCTTTCATGCATGTGTTTCTAACGCATTTATAAGATTATTTCTTTGTTGCTTTGTATGTCCCTCCCCCACAGTGTAACCCCCGCTTTCACTATATTTGATGTCAGTATAACATGTGGAGGAGATGGGGACAAACAAGTCGTTTAAGGATTCAGGTGGACCTGTTGCAACAATGAGAAGTACAAAATGTCATGTCAAAACCAGCTTTACAATGTCGGTGGGGGGGGGGTATGATTGGGTGGGGGGGAGGGGGGAGGCTGGGAAGGGAGGTGAAGGGTAAACAAAGGAGGAGGCTGCAATGCTTGGTAAGAAATGTACGCATTATCCTGCCCATGTAATTGTAACCCCTCTGTACAGTATGTTCTCAAATAAAATAAAATAAAATTTTAAAAAAAAAAAATTCTGGAGTTCCCTTACTTCTAACACTTCCATGAGAACCTAGCACCCCATTAATACAGGCCTAAACTCAGTATTTCTGCAGTCAACAAGTGTATCATGTACATAAAGTGTGCATATGTTATATATGTAAGATGACTGGGGACCATTAAAAAAAAGATGAAGACAAAACACAGGGAAGAATGTCACAAATGCCAAGTGAAAGACACAAAGAAAATACTATAGAAGTAAAAAAAAGAAAGAAAAGAAAGAGAAAGAAAGAAAGAAAGGAAGGAAGGAAGGAAGGAAGGAAGGAAGGAAGGAAGGGAAAGAAAGAAAGAAAGAAAGAAAGAAAGAAAGAAAGAAAGAAAGAAAGAAAGAAAGAAAGAAAGAAAGGAAGGAAGGAAGGAAGGAAGGGAAAGAAAGAAAGAAAGAAAGAAAAAAAAAGAAAGAAAGAAAGAAAGAAAGAAAGAAAGAAAGAAAGAAAGAAAGAAAGAAAGAAAGTCATCACCACTATGAAGACAGTTGGGAAGATGTGGAAAGAAAGGGCACTGGGAAGGATAAGAACCTGAGACACCCGGAGGTTGAGCAAAGTAAGAGCAAACACAGAGGCTAGTCAGTATACTCTTACCCCAATCATGACACTGAATGTCAATCAAAGAACTTTTTCATTTCCATGAACTGGCAATCTGAAAGTCTTAAGGTAGGAAAGCATGGGCCATCCTGGCTGTGCGTTTATACCAACTGGAGTGGGATTTGTTCAAAGTAAAATGAAGAAAAGGTCTAATTCTTTCTCACTGGAGCTGCTTACTTATGGTAAATGTTAAAAGATTGCTTGACCTCCTCAGCTGCCTTAATTACGCATTTTGGCTGCAAAAATGGTACCAATTTTTAGTTAAGGCACTTTGAAAACATGCCCTGAAGTATTTCCAAACCTCATTTTAGGAAAGAGAAACATTGTAGAAGTTCCATTTGCAGTCACTGGTAATAGGAAAACTAATTTCCTAAGCCTCTGGGGGGAGTTGTTGGGAGTTTCCAGTTCATTTGTGAGAAAAGTTAGCTTACTAGTTTTCCCAAACTCTCCCCTGCAGTTCTAGCCAAGAATTCCTGAGCTCTTCCTTTAAGAAACCCCATGTTTTAATGTCAGAACACCATTTGCATAAGCCTTGTTACCTCGGGGGCACACGGCTAGCCAGTTTGAGCAGTTAGAAGCATTTGTATCCCATAGAGCAACACAATCTGATCTTGCCAGGACAAATTAAGCTAATGCAAGTGATTCAGTAAAGGACTCCAGGTCATTCTGTGCAAGCTGGGAGTCTTAGGGCATTTTAAAGGGTTATCCAGTCCTCAGGTATGTTTAATATGGATGGCAATGCCTTTCCCTGGCTGTTTATATAGGATCTACTATTTGTTGAAAAAGTTCTGTCACCTTTGTAAATGACAGAGGTTGGGAATATGACACAGTCATGTAAGAAAGCAAAACTCAAAGCCTGGAAACGGACCTCAGCTACTTGAAAAAGTCATTCATTCGCAAGCCCCACCTATTTTTATGGGGTCATTGTCTCCACCACTGGGCAAGGGGTATGGAGAACCAATTAATTCTCAGATGGCAATTCACCCTTCAGTTCCACCCTATAGGCCACCATTCAGCCCCGTGGTTCAGGAAGCAGCTGAGCTCAGAACACAGGAAAACAGCCAGACTCTCCACAGCTTCTCAGTGTTCTCAATTTCAGCCTTAGGTAGCTGCCAGACCCAAAGGGTAGGCCTCTTTCTTCAACCAAAATAAAACTGACATCTACCTACTACTTGGAGGAGAGTGACATTAAGGTAGAATTTTCCTTAGTGGTCACATTCTCACAAATTGAGTTAATACCAATTCTTAGGAAATCCCTACTTCAAACGTCTAAAACCCATATCCAGGGCCTCTGACTGAGAGAGGTACACTTTGTGATTCCTCACCGTCCATTCTTTATTTTTTCTGGCTTCCTAACTATTTTTGTGCATGAAGTTTTTATTGTTTTACTTGTACAAAAGAGTAAGCTTCAAACACATGCTTGAAAACCCTGTTAGTAATTCATTCATTTTATCTACAAACACTTGGTAAGTGAATCAAGGGAGTGCTACAAGCATGGTTTAGATTCATTTTTCTTTTCAGTTACTTTTAAGACTTAAAACACAGTTTGATAACTGTACCAAAACCCCTGGCGTGGAACACACCTCGAATTAACTTTCATTTCTACACCAAATAAATCTATCCAAAGAAACATGGATGGAATAGGCTGATTAGGTAGGCAAAGGACTTTCCCATCAGTGGGTCCCTGGCAAGCCACGCCCACTAGCCTCTGGGGTTCCTTTTCTCTTTGAGTCAAAGTAAGCAGCAGTCTGGGCCCCTCCAGCCCACACGGGGGCCTACTCCCACAACACAGATGCAAACAGGGCAGAATCAGCCTTTAAACCTACTGGGAAAATAAACAAAGCCAAATAAAGGGGAAACTGGCCACCTCAAGGGCCCATAAGCCAAAGCCTGCTCCACTTAGGGTCCTGCTTTGTCTCTACAGCTACTTACAATACTAATCTAAATCAGGTGCCCAAGAGCCAGTGACTCCTTCAGCCGGCGCAGACCTTCCAGGAGAATCATTATTGTCTACAAATTCAACCGTTGTGTGAATTTAAAATCCCTCCACACAATGCCACAATAACTGCACCACCGGAAGGGAGTTGAAAGCGTCAGTGCCTTCGAAGTCACAGATCAAATTCTTCCAGAGCCACTGGGTGGTTAAATCGCCCTGAATAAACCGAAAAGGGCAGAGCGATTGGGAGAAACTTTGGTTCAGGTGGCTGCAAGTCTTGGCAACCCCGGGCACGGCGCAGAGGCTGAAGCCGGCACAAAAGCGCCCTTCGCCGAGGCAAGGACTTCCTTTATGCGATGTGACAGCAGCTTTGTGCGGAATCATAAATAGTTCGAATACACACAGTAAGTTCTCCCAGCCCAGCGCGGCCTCCCGCGCGCCCCGGCCCTGGGCCCCGCGGATCCTCAGCTTACCCTTCCCTGGCACACACGCCCGGCGACCCGGGCACGGCACGGTCCCACGCCCGCCCTGAGCTTCGAGTCCACCGCTGGCATGCAAGGCCGAGCGCTTGCTTGCCCGTCCGGGGTCTCCAGTGCGCGAGTTAGGGGGCTCCTGACGCCCGCGCCCCGGCGCCCGACTCTCCACCCGCGCCCTTGGAGGGCGCCCCGCCCCCACGCGGGCCCGGGGAGGGGGGAATCCGGGAGCGCGGGCAGGAAGGTGTGCGGTGTGGAGGTGCCAGACGGTCAGCGGCTGGGGACGCCCAGGCCGCGGCGGGGCCGAGGGCGTGGGGGTAGCGAGGCGGAGAGGACTCGCCTCCCCCGCCCCCCCCCCCACCCCAGCCCTTCTCTCCGCGCGCCACGGCCCGCGAGCCCCACCGCGCTCCCAACTCCACCGACCGGCCTCAAGTTTGCAGCCCCCGCACCCGGCGCCTGCCCGGCCGCGCTCACCTCGCCGAGGGCCGCCCGCCGAGGCCGGAGGGCAGCGGCGCGGGTCCCGGGGCGGCGGCCGCACAGCGCCCGGCCAGGCGCCGCTCTTTGTCTGCGCCGCTCCCTCCTCCTGCCGCCGGGCGGACGATGCCGGCCCCGGCGGACCCCGCCGGTCCGGGTGTCCAGAGCCTCCCGGCCGCTGAGCCCGGCTTGCCTCCCGCCGCCCGCTCGGCCGCGCAGCTCCGGCCTGAAGATCCCGGCGGCGGCGGAGGAGCGGCGGCGGCGGCGGCGACCCTCCCCTGGCGCGCAGCGCCCGCCTCCTCCACGCTCAGCCTCCTCCTCCGCGCTCCTCCCCGGCCGCGCCTTGACGCCGCCCAGGGGCCGGCCCAGGACCAGCGCGCGCGCGGGGCGGGGGCCGAGACCCACCTGGGGGCGCCCGGACCCCGCGGAGAACCGGCCCGGCTCCCGAAGGCGCGCGCAAGCGCGGGCGGGATTGCCATTCGGCTGCGGAACGCAGCACCTGGGGCGCGGGGAACCGGGAAGAGGGGTGAGGAAGGGGGCTGTGCGCCCAGCAGAGGAAGGGTCCCCACCTTGAACTAACCGGCGCCGGGGTGGGGGACTCGGTGGATGAAGACCAGAGGGGAGGTGCTAGCCACAACTTCCAGGGTGACGGGGTGGTCTGGGCATCTTCTGTTTTGTTTGATTTTCTTATCAAGGCGCCCGGGGTTGTTTGGCGACTGCCCCCCTCCCGGAAGCATTCCCACGGCACTGTCAGCCAAGCAGGCCTGGTGTCCATCAGAAAAGTGACTTACCTAAAAATGTCACTTCCTCCCTGTAATTGCTTGTGGGCATTTTTATTTATTTGCCTTGCTTCTGTTTACTTTCCCAACCAGACACGTTTTCACTCCATCCTCCCTGACCCTGCCACTTCCTAAGGGGAGGAGAGGAAGCCAGACCTCCACTGCCTCAAAGGCAGCTAAAACCCAGGAACAAGCGCGTGGATCCAGATGTTTCTTCTCCAAATGCTTTCCCATATGGTTTCCCAAAGGCTATCCTAATGTTGAAAATTATTCTGATTCCCTGGCGGGCTAGCCTGCAATCCATGATAGTGAAAATATTTCCTTACTCTTCTGCCTTCTCCTTATTCGATTAACAAGGGAGAACTCACCCATGGTAACCAGAAGTTACTATTTGATGCATTCCTCCTTTGCCTCCTTCCCCAAAGGAAGTACCTAAATGTGGCTGACTAGAAATGGTGTGTGACAGGCTCTCCGCAGACAAAGTGTTTGGCAGCCGGCTTCCTCAACTGTGTCACCTTACACAGGTGCTTGTTAACCTTTCTAAAATTTATCAAATGAGATAATATTTGCTTAGCACCTATGTAAAGTGCCTGGCAGGTTGCCTGGTAGTAGGGCAGGCTCAGCAGCTCTAGATGTGGAAAGAGGTACCAGCCTCTGCGAGGAATCAGGGGAAGGATCAGGAAATGTGACAGCCACTTCCTTCGTTTTGACTTTGGGCTGGGGGCGGGGGGGGGGGGGGGGGGAAGCTGCCACTGGTCAAAAATCTCATCTTACTTACCACTAGCTACCCACCCATAAGGAATGCAAGATTCTAAACAATATAGACCGACCCCGTTTTAAATTAATACACTCAAGAAATAAATATAACAGCCTTGAAACAGTCTTTTACTTTCATGGAATCGTGGTTTAGGCTCCTTTTTGTTTTCTGTTTCTTTATAAAGTTCTCCAATCAATGACATTCTCTATCCAAACTCAATGGTCCATTCTCAAACTCTATCCCATCCAAACTTTTGGTGCATGGCATTTCAGCTGTTTCCTAAAAAAGTCCTTTATCTTTTTGTTTATCTAATACCTCTGTTCTGATTCTGCTATGGTTCTTATCTGTTTTGTTTATCTGTCTCCTTTTAGCTTACCTCCCAGGTTATTACAGCAGATGTGGCTCATTGTTTTTATTTTAAAATACTGTTTTTTAAGGAGTTGGTCCTGGTATGGCCTTTCATTGTTTAACTTCCAGTGCTGTGATTTTAGAGCCTGCAGCTTACTGGACCTCCTTGCAGATGGCTTGTTGTCTCTCCTAGATGGGAAGAGTTCAAAATGAAACTGATCTTCAGAAATGAACTCTTCTTCTGTCAGCTTCCAGCTTGACCCAAAGTCCACTTTGGATCCCAGGAGAAAGCTCAATGTGGTCTTGACCTCCTCTATTCTTCTCTTTTCATTCCATACAGTGGAATCGAGTAAAGGACACTTGAGGACCCCAGGGCCCCATTCAATCCACTCCATGATTCTAGTTCCTTTTGAGTCCCAAACATCTCTCTTGCTGCACCTTCTTTTTTATATCCAATGTAGCATTGAAACATATCATTCCCAGCAACATTTTGGAATGAATCTGGACTGAATTCTTGACATTTGCAAGCTGGAATCCATAAACAATAGTGTTATTCCCATTTTACAAATGCAAAGCCTGAAATAGGGAAAGCGCTAGGATCAGAGCGGCACATACATATCTCCAAATCTCTTGTTCCTTTCCCTACACCCATTGTTTCATGACTGGTCTATCATTAGTTACAACTTCTGTTCTTCACATTCTTACTCAAAGTCAGTGCCATCCTAACCTTCCTAATTGCTCCCACCTGTGCTTTCATTAGCAAAAGTCCTCCCATTTTAGAAGACTGGAGCATTTACTCTGGAAGGCTGAAGTACTTAGCCCTAAATTGCTACATTAGTGTCTTGGGGGCTTAACAAATTAAGACTATGTGAGTTAAACCATTTTATTCTCTCAAAGGCCTGGAAATCAGAAATAGGAGAATCAAGAACACCAGCCTCTCTGCAAAGGCTGGAGAGAGTCCTTCTTAGCATCTTCCAGGTTCTAATGGGTCCTGGTTTTCCTTGACATATAACAGCATTGCTCCAGACCCTACCTCTATCTTCATATGCCTGATCCCTGTTTGTCCCCTCCCCCTTTTTTTTTCTGTGAATACACTTGTCCATAGATTGAAGTCTCTTTCTAATTTAGGATGGTCTCATTTCAAAATCCTTAGCTTACAGTGTCTACAAAGACTTCTTTTCTAAAACAGACCACATTTGAGCTTCCAGATGAACACATCTTTGGGGCCACTATTCAATGTACTACAGGCCCCACATGGTGGACACTTTTTCTGAAGCCTATGTTTCATTTAAAAATGTATTTATTTCTGCTTTCTACTGTATCCCTGTGTCCACTGTTTTACAGTTAAAAGTGTCTTCCATAACACAGTATTAAAAGCAAAAAGTGTAAATGTTTTCCTAAGATCATACCAGCATTAATCCCTATGATCTCTTCTCTAGAGGCTTTTCATACATAAGCCTGCCCTGACAAATTCTTTTTTTTTTTAACTCTGCCCAATATAAGCTATCTGCTTCAGTCACTCTGTCCTTCAAACAGGGCCCTACCAAGTAAAATTTCTGCCTCCTAGAGTATAGAGGCAGCTGGTAATTCTGTCCCTCTTCTTCCTGGAGATTTCCAACAAGCGTTGTTCTAACTCCATCCTTAGACTTCTTGAAAACACAAGGTAAGGTTGGAAATGCAATCCAAGACAGACTTCAGAGACTCAAGACCTCCCTAATGAGCCTGTGACTTGGGGCTCATTTACCCTCCTGGGCCTCAAATAATACAGTTGTCCCCCAGTATCTACAAAAGATCACTTCTAAGACTTCCCTCCCTCTGGCAGTGTCCAAGTTCAGAGATTTGAGACCCTTATATGAAATGATGTAATATTTGCATATCATTTACCCACATCCTCCCTGTGCTTTAAATCATCTCTAGATGACTTATAATACTAATATTATGTAAATAAAATGCTGTGCAAATAATTGTACTTTATTACCTAGGGAATAACAACAAGGAAAACAGCTGTACAGACTCAGTACAGATACATTTGTTTTCCAGAACATTTTTTCAGTGCATGGAGGGTTGACTGGCTGATTCAAGATCTGACTCTGCTAGTACTCTTGCAAAGAGCCCTTCTAATTAAATGTGATAAACATGGCTCAAGTCAACAATGTGCTGGCTAGGGTAAACATTTAGGCCAGCATTTCCATGACCTTTTGTCTGAACCCTCACTTCAATTAAGCATGTCTGGTAAGTTTCCACTTGGAAGGCATTCTGAGATTCAGTCCAGGATTCATTCATTGGGTTTACATACCAAAAAAATGCCAAGGATAGGAATAGCAGGTGTAAATTTGCATTACTCAAAATGATAAAGAGCCCAGAGTGGAGTGAGTCGGCTTTGAAAACTATCTGGGTTCCAGTGGCTCAGGCCTGTAATCCTAGCTACTCAGGAAGCTGAGATCTATGAGACTATTATCTCCAGTTAACCACCAAAAACCCAGGAGTAGAGCTGTGGCTCAAGTAGTAAAACATCAGACTTGAGCAAAAAAATCTAAGGTATAGGGCCCAGGCCCAGAGTTCAAGCCCTAGTACTGACACCAAAGGGGGAAAAAAGGTTTAGGAAACAATTGAGAGCAAAGACTCAAAAACAAAAAAAAAGAATAAAACCACACAGCAGGGAATAGAGCATCAGCCAATGAGCGAAAGCTTCAGAAGCATCAAGAGTTTCAATCTTGCTCTTGGACAAAAAAGAAGAAGAAAAATACCACACACCAATAATTATACTACATAGCTAAATATGAAAGCATTTCATGTCCTGGGAATCAGGAGAAGCTTTCAGCTTTATGAAGGATGCTAGCATTAGAAATAGGCCTGGAGAGAGTTGGAAGACAGAATTTGGCTGCCCCCATCCAGATTCCTTTGTCATTTTAGGAAGGCAGGTGAACTCCTCCCTCTCTCTGTTCAACCCCTGAGGAGGCCTGTCAGATGGAAGAACCTGGGATTGCTCAATAGAACTTCCCATTCAAACTTTGAAACTGGAGAGAGTGACAAGGACAAGGGAAATGGATTCAATTTGCTGTGGCCAAAATGGTACCAGCACCTCCCTCTAGCAGCCATTAACTCACTCGGTTCTCACTCATTCTCTTACTTCACTGGTGTTACTTGATATGCTTCCAGTAAATTCTGTTCTGCTTAGGGTAGCACAAGGCACTTTCTCTTACAGCTCAAACACCTGAATGAAATAAAATATACAATTTTGAAATGTTAGGACAGAGAAATTCCCAGTGGAAAGCATCATAGAATTTTTCAGAGAAGGGGATTATATTAGGACCCCATGGAAACTAGAATGGCTGTTTTGTCTACATGGAGCAGAGGATTCTGGGAACAGAGGCCAGGAAATGAATTAATCAGTGTTGGACATCTTGAGCTTCTTGGTGCGTGCACCCAAGAACACCTGGAGCTAGGAAGAGTAGGTATGAGTTTGCACTACTTATAGAATTAATAACTCAAACAAGGTGTACCATATATCATCAATGACCTGTATCTGTTACCTATAACTAGCTCTCAGTCAGGAAATGGATGGGAACATGGTTTAGGAAATTGGAGAAGTACTCAAAAGGATTTGACAGCCATTGGATGTAGGCACCAAAGAGAATAAGAATTAGATAAATCTGAGCTTTTGGATATAGATAACTATAAAGATGATGGTACCAACAACAAAAATAGGAAATTAACTAGGTGTCAATAGATCATGCCTGTAATCTTACCTATTCAGGAGGCTGAGATATGAGGATTGCATTCAAAGCCAGCCTGGGCAGGAGATTCTTATCCAATAAACTACCAAAGGGGCTGGAAGTAGAGCTGTGACTCAAGTGATAGAGGGCTAGCCTTGAGCAAAAGAAGCTAAAGAGTAGCACCCAGGCCCTGAGGTCAAACCTTAGGACGGGGACAAAAAGGATGGGAGGGGAGGGAGTTAGGGAAACTGATTTGTGACAGATGAGCGGGTTTTAGTTTTGTATATATGGTTATATTTACTTAATGTATATGGCCAGCTTCCTATATGGAGAAGGCACTACAGAAAGTTCATAATCAAGTCAAAAGTTCTTGTCCTCAAGTGACTTTTTTGCTAGAAAATGAACCATCACTCCTGTCAAAATCCTTTGAACTAACAAACCTTTTTTGCTCTTTAATTGTACCTTTTGTTCTCTCTCTCTCTCTCTCTCTCTCTCTCTCTCTCTCTCTCTCTCTCTCTCTCTCTCTCTCTCTCTCTCTCTCTCTCTCTCTCTCTCTCTCTCTCTTTCTCTGTGCGCATGCACATGCCTGTGCTACATGGGGCTTAAACTGAGAGTCTGGTGCTCTCATATGGCTTTTTCACTAAAGGTACTCCACTTCTGACTTTTTGCTGGTTGACTCAAGAGTCTCCACTGACATTTTTGTCCAGACTGGCTTCAAGCTATGATCCCCAGATCTCAGCCACATGAGCTGTTAGTATTCCCTTTGGAATACCAACATTGGGGGGAAGGAAGAGACACACACATCTTCAGATGGCATGGGGATTTCTTACCCAAACTACTAAATACATTCTATTTCTTGTGACTCAAGAGGGATCAAACAAGGAAACCCTGTCGGCGACTGACAGCATTTAACATTTGCAAAACTCACTATTGTAGGGATGGGAGGTATAGCTCACTGGTAGAGTACTTGACTAGTATGCCTGGGTGATGAGGTTCTATCTCCAGCATGGCAAACAAGCAGAAGCAGGCACATGTGTGCATGTGCATACGCACACATGTGCACACGCGCGCGCACACACAATTGCAAAAGGCTACATTTGTAAACATCCCCCAAAGTGAGATGTATTCATATAGGATCAATATGATTCTCCTGCTTGTAGCTTTGAAATATGATCTGGGTTCTAGGAAACAACTATATACTTATTAATTGTTTAAATGAGGAAGAAAGAAGATAAAGCAACACTATAAAGTTGAATGTAACTCAGAGTAAAAAGAAAAGTGTGTTCATATGCTAACTAATCTTTCAGTATGTATTTGGTCAGACTACTATTGTGGTGGCAGATGCCAGACATCCTAACTTAAAACCTTTAAGGCTGACTTGCTCTGAAACATATAAAAGATCAAACTTGAAATGGGGGTGATTGCTACCAGCAGGGCAGAATTCATTTCACCTAGGAAAAATCTGAAGAGAATTCTTCAATTGTAGAGAAGCTAAGATTATTTCACTTAGATTTCCATTTTGAAATCTGCCTTGAGGTGATCATCAATGTTAGAGACATTTCGGTTACACAATCAGCTTTCAATTAATCAGAACACCACAGGAAGACACTATTCTACTAAATTACTTTTCTGTGTTGGTTAAAGATTAATCAGAATGTCCCTTTATCTGGAACTTAAGTTGAAATTTAAAAGTATTCCTATATTTCCAACTGGTATCAATGGGACTATACAACTCTTACAGTAAAAGGGTTGAGTGTCTGAGTGTCAATATCCTAAACACACACCTTCATCATACAAAGTGAAGTGAATAACTGAATAGGTGGCAACTGTGTAAATCAGAGCCATGTGTTGATTACCTTTTTAAAAGATCAACAAAATTTACTTGTTTTGCTGTAGTTATTACTGTCTTTTTTTTTTTTTGAAAAGCAAAGTGTTGAGAGATTTCCATTGAGTGAGGGTCCTACTTAGTCAATGTCTAATTCTTCAATGTCTAGTTAATCAGTCCTTAGATACACATTTTAAGAGGACAGATTTCAAAGCTACAAGGCAGACCCCAACCTAGGTACTGATGAATAAACTGGTTTCTTTATTAATTCCGTTCTTTGCTAAACAACAAATGAGTAGGCTGGTGCCAGTAGCTCATGCCTGTAATCCTTGTTACCTGGGAGGCTGAGAATGGAAAGATCAGCCCAGGTAGGAAACTTGGTGACACTCATTCTAGCTAGGCATGGTGACATGCCCCATGAGATACTGGAATTAGAAGGATTTTGGTGCCTGAGCAGGAAAGTCCTGTGACTGTCTCCGTGGAAGGAAACTGGATGTGGTGGCATACAACCATGAAGCCTAAAGTATACGGATTACAGGTAGGAAGTGAGACCCAAGTTCTAAAATAACCAGTAAAAAGAAGAATTGGATGTGTGGCCTACCGCTATTTCAACAGCCTAATATACATGAGGATCTGAGTTCAAACCCCAGCACTGCCAAAAGAAAAAGCGAACAGAATTAGTACGAAGGCATGCTTAGAGATACTGTTACGTACCCTCTTTTTAATAGTAGCGCCCTATGCAATGTAGCTTCATTGAACCTGATGGAAATTTTCTGACTGGAAATTGGCTATGTTGGAGAATCTTCTGTAGTTTCATTCCTGGTGGTCCAGGCCCTTCTGCCTGACAGCATTCTCTACTCATGATTCAGAAGCTCTTTTTCCTTAGAGCTCCTCTTACTCTCTGAACCTCTGCAGGGCACCTCGCCAAAGCTGCCTTGTTTTCTAGTAATTTATGTCCAGATGATATTACAAGATGATACACTGATTAAAGGCAAGAAGGATTGGTTTGAACCTCCCACAGGATCTCATTGACATCCCACACGAAGTTGGAAAGTCAATAATGCTTTGGGAAGGATAGGTAAGAAATAATAATCAGCCGCTTAGGAAAATATTCGTTTGAAATGCAACTGTTTGAAATGCAACCGTGTTTCTCTTTGTACTCTCAGTTGAACATCCCTAGTCTGAAAATCCAAAATTAGATATGTGCCAAATTCCAAATTTTTATCAGCATCATATCAGCCTGATATCAAGTGGAAAAATTCTCACTTGACACCACTTTACAGGTCATAGACAGATGCATATTTCTGATCATGCATCAGTCACTCTCCCTTCCTCCAGCTGGATGAAGCTATGTTTCTTTAGGATTTGTGGGTACAGTGGTCTCCCTGTGGAGAATCCAAGGTTACCTTCCAAATCCAATGTTCATACCTAGCTCACCTCTGTAAATCCCTTTGCCATTTGTACTGACATAGTCATAGGTCCTGGGAATTAGGGTGAGGATGCTTTGCATTATTCCAGGGCTAAATCCTGGAGGGACTTCCAGAAAGACTTGGGGGACAGGGAGAATAGGGCAAGAATGCCACATGCTGAGTTAAGAAGAAAGGATTGATGTGCTGGCCTCAGGAACATGGGGAGAGAATGTGCCAGGTATGTGGAAATGAGACCTTCTTTCTGGTAGTGCATCCTGGAGTCCCTTGCCCCAGAGCATCATGGGTGAGGTTGCTTTCTTCACCCTGTTAGGTGAAGAAGTATGAACCCCACCTAAGAACCTCTCAGAGGCGTTCAGAGAAGCTTGTGGTTTCTTGAGCGAGGAAGTGACACAATTAAAAAGATATTTTGGATTCAACCATAAAATTACAGGAAATCCAGAGGATATGCCCCACTATATTAGGAATGCAATTAGCAAAATACAGACTGTGAGGACCTTCAAGATAAAAGACCTGCACCAATATTGTCAAGAAAGAAAGAGAGACAGACATTGGACCAATAGTATAAAAGACTCAACACTTAGATTAGCTCTAGTTGAGGGAAAAATTAAAAGAACAGAGTGTTCTAATAAGGAGAAGAAGGAATTTGGAAGGGTCTTTTAGACTATAAGGGTATTTATGCATCTACTTCTCATTATCATTGAAATATGAGAGACTGGGTATGTTTGAAGACAAAGGGTTTCTTTTTTAATAATTTTTATTGAGATTAAGTGATTACATACATTTCACAAATTTCACAGTATTGTAGGATAGCGATATTTAGTTTAGTTAAAGTCACAAACACATTTTAACCTTCACAAGGCAAATTGTCTTTATCTTGGTCTATAAAGTTTGTGAATTCTATAAGTTTTGACAATACAACTACTTCTTCCATGTTGGGTGATATGTACATTTCTATCCTTTTGCTTAGTATTATTAGTTGTTCTAAGAGGTTTCTTTTACCTCATGGTTGTGGTCCAAGGCTGAGTGGCCATAGGATAATGGGCTTTTGTTCCTGCAGAATCCCAATGTGTCCTAGGATATAACATGACAAGAAGCAGGTAGCATGTGTGTTTTTTGTTCTCTCTCCCTTTCTATAAAGCCACAATTCAATTCAATCCCGGGGACTTCACCCTGGTTACTTTATCTAATTTTAATCACCCCCCAAAGTTATCTAATCCTCATAGGATTAAATTTCAACACAGAAACCTTGGGGGACACATCTAAACCATAGCTACTATTTGACTTATAAGAGTCATTGGACCACTCGTTTAGGGAGATGTCCTCTAGCTATCAAGGACACATATATTGCATTGGGAGGTGATTAGTCTGAGTGGAATACAAGTAGAGGCAGGGACAGACAAGAAACTGTGGAGGTTGTGGTGTTGATGAGAATAGAATAAAGAACCTGGCTAGGCAATTTGGACAAAGGCCTCCTCTAGTTCTGTATACAGGCCCCTAGACACTACATCAGCACGGCCTTAACTGGACCTGTGTATGCCCCCTGGCATCTTGTCATGGCTCTGGAAGACTTGCAGGTGAACAATTATCTAGTTGGAGCCTAGAAGTGTGGGGCCAGAATGCTCTCCAAAGGATGAATGGAGAGCTCATGCAACCTATGTGTAGCCTATGATTGGGTCTGGGAACTGATGTGACCTTCAGACTGACCAATGATCTTGAGACTCGTCTAGCTTTCTCCTAGAGATACTCATTGTTCAATTTACCCCAGATGCTATGTCTGAGGAAGAGGAGCCTGCTCTAACCTACTGACATCTGGCTTCTTGCTTGGCTACCTGAGTCCCATCTGTTTCCATAAGACTATCAGCAGTTTAACCATATATTCCCTAAACAGAGAACCTTAGACAAGACCTTTACTTGTTTAAGGAGTAAAGAGGTGGGAAATGTGTAATGGGGATGGAAAGCCAGAAAAGAAAATCTCCTCCCAGACAGTGGTCTTGCTGTTTCTTGCTGAATTCATAGTTCCTAATACCTTCAAATGGAAGCTCCAATATTTATCTTTTTCTCTCCTCTTTCTGGTTCTTATTGTGGTGCAGGTAGAGAAACAATCCAAGCATCAGTTTGGAAGTGAAGAGAGAATGTACCAATGTATCTTCTTCAGCAAAGGAAAACTGTGCTTGTGTCTGTCAAATTTGCAGATGAACTTTCCGTGCTATTCATAACTATGGGAGGAAGGAATACTGAATTGGCAGGAGGTGATGACTCCCCTGTCCAGTGTGTGTGTGTGTGTGTGTGTGTGTGTGTGTGTGTGTGTGTGTGTCTGTCTGTCTGTCTGTCTGTCTGTCTGTCTGTCTCTGTGTGCACCTGCACACACACTACTAGTGGGGCTTGACTATCTCTTAGTTCTTTCACTCAAGGCCAGCACATTACCACATGAATCATACCTCTGTTCCAGCTTTTTGGTAGTTAATTGGAGATTAGAGTCTCACAGACTTTCCTGCCCATGCTAGCTTTAAACTGGGATCCTCTGATCTCAGCCTCCTGAGTAGCTAGGGTTACAGGTGTGAGCCGCCAAAGCTCCTCTGATTTTTGAGGGAGGCCCCTGCAGAAGCTCCCTTGGCGTCGGTCATTTGGAGTGTTTTTACCATGCTCACATTGCCCATGCGGGCATCTGGAAAGCAGCAGCCAGCTGGAGATCCTTACAGAAGCCCCGCCATCCTGCAGGGTAGCTCACTGTGGGGGACCCTCCACCAGTCCTCGAGGGCACTCAGACTCCATTCCACCTTCTCTGTGTATATGGCTTACTCTTTGTAGTCAAGGCCACCCTGAGGAACGTCTCTCCTGTTACCCTTGGATTCATTCAAACACGAGGCACACATATTCCCAGCATGATTTCGACTTAGACCCTGAAACCTTCAAATTCCTATGTCCTTTATAGATGGAGTCTCAAAATAACATAGAAACTGGCAGGGGGCTTGCCAGTAAATTCCCTTTCCTATCCAGTTAGAGTAGAGGGCAAAAAATGTGATACTGCTAAAGGAAATGTTTAAAACCCATACTAATTTTTAAAACCCTACAGTAAATCTAAAGTAGATGCTATTGTTTAATTCAGAGTATTGTAGCAGATTCTGTGAGCAGCCATCAACCTACCCTACATCCACCCTAGGGATCATTAGCAGTATTAGTAGACAGGCCACCCATTCCCTTCCGGGCCATGGCCTCCTACCTTAGGACTTGGTTGCTCTTGCCTGGGCCTTCTCTGGCTATGAGAATATGCCTGGTCCTGGGGGGGGGTGGAAGGCAGAGTACTAGGGGAATAAGAACTCATAGAGAACCTGGAGAAGTGTGTCTGCCTGTAAATGACTCTGTTTCCTCATTCCAGTGAGGTAATTCTGAGCATCTGTTACAGTCTCCTCCCCAGCAGAACTGAGCCCCACCTGACTACAGATGGGATCTACTCCTGCCTGCCTGCCTGCCTGCCTGCCTGCCTTGGTTCCTTCCTTCGTTCCTTCCTTCCTTCCTTGCTTCTTCACCTTATCTCTTTACCATCTCCTATAATTCCTAGGACACTTGAAGTATTAAATTTTCAGGGAGGTCCTAACAAAGTACCATGGACTTTAACCACTCATTGTCTCATAGTTATAGAAGCTAGAAGTTCAAGACCAAGGTGTTGGAAGAGGTTGGCTTCTCTGAGGCTTTTCTCCTTGATAAAGGAGAACATCTTTTTTTCTCTGTCCTCTTATGGCCTTTTTATTTGGCATAATCAATCCAGGTATCTCTTCCACTTCTTGTGAGGACAACAATCTTATCGGAGTAGGGCCCAACCTTATGATTTCATTTAACTTCAATCACCTCTTTAAAGTATAGTCACATTGTAATGTATAGTCACATTGGAGGTAAGAACTTCAAGAAATGAATTTCATTGGAAACACAAACTAGTTCACAATACCTACTTATCAGTAAATTATTTGCACCCAAATCCTTATCTCTAGGTTAGAATCCAAATTAAGACAATTACTTATCAACCCCAAGTTGTTAGGGCAACTCCTTTGTGCAACTAAAGATAATAAAAATATTAAATAAAAAAGAATGCACACACATTGATGTGACAAAGCCAAGAGTCTTTTCACCACTGAATCAGAAATTACCACTGAATATTTCAAGCCAGGTTCTCTGAACTCTTGAATCATAACACCCCAAAGTAAGAGCTGGAGCTGGTAGTAGGGCCTTTCTCCTAAAGAGAATACAAGTGGGGCCAGGCTATATGATCCTAGCTGTGATCCTAATTGTTTAGGAGGCTGAGATCTGAGGATCCCAGTTCAGTGCCATACTAGGCAGAAAAATGCATGAGGCTCTTATGTCCAATTAACTAGCAAAAAGCCAGAAGTAGAGGTATGGCTCAAGTGTTAGAGTGCCAGCCTTGAGTGCAAAAGAAAAGCAATAATAAGAGTCCCTGAATTTCAATTCCTAGTGCTAGTACCAAAAAAATGCAAATATAGATACAAACGTTTTTTTCCCCTCTGTACTCTATTTCTTTTTTGCTTTCCTGTTACCACTGTTCTATATAATTTCAGCTGGTATGCAACTAATGTTGATTGATGGGGAAGCTTGGAAGATGGATCACCCAGGGAATTTTCTTCTCTGGAGACCTCTGCTAATGTATTTTCTTGGCAGGGATCTAAAGCACCGTAGACAGATCTCTCAGGTTCCTCCCATCATGGCTACCTTCAGACCAGGGCCCAGCTAAGACACTGTGGTGAGTCTGGGAACCAATCAATCTTTTGACATGGGGTCTTAAGTCTCATGCAAATATCTAAGTTGCTGTTTTTAAAATGTATATGTAATGCTGTAGACTAAAACCAAAGCTTACTTTGTAGGACTACTAGATTCATTGTAGTTTTTATTTTATTTTAATCAGTAAATATTTAAATTTTAACCATTAATACATGAAAAACTTGGAAAATATTACCGATATACCAATATACAAGATTTGAGTCTGTGTGTGTGTATGTGTGTGTGTGTGTGTGTGTGTGTGTGTGTGTGTGTGTGTGTGTGTGTGTGTGTGTGTGTGTGTGTGTATGGGGGGGGTGTGCACCGCACGCATGCCAGTACTGGGGCTTGAAATCACATAGCTTGTGCATTGTCATTTAAGGTTAACACTCTAACACTTTAGCCACAGCTCCACTTCTGGCTTTTTGGGTGCCTAATTGGAGATAAGAGTCTCAGGGCCTTTCCTGCCCAGGCTGAGATCTCAGCCTCCTAAATAGGATTACAGGCATGAGCCATTGGCACTTATCTTTTGAAGGATTTTGGAGTCATTGCTGTTCTTTGTAATAAAAAAAAATATGTGTATCTCAGCCGAGTCTCCATGGATGACCTACACAGAATCTGCCACCTGCTTCCTGTTTTAGTCCCTTCAGCCCTGCATAGTTTATTTTGGTGAAATTTGCTGAGACAATGCCTCTTTTCTTTTAACTCTGCTTGTCTTCTGCGGCTTCTTCTCTGTCTTATCCTATTCAGCTAATGTTCTTCATTGCATTCTGGTAGGTTTCCCACCTCACTGTGATTACATCTTTCTGTATTCTTTACCCTTTCTTGTAATCACCATTTCATTATAAAGCTACCTCAATTCCATCTGCCTGTCTGAACTGTATCACTATCACTATCAGGTTTTCAGACACATCACCTAAATGCAGAGGTTCAAAATAAGACTGGAGAAGATTCACTCAAAGTTATGGTGCTATACCCAGTGTATTGGAAGCAACCACTACCCAGATATGCCTATGGAAATACCCCATTCACTACACAAAGGCCTGTCTTCCAGAAGTATTTTTTTGGCCAACACAGTCTGATCTGCCTGCATGTGTAGCAGAAAGTTGGGATATTTAGAGCTACCAGAGTCACCTCAACTGGTATTTGATACATTCTCCAGTTCCGATCTCCCTCGGGTACCTTGAGATGTATATTCCACACTGGTCCACAGCTCCCAGTTCAAGTAAGCACCAGGTGTCCTGAGCAGTCTCCCAGTTCACAACAAACCTTATATTGTCTCCCCTGTCCCTCTCCTTCACTGCTGATGTTTCCTGGGATCTCTTCCTAAATGACCTTCTTGCAATCTAATCTTTGTCTCAGGTTGCTTGTGGGAAAGCTTGCATTATGATATGCTGGAAAGTCCTTTAGCCTTATGTATTCAAAAGCATCATTTCCTTAATTAAAAGGGGATGTTTTCCCTATTGTCTCATACCACTTGAATTTCTAATTCCATTGCTTGAAGTGTATGCTTAAATAGAGGGGACCTGGATAGGCCATTTCTTAGTGGATACATTTCTCATTATAAAGTAAGGATTTGTACTAGAGAAGTAATTTTTCAAGCCCTGAGATTCCTCTGAACTACTTGAAGGATTCTCCAGACAAAAGTGCAATGTGAAAATGAAAGACATTTATAAAATCATTCAAATTAAATGACAAAACTGCAGGAGAAGGCTAAAGACTGCTCCCTTGGCTTTTGAGAGACAGCTCTCCGCAGAGTTCTCATGTTTCTGCACATCTTGCAGACAGAGGCACTAGCAACTTTTCTTCCAGATTGTCTTTTCAAAAGGAAAATAGAGGTAGTGTCTCCCAAAAGCTCATTGGGAGGCTTATTTACTGTCCAGTCAGAAAGAAAGTGTTTCTCTCCAGTGAAGTGGTTGTATAGGCTCAAGTTCCCTGAGCTCTGGGGTACTCAGTAGTGATTAGACCCTATGCTACCTGGGCCACTCTGTGTCATATCATCATAGGACCGTGAAGACAGGGGAGTTAAACAACTGTGAAGTTCTTGCTACTGGCTGTCCTGAGTGCAGATCTAAGAAAGATGATAACCTGAGCTTGATAGCATTTTTACATCTCCAATAGACAAGTATGTAGGTATCAGTGATTTTTTTTCCCTTTTCATTGTTTCTATCTATATCCTTTAGGAAAAAAGGATAATTATCACTATACAAAATATTTACCATTGAAAGATCTAGTAGGAGAAGATAATAAAAGGATTAAGACATAAATAACACACCACAAATAGCTGTGTTACAATAAGCAGTGTTTGCAGAGCATTGGTAGCTCACATCTGTATCCTAGCTACTCAGGAGGTTGAAATCTGAGGATCATGGTTTGAAGCCAGTGTGGGAAGGAAAACCCATGAGACTGGTATCTCCAATGAACCAAAAATCCAGATATGGAGATAGGGCTCAAGTGGTAGAGCACCAGCCTTGAACAAAAAGCTAAGCAAGAGTTTGAGCCCCTGAGTTCAAGTCCCAGCACCACTCCCCCCAAAAATGTATAACAATGTCTATATAATGAATGACAGCAGTGGTTTTAAAAAAAACTTCTTATAAATATCAATGCCAGAATGTGCAAAAGCAGCATATTTGCATAACAAGCACTGTTTCTTGGATAAAACCAGAGAAAGGCAACTGTGATTTTGAAGCAATGAGTGATGTCACAGAAATGGATAACTTTATTAAGGGACTGGCTTCACATTTCAAGTCGTTCAGTGATAAATGTGGTGAGTTAACAGAATCTCCTTTCCTGTTGAAATTCACTGGCTGTACTGAAGCTAAGGCATCCGTGTGGTGACTACAAGTGAGATGAAAATGTACTATTGTGTAATAGAAGTGTTTTTAGTGAAAACTCTTTCATATACCTAGTTACATTGATTTACATATATGGGTGATATTTTTTAAATAACTAAAATTTCAGTGTAAGGACTCTATAATATTGAGAATAAAATTACAACTAAAATGTCAGCATGAAACATAGAGCTATAGATTGGAGTCAATATGCCAAACAAAGAAAATTACTGCTTAGAAACATCAAATTATAGCTGGGTGCCAGTGGCTCACGCCTGTAATCCTAGCTACTCAGGAGGCTGAGATCTGAGGATAACGGTTCAAAGCTAGCCCGGGCAGGAAACTCTGTGAGACTCTTTTTTTTTTTTTTTTTTTTTTGTGAAAATACTGTACAGAGGGGTTACAATTACATGGTCAAGATAGTGAGTACATTTCTTATCATGCATTGTAGCCTCCTACTTTGTTTACCCTTCCCATCCCTTCCCAGCCTCCCTCCCCTCCCACCCAATCCTCCCCCCCCCCCCCCCCGCCCCAAGTTGTAAAGTTTGTTTTCAACATAACAACTTGTACTTCTCATTGTTGCAACAGGTCCACCTGTACCCTTATTTAAACGACTTGTTTTCCCCCTTCCTCTCCACAAATTATACCGACATCAAATACAGTGAAAGCAGGGGTTATACTGTGGGGGAGGGACATACAAAGCAACAAAGAAATAATCTTATAATTGCGTTAGAAACAAATGCATGAAAGACAGAAAACATTTAAAATACATATCTTAGGGTTCATTTTCCTAACATCACCTTATCTGACCTTTTCTGCTTGACTCATACATATACTAGATATTGCAAATAAGGGAAATCATGGGACCTATGTTTCTTTGGGCTTGGCTTACTTCACTTAATATAATTTTTGTGAGACTCTTATCTCCAATAAACCACTAGAAAACTGGAAGTGGTGCTGTGGCTCAAGCAGTAGAGTGCTCACCTTGAGCTGAAGAGCACAGGGACAGTGTCCAAGCCCAGAGTTCAAGTCCCACAATGACAAAAAAGAAAGAAACATCAGATTATGATTTGGCCACACACTATTGATTATTGAAAAAGCCATATGGTACTGGGGTTTGAAAGGACCTGGTCCTTTTCTTTGGCTTTTTCACTCCAGAGTGGCACTCTATCATCTGAAGCACACCTCCACTTCTAGAGTTTTGTTGGTTAACTGGAGATATGAGTTTCATGGGCTTGTCTGCCTGGACTTTTTTGGAACCACAATCCTAAAATCTCAGCCTCCTGAATAGCTAGGATTACAGACATGAGCCACTAGTGTTCAGCTTACGCTTTTTATATTATACAAAGATATTGAAAGTGGTATCTGCCCAGTGGTAAAGTTTGCTACTAGACTTCAACGTTAGCCACTTTCAAGTAAGAATTGTTGGGTTTTATAAGAATTATGAAACATGCCTAAAATCACTATTACTCTATAAGGTATCTAAATTATTATAACTAGCATACATATTAAATTATAAGATGAGCTATTTTCAAATTCCTTACTATTTGAGACTATTTGTCTTTGTGAATGACAATTGTGTCAATAATCTACAACCATATCAAACGGGGCCTAAGGCATACACATTTATAAAGTCTGTGATTTCCACTTCCTAAATTGTACATTCACATTAATGTTTTCAATGAATTTCACTGTGATTAATGTTATGAATTTGAATGTATAAAACATATGTATGGTAACAAAATGCCATATTTTCCATTACTGCTACTTGTAAAAAGCTTCTGTGGATTAAAAATATTATGAAAATCCTTAAGTCATTGATGTTTAAGGTTCTTTTATTTCTAAAGATAGACACCTCTGATTTGATTTTGACCACATTTTTATAATTTCCCAAAGACTGAGATGTTATTCAACTTATACATTCAAGTGAAGTATCTCTAATTTAAAAAAAAATCCCAAATCCCATATTCTTCAGAATGGGAGACTTTCTAAGCATCAACTTGGGAGCAGCACAAGTAGAATGCACAGGCATGCAAAAAAGGTATAAAATCACTTCTGGGATGAATATGAAATATAAGAAAACATTTAGACCCATGAGTCCCATTTCCAGGATACCTCAGTATGCACATGGAAATATTCTAACATCTAAGACATCAAAAATCTTCTAGTCTCACCAGGCACTGGTGATTCACATCTATAATACTAGCTATTGAGGAGTCTCGAATCTGAGTACTGAAGCCAGCCCAGGCAAGAAAATGCATGAAACTCATCTCCAATTAACCACAAAAAAAAAAGCCAGAAGTTGAGCTGTGGCTCAAGCAGTAGAGCACTAGCTTTGAGCAGCAAGAGCTCAGGAATAGTGCCCAAGCCATGAGTTCAAGACACAGGAGAAGCGCATGTGTGCACACACATACACACACACACACACACACACACACACACACACACACACACACACACACACACACACACACTGCAATCAGCTCTTTATTGGTTGAGATGGGAGGTCTTGAATTTCTTTCCTGGGCTGACCTCAAACTCCAATCCCCCTGATCTCAGCCTCCTGAGTAGCTAGGATTGCAAGTAGGTCTGAAATTTTTAATGAGGTAAATGTTTACAATTATTGACTGGGGTAATATTTTAGTCTTTCAAGCAAAAAATATGAGGATATGTGAAAGATTAAAAATCTTCACCCTGTTGAATTACTCAATATCCCTGATCATGGTCTTATGCCTGCGTGGTACATATTATTCCTGACTGCATAGCATATTTCTCCAGAATTCAGGGCTTCAAGAAATTCATATGTATTATCTCACAACCTGTGCAGGTCAGAATTTGTTGTACAATTTAGTAGAGGGCCTCCTATGAAGAGGCATGGTTGTGCTTATGACTGTAGATATGGTCTTCACACCCACAGGCTGCCCTGGTACCTGCATGTGTGATCACCCACAGGCTTGTTTACAGATTCCATTTCACATGGGCTCTTGAACTGACCTCAGATCCTCAGTATCTGCTCAGTTTTTAATCCATGTGGGCCTCTCTACCACAGATGAGATCAAAGATGGCAGGTGCCCTCTCAGAGTGAATAAAAAAGAAGACCATAAGAGAGTGCTCATTATAGAAGCTACAGATTATTGTAACTTGATAGCAAATGTACATCACTTTTCCCATTTCTGCTCTACTTAGAAGCAAGGCTCAAGGGTAAGCCCATTCTCATGGGATGGGTATTACATGAGAGCATTGATACCAGGGGGTGTGGATTATCAGAGGTCAACTCAGAGCTCACCCCCACAGGGTGTTAGGAAGAAACTTGATGTCTTTCCTGCAGCCCCACTGTCCTGTCTGTCCAGTTGCCGATGTAGCAGATATCAACCCAAGTCAACTTTAAATCTCATAGTAGGTCTCTGTTGTTTGAGTGGCCCTTTATAGGTCATACTGACATTTAATACTATTAAGGTCACCAAGTCTTTTGGCGACCTTGGTTTTGTTGCAGAAGGAATTCAAGGAGAAACACAGAAGGGTAAGCAGGAACAGGTTTATTAACTCAAATTACAGCAAAAGGGGAGCAAAAGTGGACTTTCCAGACAGGAGAGCAGGCAGACTTGAGAAGAACCACTACTCTGGGGACACCAAGACCTCAAGCTTTTGTTGAGGTCTGTAGCTATACTGGTGAGCTGTCCTAAAAAATCTCCTACAAGTCAGACAGGTGAGTTCTTGAGCTTAAATGATCAGATCAGGTCTATCATTTTCCATAGGCTGTCGAGGCTGTAGGCACCAAAAATCCTTTCCTATATAAATTGTCCTATTAATGATGGCAATCCATCCTGTGGTTCTTGATCAATATCCAAGCCAAAGTTCACTGCCATCACTTTCCCTCCTTCCCTGCCAAACTCCTAAATCATTAGAAGATGGGACCAGGCAGGAAACTTGAAAGGTGAATGACTTAGGAGAGCTCTGCACTAGCAAATGGATGGATCCATTGGTGGATTAATGGATTAGTGGACCAATGAATTACCTTGCTATGAAATTCAGCTCTCTCTGGCATGATTGCTCTGTCTCCTCATATAATACTTTCTACCGAGTTACAACCCAGTAGGAGGCCCTCATCTCATTCTGAGAAGATGAAGGTGCCAGCTGCTTGGATTGCCTAGTCTTCAGAACTATGAACTACATAAACTTGTATTCTTTATAAATTTTCTGGCCTGGGGTATCCAGTTAGAGCAACAGAAAGCAGAGGAAGACAGAGGCATGAATGGCCATCACAATCCACTCCTAAAATCCACTCCTATCTTATCTCATCATGTAGCCATTACAGTCAACAAAGGGGAAGGTGGGGGTTGGGCATGGTGGTCACCAGACACCCAAGGGTCAGGTATATGCCTCACTACAAATGCATATAATGGACCAAACTCCACTCAGTGAAATCTCAAAGTGTGTCATGCCGCAAGAGGCATCTCTTCCTCTGTGATCACTCTTTGTCCTGGCTGACAGATTGTTAGCATTCCTTTAGAAATAGAAGATGATGGGGGTGGAGGGGATACTATGGCTAGAACTCAGGGTCTGAGCACTGTCCCTTAGCTGTTTTGTTCAAGAATGGTACTCTACCACTTGAGCCAAAGCTCTACTTCCTCCTTTTTTTCTGGTTAATTGCAGGTAAAAGTCTCATGGAGTTGTCAGTCTGGGAGAGCTTCAAATTGGAATTCTCAGATCTCAGCCTCTTGAGTAGCTAGGATTACAGGCATGAGCCACTGGCAACCAACTTAGATGACTATTTAAGGTTGAAATAATTCTTTTTTTTAAATTGAGATTGATGTCCAGCAGGTAGGTGCAGCTGAGCCTCCATCCTAGCTTGGCCAGCTGCCTCAATGGTTATGGAGCTTGCTAACTGGTATGCACCTGGATTTTAGTTGTATGTTCACTTCAGCTGCCAAGATGTCTGGATGGCCTGAGTCACCCCTTCACCCATTAGCAAGAGCTACACAAAGCCACCTGCAGAGGATTTCATTACCTGTCAGCTGCCACTGCTCCTGACATTAGCAACTGCATCATGGATTCAAAGGAAATACAGAGTCTGTATGTGACAAGATGTGCATACATATGGAAATGCTCAAGTCATGGATTAACTCATATTCTGATGTGCAGTGTAGACAAAAAGGCAATGACAATCTCCACTGAGGACAAGATGGAGTGTCACTCTTGTTAAGAGCCACCCAAGGAGAGTGACATAGGGACACGGAGCAAGAAAAGGCTTTGGTTTCTATCAATTTGAGTGACAACACTCAACATGTGTGCAGCTCCTCATGCCTTGCCAGTGACAATCTTCCTTTCTAAAAGTGAAATTGAGGTTTCAGGCTGTGCCAACCAGGATGAAGTGTAAGTGCTGGAACCTTGGGAGTTTATGCCAAGGACTACAGCTAGGAGCAATTTGACTCTTTGAGTGAGAGGGAGCCCCGCCTCTCCTGGGGCAGATCCTAGAAAGGGGAGGGAGAGGAAGAGTTCTGTCATGTCAGGAGCTATTTTAAGACCATGCACATTCACTAAAGAGACATAACTATTCTTAGCCCAAGAATATAAACTTTCATTACCCTTAAATCTGAGACTGAAGATCAGGGTGAGCAGCTGGGTCCTTCTCTTCATTCTAAGCATTCTTACAAGTCCTTCGAGGTCATTCTTGACCCAGCACACAAGATACATTCTGAAGTATGATAATTAGCTGTTCATCAGGTGAACAGTTCGAAGCACATCCTTAATCAGATCCTCAACATGAAGCCAAAGTTGTATTAGAATTCTGTAAGCAGTTCCTCAAATAATACTTTTTTTTTGAGGGGCGGGGGAGGTAGACCAGTACATGGATTTGAACACAGGACCTGGGCACTATGAAAAGAATTTCTTTTTCTCCTTTTTTCCCTTCTCCTCTTCTTCCTCCTCCTCTTCCTCTTCCTCCTCCTCCTCTTCCCCCTCCACTTCCTCCTCCTCCTCCTCCTCTTCTTCCTCCTCCTCTTCCTCTTCCTCCTCTTCTTCCTCCTCCTCTTCCCCCTCCTTCTTCTCCTCCTTCACCTTTACAGTACTAGGAATTGAATTCAGAGCTTTGTGATCGACTTGGCACACTATTTCCTCAACAATTATGCTATTAGATAGGGTCTTGCAATTTTCCCCAGGCTGGCTTGGACCTATCTAATAGCCTCCAGAGTAGCTAGGCCCATAGGCATGTACAACTGTGTTTTAATGCATTAACTTCACAGTGATTTTTGTAGCAGCTATAGAAAATCAATATAGATATCTTTGACTCATTTGAAATAATAGTTTTTTCAGAAATTAGATTGAATTTGAAAACATAATGGACCAAAGGTATGGGTTTAGGGTGATTTTCAGTGTTCAGCCATGTTCAAGCAGGTTGGAGTGATCCCTCAGTCTAGTGTGCTCTCCCCGTTTGAATCTCTAGGGTTTCCCAACTTCCACATTTCAAGGAAACAATCTGTCCCTCCCTCCCTCCCTCCCTCCCTCCCTCCCTCCCTCCCTTCCTTCCTTCTTTCCTTCCTTCCTTCCTTCCTTCCTTCCTTCCTTCCTTCCTTCCTTCCTTCCTTCCTTCGCTCCCTCCCTCTTTCCTCCTTCTTTCCCTCCTGTCTCTCTTCTTCCCTCCCTCTCCTCCTTCCTTCTTTCCTTCTTTTCTTTCCTTCTTTCTTTCTTCTTCTTCTCTTTTTTGGCAGAGACCCACTGTAGACAAGGGAAGCCCAGTCTTCCCTTGAGTTTTCAATCTTCTTGCCTCAGCTTTCCAAGTGATGAAATTACAGAAGCAATTCACCACACCCAGCTTTACCAATCTGTTCTTTAAAAACATGTTTTTTGAACCATACATCAAAATGCTTGAAACTAATCTCAGATCACTCTAGGTCATAATCTAGCCATTACTATCTTTTTAGTTTACATTCGTTTCAGGCTTATTTTTTTCTGTAATGAGTATTACTTTCTAAATGTAAACTAAAATTTACATACTAAAACCCAACACTCACAGTGATGCTAATAAGTAAGAGATGGTATGCTTAGGAGGTGATTAAGCCATAAAGATACAACCCTTTTGAGCAATATTAGTATCATTTTTGTCTTGTAACAAAAGACCAGAGGCTGGGGAAATTGTCAAGCAAAGGGCTTTACTTGCCTCAGAGATTTGAAGGCTGAAAGTCCAAACAGCATGCCACTGGATGTAGTGAGGGCTCCTCTGGTTGTGTTACAACATCAGTGAAAAAACAGAAAGGGTAACAGTCATGTGCAGGGGACACCACGCCGGTGTCTTGCTTACAGAAACTTACCATAACTTAGTCCTGTGCAGAGGGGAATACACATAATTCTTGCTGACAGAAACTCACCATGATTTAGTCTCATGGGAGCTAGAAACCCGAAAGACAGCACTAACGCATTCCTAAGGATGGCCTACTTCTCCCTGGAATCCATCTCTTAAAGGTTCCAGCACATTAATATTGAGAGAGACACACAATACCATGGATGCAATAGCCAAATCATGGTATACCCTCTTAAAAAAGACCTGAGTGCTGGCTTACTACTACACTGTGGCAACAGAGCAAGAAGTTTCCATTGATGAGAAATGGGGCCTCACCAGGTACCCTGCTATGCTAATAATGCCTGAAGAACTGTGAGAAATATCGATGCTTATTATTGATGAGGCACCTATCATATGGCATCTCTGTGACAGTACCCAGAAGAGCAAAAGCATTCTGCTTTTATTGCCCATCCCAGACCTCACACTTGTCTTAGTTAACACATGCTCTTCACAACGTGTTATAATTTTCATATATCACTGAGGGAGTAAACCAGGACTCAGCTGCAGGACAGCGTTCTGATTTTCCATGCAAAATCTTCACTGTCTTCTTGTCTAAACACTTTTCCATATGTGGAAATACTTCCTCTAATTCAAGTCTTGTGAAGTTATTAAAGTAAGGATATGATTTTTATTGTTCATTGTTTTTTCACATTCCTTTAAAAATGTAATACAGAGACCAGGACAGCATGTATTTCACTACACTCTGATTCAACTTGGGTAATATATCTATATCTATATTGGCATCTATTATTCATCTATCTATCCATCTAACTATCCGCTATTTCAACATAAAAAGTGGAAACTGTCACTTGTTGCTGTTATTTCCCTGATGGTAGCATCCTTGAGGTTTCTCTCATCTTGTGATTAGTAATTTTACTTATTTGATTTTGTTCTTAAATGTCCCCCAAAGACCCATTGCTAAATGCTTGGTCACTACCCTGTGGCACTATTAGGAGGTTCTAGGACCTTTAAGAGATGGAACTTAGTAGAAGGAAGTTAGTTATGGTGGCACGGTTTTGAAGAGAATCATTTGGGCTCCTGGCTCTTTCCAATTTTTTAAAATATTTTCCTCACCATGAAGTTCTGTCTCTCCACAGGCCCATTCACCATGGACAGAGACCTCTGAAATTATAAGCCAAAGAAACTGTTCCTCCTTTAGATTTTCTCAAATGCTTGCCACAGTGACAAAAAGCTGTCTAATCCACAGCTTGTGCATAGTCCAATTGAGTTTTTCAGTATTTAGTTGTCCAGGCAATACTATAATGAAATGTTCACATGGTCAAAACTTTCCTTTATGATTTCCTGTATTCCTTCTAGGCTTAAGATACTATTCCTGCCACAGGATTTCCATACTTCTTATATTCATTGATCTAAGGTTTTGTTATATTTTAGCTGTGTCCATTTTCTCAAATTCCAAATAAGGTCCAAGGTAAATGAAATCACCCTTCTTCCTTTTCCTCTAGCTATACCCAATGTCCATTTCTTCCCCTCCCCCTTCTTCTAGGCATCCCCAGCCTCTGATCTCTGTACTTCATCTGCTTTGAGCCACGACTGAAACAGTTCTGAAACAGAGGATGGAATAAAAGTTTTATGGGTGAACCCTTTCTTGGGCCTTTTTTGGTTCTCTTAAAGAGCTGATCATGTTGGCCTACTTTTCCCTGCAACCCCATAACATTCCGGCACAGTCATCCATAAGACCGCGGGGCAAGACTGAGCATCTTTCTAATTTAGGAACAGAGGGGCAGGTGGTTGCAAGAGCAGGAATGTGTTGAACCTGGAAATGACCTTCTCATTGTGAAGCAGGGAAGATTGTTTTGCCCGGGAGAGCCCCCAGCCCATGCAGCTTGAAAGGAAAGCTTTCCTTTCACTTGAGGGAATAGTGCAGTTAGAAAACTTTCCTTTGGCCCCTTTGGCCAGTAGAGCTTTTCTGTTATCCTCCTGACCTGCCTGTCCCTTCTTCCCATTGCCTGGAACTCAGGAATCCCTAGAGAGAAAACCTCTGCCAGTCCATGAAAGTTTCACCAACTATTGTCTAAAGGCCTTTTGAAAGCACATAGATTCTCATTATTTTTTTTCCGGAGAGCCTAATTACTATCCTGCCTAGGGCAGCAAGATGAATTGGATGATATCTCAAGTCTTTTTAAAGGAATGATTTTCATGTATCTAAAACCATTTGTCCACACTGGAGACAAGGAAGAAAGAATCTAATTGGCTAAATGTGAAGACAGGTCCATGAAGTTACATATTTTAATTTTTTTCATTTTAAATTTTAACTTACTTCAGGAAATGATTTCTCCTTCTTTTTAAGGCTCTGAAAATATTCGGTCTTATAGCCTGCCAGTCATAACAGTCTGCATATGAATATTTATTGAATTCCTGCAGTGATCTGTCCCTCCCCGTCCCAGAACCCAAATGGCAAATGAATGTCCAGGATGCATTTTTTCGTGAGCTCTGGAAACAACCTCTAGAACTGGGTCTGAGCTCTGGGAACTCCAATGAAACTCAACTTCATTTTCTAAAAAAGTATATTTTCATCTTACTTCACATACAGTAATCATACATATATTTATGGGTTGTGGTGCCACATTTCAGTATCTGTGAGCGATGTGTAATGACCACATTAGAGTAACTGGCTCTATTTTTTGTCTCAGACATTTACCATTTCTTGGTGTTGGGAACATTCAAAATTCTCTCTATAAACTGTACAATTATTGTCAGTCAGAGTTATCTCATTGTGCCATAGAACATGAAAAGCAATTCATGCAGCTGAGTGCCAGTGGCTTACATCTGTGATCAGGAGGCTCAGATTCAGACAATTGCAGATCAGAGCCAGCCTGGGCAGAAAAGTCCATGAGACTCCATCTCCAATTAGATTGAAGGCATGGCTCAAATAGTAGAGTATCAGCTGCAAACCAAGCAAGAGTTCAAATCCCAGTATCAGCACACATACTAATAGTAATTCCTGCTATCCAACTGCACTTGGTACCTGTTAAACATACCCTTTTCCAAGTTAATTTCTATTATCTTAAAAAAAATCTTTTCTCAGTGGCTCATGCCTATAATCTTAGCTACTCAGGAGGCTGAGAGCTGAGGATCACAGTTCAAAGCCAGCCTAGGTAGGAAAGTCTGTGAGAGTCTTTATCTCCCATTAATCTCTAAAAGGCCAGAAGTAGCATTGTGGCTCAAGTGGTAGAGCACCTACCTTGAGCAAAAGTTCAAGGATAGTACCCAGGACTGATACCAAAAAAAATAATAATAATAATTTATTCTTTACCACCTTTGTGGTGGAAATTTCAAATTTTGTCTATCCTTTACCACTCAGTACTGTTTTCAGTGTAATGGGAAATGACATTTCTATTTCAGATTATGAAATTTTATTTAGCTTACTTACTGCCTGTCTTTATTGATATTCTAATAAATTATTTTTTTAAAAAGCAAGGCTTGAAGCTAGGCACTGTTGGCTCACACTGTACTCTTAGCTACTTAAGAAACTGAGATCTGAGGATTACAGTTTAAGGCCAGTCCAGGGTGGAAGAATCCATGAGATTCTTATCTCCAATTAAGTGCCAAAATGCTGGAAGTGAGAGCTGTGAGTTAAGTGGTAGAGCACTAGCTTTAAGTAAAAAATCTCAGGTATAGCATCTAGGCTCAGAGTTCAAGCCCCAGAAACAGAACAGCAGCAACAACAAAAGCAAACAAACAAACAAAAAGTAAGATTTGACTAGATGATTTAATACCTATCTTAAACATTTGAGGCTGTATTATTATCCATTGAGCTTAAAATGATGTTACACTTTTGTTGATGGATCTCTGAAAAGTACATGTCTTGTCCTTGGAAACCTAAATGACTTAGTTGGAGTAACTTAGTGGTAAAATGCTTAAGCAAAAATTGATAAATTGGAAAAGAGATATTCCTTTGATAAACATTAACAAGTAATGACAGCAGTGTAATAAGGACACGGTGCAGGAAAACAACTGGGAATCAATATTCTGTTAAGAGCAGGTCATCTATATACTGTGGGCTGAAGGTGGCTCCCCAAATTATTTTCTTCTTCTTTATCTCATTCCTCCCCAGCTTTCTTCCTCCTTCTCCTCCTCCTTCTGTGCCAGTACTGGGGTTTGAACTCAGGAACTGGGCTCTGTTCCTTAGCTTTTCTGCTCAAGGCTGCTTCTATCACTTGAGCCACAGCTCCATTCCTGGCTTTCTGTTGGTTAATTGAAGATAAGAATCTCATAGACTTCCCTGCCTACGCTGAGTAGCTGGGATTACAGGCAGGAGGCACCTGGCTTTTATTCTTCTTTAACAACAAACTCTCAGGGCATTAGAGGAAACTTGATACCGACCTTCATTCAACCAGCTCTCTGGCAGGTAGATAGATTGTGCAACTTCCTGAGCTTTTTCCTTCGAAAAGAAACTGCATGTTCTTCATTCTGCTTGCCATAGACCAGCTCCAGACTGGCCAGTGATGAGCCAGCTGTGGTCATGAGGACAAGGATGATACACTGGGGGATGATGGAGCCATTGGAGGGAAGGCGCTTGGGATCTTGGGTAGTCTGTGGACTAGGGCCTATCCTGACCTGCTCTCACCCCTTAACAGCTGTCACACAACAGGTAATATGAAATGGAGTCAGGTACAAAGGTGAATGCCTGTAGTACTAGCTTCATGGGAAGGTGAAATCTAGAGGATCATAGTTCAAGACCAGCTCCAATGTTGCTCCATTTCAAAGAAAAGGCTGGCCATGGTAGCATATACTTGTCATTCCAACGCTGACAGGAAGCATGAAATAGGTGATTCATAGTCCAAGGTCACACATGGGCAAAAAGACCTTATTTCAAAAATAGCCAGTGCAAAAAAAGGCTGAAGGTATGGCTCAGCAGTAATCTGCCTGCTTGGCATGCAGGAACCCAGAGTTCAAATACCAGTACTGCTCCCAGGAAAAAGGGAAGAAAAGAAGGAGAAAGGAAGGAAAGAAGGAAGGAAGGAGGGAGGGAGGGAAGGAGGGAGAGAAGGAAAGAGAGAAAGGAGAGAATGAAGGGAGAAGGAGGGAGGAAAGGAGGGGAAGGGAAAACCAAAGGGGAAGGAGAAAGGGAAAGGAAAGGAAAAAAAGAAAAGGAAGGGAATTATGAAATAGAGCAAGTAGTTGAACACTACAATCATAGATCAAGAAAATATACAACTAGCCCAGAGGAAAAGAAGTATGAATACTTCTTGAACATATGAAGGAATATTAATTTACTCAATAAGAAAAGCAAATTAAAATACTATTTTAAACCTATGCTGGAAAATAATACCAATGGATAAAACAAAAGCAATATGATCCAAGGAAGTGAATAAGAAAATGACACCTACCCAAATCATACAGGAATGGAAACACTGAAAATACCATGCCAGAATTTCCATATATGAATTGGCAAGGCAGCCAATACGATGATGAATGCATACGTCCTAACATGTGGAGATGATGAAATTGGGCACAACCTTTTGGGAGAACCATACAATTAATTTTTTGCTAACCTTCATCAATGCATTACAATGGAATGATCCAAAATCTAGTCAAGATTATAGTCATGAAGATATTCATAACAAGACCATTAAGAACAGTGAAAAGTTAGCATCAAGGTGCCCAAGGCAAGAGAAATGGTTATTACATATCCATTCAGTGGAAGACAGAGCAGTCATTTAAAATGATGCTTCTGAAAAGTACAACACCTGACAAGGAGACTTACATAAACTGGGGTGGAAACAGCAAGCTTTGAAACTGGACATACATTAATTTTGCTGTCACAAGGTGCCTCCATCATTTGTTCTGAATCCTCAACCCCATTCTGTTTTTCCACACAGTCCTAGATTTTAGGTAGATTTTTTTCCTCCTACCTGGACATGACTTTGCCCTTCTTCAAGAAATCTTTTCCAAAGATTTTCTGCTGCCAAATTAATTCCTTCACTGTTTATTCAACAAATATTTATTGAATGTTGTTCATTAGCCAGGAATAGTTTCCAGAAGCGTGGGCAAGGACCTCTGATCTCATAAGGCTTTTAGTTCCAGCAAGGAGAGACAAACAACAATATGCATGTGTGAAGGCAATGTACAGGGGTACTCTGTACCCCTTTCCATACTGGAAAGTCAGAATAGGAACTTGCTGGGAGAGATGTGCAAACAGCTGTAGGAGGGATAGGGTTAGCTATGGGCATATTTGAGGAGACAGCTTTCCAAGCAGGGGAACAGCTAGATCTCCAAAGCAGATGAGGCAGATCAGGCCTGAAAGGCCTTGGCTGGAACAGATCACGGAAAGGGAAGTGTGGGAACAGAAGGAACCTGATCATACAGGCAGAGTGTGCCTCTGATTTGTTAGCTAAGGGTCAGCAAGCACTTCAGGGTCTGAGCAAGCAAGAGAGTGGCTGTGATATAGATTTTAGAAGAGCTGTCCTAGGGGGAAGAATGGAATGAGGCTGGCCACAGTGAAAGCTGGAGGGTAATTAGAGGACAGGTCTAATTGTCTAGGTGACAGACAGTGGTGATGAGCAGAGCACTTAGAAGCTGTTGGCTTTTGGATATATTTTGAAGTAGAGCTGCAGGATATCCTAATGAGATGTGTATATGTGTAGGAAAGTAGGAAGACTACAAACATTTTTTCAATTATTTTCAAAATTTTTTATTGTAAAGATGATGTACAGAGAGGTTACAGTTACGTAAGTCAGATGATGAGTACATTTGTTTTTAACAGTGTCACTTCTTCCCTCATTTTCTCCCAGTGTTTTCCTTTCTGACCTCCCTTAAGTTATATAGTTCATTTTCAACATAGTATCTAGTAAGTACCACTACTGCATTGGTTCACCTTTTGTCCCACCATTTCTGTACTTCCCCTTCCCCAAACAGATAAAGTTACATGCAAGACAAAAAGTACAGAATCAAAAACAGCGACAAAAGCAGAAAAACAAATAAAAATGAAAAAAGAAAATAAATCCACAAAGAGTAAAATAAAAAACCTATTGCTCCCCACGGTGAAAATGGCAATACTGTCGAAGGCTATCTACAAATTCAATGCAATACCTATCAATATCCCAACCTCATTCTTCAAGGAATTAGAAGAAACATTCCAAAAATTCATATGGAACAATAAAAGACCCCGAAGAGCAAAAACAATCCTTTGCAGAAAGAACAATGCTGGAGGAATACCAATACTAAATTTCAAACTCTACTACAAAGCCATAGTCATCAAAACAGCTTGGTACTGGCACAAGAACAGACCTCAGGACCAAAGGAATAGAACTAAAGACCCAGAAATGAACCCACAGACCTATAGCCACCTAATCTTCAATATATAGCCACCTAATCTTCAATAAGGGAGCTAAAAAAAAAGAATGGAAGAAAGACAGCCTCTTCAGCAAATGGTGCTGGGAAAACTGATTAAACACCTGTAGATAACTAAAGCTTGATCCTTACATATCACCCTGTACCAGAATCAACTCCACATGGATAAAAGATCTTGAAGTCAAAGCAGATACCCTGAAAACATTGCAGGACAGAATAGGAGAAACTCAAGGGCTCCTTGGCAACAGGTCAAAATTTTCTTAATAAAAACCCAGAAACACAACAAATCAAAGAAAGGTTGGACAAATGGGATTGCATGAAACCGCAGAACTTCTGCATGGCAAAGCACATAGCTCTCAAGATCAATAGAAAGCCCACAGGTTGGGTGAAGATCTTCACTAGCATACAACTGACAAGGGGCTCATATCTAAAATATACCTGGAACTCAAAAAAATTAAATCCCCCAACAACAAATCCTCAAAGAAACAACTGCCCAATAAATAAGTAGACTAAAGACTTAAAGAGAAACTTCTCTGAAGAGGAAATAAGAATGGCCAATAGACACATGAAGAAATGCTCAACTTCTCTAGCCATAGAAGAAATGCAAATCAAAACAACATTGAGATACCACCTCACCCCAGTTAGAATGGCTATAATCAAGAACTCTAATAACAACAGATGCTGGAGGGGATGTGGACAGAAGGGAACCCTACTGCATTGTTGGTGGGAGTGTAAACTTGTTCAACCACTTTGGAAAGCAGTAGGGAGGTTCCTCAAAAGACTTCACATAGAGCTCCCCTATGACCCAGCAATACCACTTTTGGGCATTTACCCAAATGATCACAAACAAGGCCATACTAAAGCTACCAGCACAACTATGTTTATCACAGCATTATTCACCATCGCTAAGATATGGAACCAACCTATATATATATATATATATATATATATATATATATATATATATATATATATATATATATACATATATATAATGGAATTCTATGTCTCCATGAGAAAGAATGGCACCACACCATTTGTTAGGAAATGGAAAGACTTGAAAAAAATTATATTAAGTGAAGTAAGCCAGACCCAAAGAAACATAGGTCCCATGGTTTCCCTTATTTGCAGTAACTAGTATAAGTCTAGGATAATCTTATGAGACAAGCAGAAAAGGTCAAAGGCTATGTACGTATGACCATATAAGATGATGCTAAGCGAAATAAACCCCAAGATAGGGACACGAGGTTTTTTTCTTTATTGCTGTTGTTTTTAATGTACTATGTGATTTTTAAAATTTGTTTCTTTTGTATGTTTCCCCCCATGGTATGCCCCCTGTTTTCACTGTATTTGATTCCGGTGTCCTGCATCTTGTATATACATTTTTCTAATTTGGGGAGGGGAGGGGAAATAACAAAATGCTGAAACAAGAATACAGACCCATTGTAACAATGAGATGTACTATGTTGAAAATGAACTTTACAACTTGGGGAGGGGGAAGGGAGGAGTTGGGGACGAGGGGCAGGAAGTGATAGCAGGGGAAAAACAAAGGAGGGGGTAACAATGCTCAGTAGGAAATATACTCATTACTTACTCATGTAACTGTAACCCCTTTGTACAGTATCTTTACAATAAAAAAACATTTTAAAGCCTGTTGTTTCCCTTTCTTGGAATTCATTTTGATAAACATCATTTTGTGTGATCATATGCACATAGCTGTTGAGCATTTGTGATCTCTTAAGAATATCCTCCTTTGGTCTCATTATGTGAATGTTTAGAGTCCTGTTTAATTTATCCTGTCTAAGCTTTTTGACTTGAGCACCTGGAAGGCTGTGATTGTCAGATGACCTGCAAGTAGAGTAGACCCGAGTGTGGGGAAACTTCAGTACCTCTGGATATTGTCTTAAAGTCCACTTTTCAAAGGCTAGCTTGTTATTGATGTGTAGTGTGTGTCAGACTTTTTTTTCACTGTGCTTGACCCCTTTTAAGATCCAATCATTGGCTCTCAGGACTCAGAGGGCCTGAGGAATCTTGACTCTGGGCATTGTTTCTGTCATGTGCTCACCTGGCTGGCAGAGAGGACAGGGACCCCTTCTCAAGGGCCCTGAGGGACCTCTTTGGTTCAATCTCCATGCTCTGTAACCCATCTAAATGATTCTAGCTTGTTTTCTGTTGCTATCACACAGTACTTGAGGCTGGAAAAATTTATAAAGCAAAGGGTTTTATTTAAGTGGAAGCTGGAAAGTCTAAAAGCCTCACGCCAGTATCTACTGGGGCTCTGGTGAAGGCCTGGTGCTGTTTCAGTTATAGCAGAAAGCAGAAAGAGCCTGTCTGAGAAGATGCCTTGCTTTAGCACAAGATGATCTTGCAGTAACCGAGCTAGTCTTTGAGGGAGAATTCACTCACTCATGAAAGAAAGGCATTCATATCTATTCATGAGAAGCAGACTCCATAATTCCAACAAGTCCCACAACGCACCACTTGCTGCCCTGTAGGAATTACAAATGTTCAGACTGTAGCACCCCTAACCTCTGCCTACTTCCTCTAGGTAGCCTTGGTGTTTCACATTCAGGTCACCTTTGTTCAGACTGTTCCATTCTTCCAAACGCTGTATCTCATTTCACCTAATCTCCTTCTTATTACACACTTGTTGCTGGAATTCTGAAGAGCCTAGAAGGCAAATATGACGGGTACATTTCTTAATGGTTGACATCTCTATGTATTTATTTATAAACAAGAAATAATAAAAACGATGCCATTGCTGATGTTGATGGTCCACACCTATAATTGAAGCTACTGGGGGGGCTGAGATATGAGGATCACAATTAGAAGCCAGCCTGGACAGAAAAGTCCATAAGACTCTTATCTCCAATTAATCATCAAAAAGCCTGAAATGGACATGGTAGGAGAGAGAGTGAAGCCCTAAGTTCTGTCTCTAGTACTGGAACAATAACAACAACAATTTCAGAGAGAGAGAGAGAGAGAGAGAGCACTGTCAAGTAAATGTTAATTCACCATTTTAATAGGATATTATAACATTGGGAGTATTCTTGATACTTTAAATAGCCACCCTTAAGTGACTTATAAAAGACTCCATAGATATCAAATATCTCTTAGCCTTCACTCTGGGTCTCAAATAACTAAGGCAAATATTTATGTGACAACAGCTGACAGTTATAGAGTTCCAGACCACACTTGATGCATATCAAGATGGATCAGAGAGTAACTGGGATGGGAAGTTTTAAGCCAGGGCTGCCTGGGCCTCCCAACACCACGGCACTGCCTTCCCCGCATCCTTATCTGCTCAGCACACACTCCCCTTGGGCCGTGATGCTTGTGTCACTCATATCCTGAATGTACAAGTAGCCCCAGCTGAGTCACGCTTGTGGCCCAGGCGCATGCAAAGACCTACATTCACTGTGACGCTAGCACATTATCTTTTCCTTACCAGTGTGATTATACTCACAGTGTCATTAGTAAAGTCACAGCAAAGAAGACACAAAGGACTCCTGGAAGCTAGATTTACAATGGGACTCAGAGGTACCATATCCAAGGCCCTGGAGTGGCCCCAGAAAACATATTGTCTGTTCTATGACTTACAATCTCTGCAGTCATACACCAAGTCAGACCCGAGCAAGTCACTTCCTTGAGTCATTCAACAGAGAAGTGTCGCCATGCCCATGTCTTATGGGATATGGGATATTTCAGCGCTTGTAAGGTTCCAGAATGTCAAAGCTCCATATCCATCTCTTTTACCATTACTGCATCTTTGTGTGAGGGGTGTGTGTGTGTGTGTGTGTGTGTGTGTGTGTGTGTGTGTGTGTGTGTGTGTGTGTGTGTGTGTGTTTGAGCCAGTACTGAGACTTGAACTCAGAGCCTAGACACTGAACCTTAGCTTTTTCACCCAGAGCTAGCACTGTGGAACTTGGACCACAGCTCCAGTTGCAGTTTTTGTGCTGGTTAATTGGAGATATGAGTCTCATGGACTTTCCTGCATGGTCTGGCTTTGAGCTGCGATCCTCAGATCTCAGCCTCCTGAATAGCTGGATTACAGGTGTGAGCCACGGATGCCGCCCACTGTTATATCTGATCTATTGAAAATTGTCTTTGAATCTTTTTTAAACATGTGAGTTCCTCTGTTTTATTATTTGTGGTATTTATTATTTGTGGTAACAAATAGCTCCAACCCAAAGGTTCCATTGCCATCTGCATGCATCATATCCCATGCCTGGGATCTGCCTAAAGACCCATGCATAGATACAACTGAAGTTTTGTCTAGATACTCTAGCCAATGGGAGTGAAGCTGGCATTTTTCAGAGACTGAAGTTAGTATCTAAGGAATGTCAGGTGCCCAAAGGACACTTGCTGTACGAAGTGACAGAAGGGGCAGGAAGGTGACTAATTTAAATTTTAGATCAGAGTTAACGTATTTCTTCACGTGAAACTCACAATGTAATTATTTTCCTTCTCTTTCTCTAATTTTTTTAAACATTTTCTTTGTGGTAGTGGGGTTGAATTTGGGTCTTGGGCTTGCCAGGCAGGCATAATACCATTTAAACAATGCCCCAACCTCTTTTATACCTTTTTCTTTTCCTTCCTTCCTTCCTTCCTTCCTTCCTTCCTTCCTTTCTTCCTTCCTTCCTTTCTTCCTTCCTTCCTTCCTTCCTTCCTTCCTTCATTCCTTCCCTCCTTCCTTCCCTACTTCCTTCCGTTCTTTTTGCACTGGTGCTGGGGCTTGAACTCAGAGCTTCATATATTCAATTGGATTTTCACTCATGGCTAGGGCTCTACCACATGAGCCATATCTTCACTTCTGGACTTTTTACTAGTTAATTGGAAGTAAGAGTCTCATGGACTTTTCTGTCTGGGCTATTTTCAAACCAAATCTTTGTATCTTAGCTTTCTGAGTAGCTAGGAGTACAGGTATAAGCTACTGGCATGCAGCATATTTTTCCTTTTTAGTTAATTCTTTTGGTTTTTTGTTTTTTTCCAGGAACCAGTCTCAGACTGTGATTCTCCTACCTCCTGTGTAGCTCGAATTATCGATATGCACCACCATATCTGGTTCACAGTTCAATATTATAAAGCTGAAGCTGTTTGGGATCAAAATACTACCTGTTTTACATTTTCGTATCACTCGTGTATAGTTAGGAGTATATGTGGGGTCCACCCCCCAGAGCACATGAATGAATCAAGCCCTGGGGTATAGCTCACAACTCTGTGTTTCTGACAGTTTTCAGGCAATGCAAATGATACTGGTCTGGACATAACACTTTGAGATCTACATAAACATGGATTCTAAATTTCCCCTAGTTTCTAAAATCTACTAACACTGGATTTGGATAGGAAGGAAACCAGTTTTGGAATGAAACAAACTTGGACTTAAATCCCAGCTCTGCCAATTACCAGCTGTGTGGAATTGGAGAAACTGCTTCATTTCTAGAAGCTTCAATTTCCTTACCTTCAAGATGTGGATAATAAAAACCACCTGGATGAGTTGTTCAAGACTATGAAGGCTGCTTAGATGCTATAGATATGAGCCACTAGAATCTCTGCAACCCCAGAACAGGCTCTTAGCATAAGCCTTGCTTATATAATAATGAAGCCTTCCCAAATTCTACCTTCTGTGCACATAATCCACATCCCACTAAATAGAAATCTGTTGCAAGAAAGATTTGGCTTCTGAATTATATTAATATTGCATTTGGCTTTGTTTACTATCTGGCCAGACCACAGCCTGGGAAGCATATAGTTTTGCATTGATTGTGACTTTTAAAGACAATGTCCACCCAAACCACAATGACAAATGGCCCAGGATCAAGAGACTGAGAATTTCCTATCAAGTATGCCACCTGTGAAAGTTGGAAATGCTTGCTGTCTCATGGGTGGCAAAAATATCAATGCCTCTGCAATTCATTTCCAGTAGACTCTGGTATCTGCGAGTGTTGCACAAAGCCACGTAGGAGGTTCTTGAGCAGAACTTCCATGAGGCCGCCCCCGTTATTCCCGCTTGTGATGATTTCTGACAGAAAACTGGACTCAGGCCAGTGATGAGTTAATGCAGTGACTAAAACCAGAGGCTCAGAGGTGTGACTATATGTGTGTTCCCAGCAGCCTTGGGGGCTGCACAGTTTCCATGTCCCAGTTGGTTCACCGTTGATCACTCCAATGGGCTTTTAAAACATTATTGCCTATTTTCTCTCAAAACTTACGGGGACCTAGCAGGGCACCTTTCTTCAGAATAGCCAAATCGTGGAAACAATTCAAATATCCATTGAAGGATGGATAGATAAACAGGGTATGGTGTGTACGCAGTATGGGATATCCAGGCTTGAAAAGGAAGGACATTCTTCCATGTCGTTTGATATCGATGAACCTTGAGGGCATGTTTAAAATATGCCCAGTACTTTTTATTGAAACTCACTTATAAATAAATTGACTAATATTATAACGTGAAACAAACCAGTTGTAAAATGATAAATAACCTATGGTTCCACTTATATGAAGTAACTGGACCAAATGGAAGCCAGCAGACAGAAAGTAACATTGGGGTTGCAAAGATGGGAGAGAAAAAAAAAAACAAAGACCTCCTGTTCTATGGGTGCAACGTTGCCATTTAGAAAGGTGAAGCTGTCCTGTAGAAGAATGATGTTGATAGTCACACAGTGCCACTGAATTGCACAGTTAAAAATTGTTAGATTGAGCCAGGGTCAGATGGCTCACTTCTGTAATCCTACCTACTCAAGACGCTGAGATCAGGAGGTTTAAAGCTAGCCAGAGCAGAAAACTCTGTATGACTTCATCTCCAATTAACCAGCAAAATGTTGAACTGAAGGTATGGTTCAAGTGTTAGCGCACTGTTGGTAAGTAAAAAAAAAAAAGCCAAGCAAGCGCATGAGGCTCTGAGTTCAAGCCGTGGGGGGTGCTGACCCCTCCCCCCAAAAAAAGTTGGACTGGTAAATTTGATTGTGTATATCTTACTACAATAAAATTAATTAAAAGTCTCAAACAGGGGCTGGGAAGGTGGCTCAGTGGTAGAGTGCTTGCCTTGCATGCATGAGGCCCCGGGTTCCATTCCTCAGCACCACATAAGCAAAAAGAAAAAAGCTGGAAGTGGCGTTGTGGCTCAAGTGGTAGAGCGCTAGCCTTGAGCTGAAGAGCTGAGGGACAGCACCAGGCCCAGAGTTCAGGCCCCACAACCAGACCCCCCCCCCAAAAAAAAGTCTCAAACAAATTCAGCTCAGGAAAGTTACAGGGTAAGCTCAGAGGAAGCATGGTGGTTCTATTTGCTTCTAAGTCACTGAGTTAATCTATCTTCTGTCATCCTGTTGTAAGTCTGCCTAGCTGCCACTTTAAGTGTGCACTATAAGTGAACAACAGAAGAAAATAACTGGATCAAGGGAAGATAGGGTTCTGATGAAACCAATAGGCATGTAATATAGCACAGGCATGTTGAATAAGAGGCCCAGAAGTTTCTCCAGGGTTTCTAAAGCAGGAGATGGCTGTTGAGAGGTCTGGGGATTGAATCAGTTATTTCCCCTATGCAGTTCAGACAATACTTTCCTCACACTCACCAGCAGATTCTATTTCATATAATTGAATCTATGGGGAATCTTTGGCTGTTCTATAAAATGACTTATTGACAAATTCATTTTGCAAAAGCTGCAGAAGAAGGGTCTGTTCCCAACTCTCCCCTTCAGCCAGATGAGCTCTCCAGAGAGGCAGTACAATTCCAGCATGTCTCCTCGTTTTGGCATTTGCCCATCTTCTGCCCACCCCTTCCTTATTTTTGTGCCAGTACTAGAGCTTGAAATTAAGTCTGTATGCTCTCACTTGACTTTAATTTATACTCAGAGTTGATGCTTTATCACTTTATCCATAGCTCCATTTCTGGCTTTTTGCAGGTTGATTGGAGACAAGAGCCTCGTGGACTTTCCCATTGGGGCTGGCTTTGAACTATGATTCTCACATCTCAGCCTCCTGAGGAACTAGAATTACATATTTGAGCCACTGATGCCTGGCTTCCTTCCTACTCTTTAACACATTCTTTCTGATTTATAAATGGAGAGTACTTGAAAACACAGGGAGATGCTAGATTTCACAGCTGGGAAATGATGGCATTAACACTTCAGAATTACAGAGATGTGACAATAGACAAGGAGGTTATTTATGAGCGCATGCATGCTAGATGCTGGATGTAGACTTTTCTCATTAAATCAACACAATGTTGCTATATTGTTGCTATCCTTACTTGATAAAGAGAAAATTATGGCTTGGAATGAAACAAATCTAAATAGAACCCCACGGTTAGTTAATGGAAATAGAGTTGGTAACTCATACTCACAATCCTAGCAACTCAGAAGGTTGACATCCAGAGGATTTACCACATGAAACCAGCCCAGGTATAGAAGTCTATGAGACTCCATCTTCAATATAATAAAATAAAAAGCCAGACTGGACACATGGCCAAAGTGGTAGAGCATCTGCTGAGCAAGCAAGACAAGTAAGTGTGAGACTCTGATTTCAAACCTAAGGACTGCCAAAAATAAAAAATAAAAAGAGTAGAATCTAAAAATTGATCTTCAGGATTTAAGTCCTTTGCATTTCTTTTTGGTTGTTGTCACTAGTGGGAAAACACTAGTCTGCTGCTCCCCTCCCTCATCTTCGACCACCTTTGAGCATCTGAAAAAAGAGGGATGCATGCTTCTATGCTTGTTACTAAAGGCAACCAAGTGAGTCAGAAAAATGGAAAGAATTTGTTGTATGACTTAGTACTTCCCAGAAGAATACGTAAATGGGAAAGAGCAACAATAAATCAAGACAGCCTTGTGGTACTTAGTGTTGGCAAAGGGCAGTAACAATATTGGAAAAGATAGTACAGGAAAATGATGTGAACATGAAATTGTAGAGCTTCTGCATAGCAAAGGACATAGCTAGCAAGATCAATAGAAAGCCCACGGACTGGGAGAAGATCTTCACTAGCCATACAATGGACAAGGACCTCATATCTAAAATATACTTGGAACTCAAAAAATTAAATCCCCTAACAACAAATCCTCAAAGAAACAGCTGCCCAATAAATAAGTGGGCTAAAGACTTAAAGAGAAACTTCTCTGAAGAGGAAAGAAGGATGGCCAATAGACACATGAAGAAATGCTCAACATCCCTAGCCATAAAAGAAATGCAAATCAAAACAACATTGAGATACTACCTCACCCCAGTTAGAATGGCTATAATCAAGAACTCTAATAATAACAGATGCTGGAGGGGATGTGGACAGAAGGGAACCAATTGCATTATTGGTGGGAATGTAAACTTGTTCAATCATTTTGGAAAGCAGTATGGAGGTTCCTCAAAAGACTCCACATAGAGCTCCCCAAAGACCCAGCAATCCCACTTTTGGGCATTTACCCAAATGATCACAAACAAGACCATACTAAAGATACCAGCACAACTATGTTTACTGCAGCATTATTTACCATAGGTAAGATATGGAACCAACCCAGATGCCCCAACAGTAGATGAATGGATCAAGAAAATGAGGTATATATACACAATGGAATTCTAAGCCTCCATCAGAAAGAATGACATTGCCCCATTTGTTAGGAAATGGAAAGACTTGGAAACAATTATATTAAGTGAAGTAAGCCAGGCCCAAAGAAACATAGGTCCCATGGTTTCCCTTATTTGCAATATCTAGTATATGTCTGAGTCAAGCAGAAAAGGTCAGAAAAGTTGATGTTAGGTGAAATGAACTCCAAGATGAACATTCAAATGTTTTTTTCTTTCATGTGATTGTTTATAACATATTTATAAGACGATTTCTTTGTTGCTTTGTACGTCCCACAGTTATAACCCCTGCTTTCATTGAATTTGATGTTGGTATAATTTGTGGAGGGGAAGGGCAAAAACAAATCATTTAAATAGGGATACAGGTGGACCCATTGCAACAATAAGATGATGTACAAGATGTCATTATGTCGAAAAATGAACTTTACAGCTTTGGGAGGAGGGAGATGGGAAGGGATGGGAAGGGGAAAACAATGCTTGATAAAAAATGTACTTATTCCTTACCCATGTAATTGTAACCCCTCTGTATGGAATTTTCACAATAAAAAAAAAGAAAATCAAAAGATTAAAAAAGAAAAGAAAATGATGTGAAGACATGCTCTTGGAGAGAGAGACAGAGACAGAGAGACAGAGACAGAGAGAGATACAGAGACAGAGACAGAGATAGAGACAGAGACAGAAACAGAGTACGCCAATCGTGGGGCTTGAACTCAGGGCCTGAGCACTGTCCCTGAGCTTCAATTTGCTCAAGGCTAGTGCTCCGCCACTTGAGCCACAGTAACACTTTGGCTTTGTCTGAGTTATTTATTGGAGATAAGAGTCTCATGAACTTTCCTGCCCAGGTTAAATCTAAACTGTGATCCTCAGATCTCAGCTTCCTGAGTAGCTAGGATTATAGGTATGAGCCAACCAGTGCCTGGTGACAAAAGATAGTTTTTTTGTTTGTTTTTGTTTTTTATTGTAAAGATGCTGTACAGAGGGGTTACAGTTACATGAGTAAGGTAATAAGTACATTTCTTGTAGTTATTACTTGTACTTGTTACCCACTTCTTTGTTTTTCTCCCAATATCCCTTCCCTCCCCCCACTGTGTCCTCCCCCAGGTATAAAGTTCATTTCTGAGATAGTATCTTGTGATTATCATTGTTGGAGTTATCCTTTGTTCTTGTTTCAGCATTTTGTTATTCCTTTTCCTTTCTCCAAATCAGATAAATGTATAAAGATGCAGGGTACCAGAATCAAAGACAGTGATTGCCAGGGATAAATCAGTGGAAAAAGAAAAATGAAATAAAATAAGAAGAAAGAACTAGATTCAGCAACAACAACAAGGTAACAACAAGGTTGACAACCCCCCCCCCAAAAAAAAAGAACTGTTGTTTCCATGTCTTGGAGTTCATTTCAATTAGCACCATTTTGTATGTCATATGTACATAGCCATTGAGCTATTATGATTTTCTGTCAGGACTATCCTAGGCAAATACTAATTATTACAAATGAGGAAAACCATAGAGCCTATGTTTCTTTAGGTCTGGCTTACTTCACTACACATGATTTTTTTTCCAAGTCTTTCCATGTCCTTATGAAGGGGGTGATGTCATTCTTTCTGATAGGAGCATAAAATTCCATTGTGTATATATACCACATTTTCTTTTTTTATTATTTATAAGATTAGGTTTATTTCAATAAAGCACAAAGATGAGATATATAAATAAATACCTACAACCTTATTTCCCACTTTAATGTACAATTCTCAAGGACATTTTTAGCAATATAAAAATGGGTAGTTGTTACTTATGACATCATCCAATTTCTTTATTTTCACTTTTAAAAATTATCCTTAAGTAATGTTGTAAAGGAGTTTCCATTCAACATGTCCCTTTGTGAGTACAATGCATCGTGATCAATGTTACATCTTCAGCCATTCTCTCCATCTCTCTCAACCCCATCCATCTCTTCAATTTACCTAGACCCATTTTTATATATGTATACACTGAATATTATGACTGCATTCATCTGCTCTCCTCTTTTCATTGTCTACCCCTTCCCTTGACCTCCCTTCCTTCCCCTTCCATAACACATTTCAACTTCCTGATATTCATTTGTTAAACTGAGAAGTTAGTTGGTCAAAGGAGTATATATGCATATGACCCCATATATGTTTGCATTTATAGTATATTTAAGATCTAACTTCTATAAGTTGTTACTTATGACTCTCATATAGGTTGACCCATTGTAACAATGAGATGTACAAGACACTATGTTGAAAATGAACTTTACAATTTAGGTGTGTGGGGGGGGAGTAGGGGCAGGGGTGGAGGGTGGGGGGATGTGTAGCTGTGGAGATGGGAGGGAAGGGATGGTAGGGTAAAACAAAGTAGGAGGTAACAATGCTTGATAGGAAATGTACTTATTACCTTGCTCGTGTAACTGTAACCCCTCTGCACAGTATTTTTACAATAAAAAAGTATTAAAAAAAGAAATATGCCACATTTTCTTGACCCAATCATCTACTGAGGGACAAGAGCATAGAATGATGCTGTATTTGTCAACTGTCAGTTACTATATTTAAATACTGAAGGTAGGTGAAAAGAGGTTAATGTTGGCTCATGATTTGGAGGTATGAGGTCCAAACACCTCCAAACAGCATGAGCTATATCAGCTCATAGCAGGAATATGTGCATCTGGCTGTGTGATTTCTCTCTGCCCTTTTAAAGCCACTAAGATTCATGGATGCAGGATCTTCCCTAAGAACCTAATCTGATCATTCCCCAAAGAACCTACCTCTAACACCACAGTAGGATTTGCTTTCTCTTCGCTTAGTACCATTAAGTTAGTACCTAGAGGATTCAACACTTGCATGTATCTGAGTTTGGGAAGACAGCCACAGTCAAGTTAGAGCAGATGTCTGGCTTTTTAAGATGATGGTCTGAAGATACCTCTTGTCCTCTGGAAATTTCCGTAGGCCAAAGAAGAATAACAAGCAGGTATGTAGAGAGTTTTACAGAGAAAGTGTAAGAAAATCAGTAAGTCCCACTTGAAACATGAATGGAAACATTATTATGGAACTTATGATTATCAAGAGATAATTGGGAGAGAGATAAGACACAGACACCTGATGCCTTCTCAACCCTCAGGGGAAATCAGTAGAACATAGTTCTCTGAAGTGGTAAAGGTGGGGGAAGGGCCCTCCCGGTCTTTATATGCGCTTAATTTCTCCCAGACACAAGGGACTGAGAGAACACATGCACCCACCATCTTCACAGGAAGCAATCTGTGTGTGAGGCTGAGCAAAGAAGAAGGAATGTGAACTGGAGCTAGCTGAATCTCTACTCTGTCTAACACTGCTGATTCCGAAATCAGCTGAAAAAGTAGAGGTAGACATCATTCCTCACTCTTCTTGGCAATTACACGCATGTGCATGTGCACACACACATGCACATACACACACACATGATTTTGTAGACTTGCTTTCTGATTAAAATGTTTTTAACTCCTCCTGAGTATCATTCTCTCCATCCTATAAGACTCTTCTTAAGACCTTTCTTTATATATAAAATATAGGTCTAATAAAAGAGTTTTAGGTAGTAAAAATACGAAATCACAAAAGAAGACTCGAAGTAGAAAACAGGGATTGCTTATAAAAGAAGCGGAATCAGTACTAAAAGTCTTTCCACAAAATAGGCACTACATCCTTATGGTTCTACAGGTAGGTTCTAAGAACTCATTAAGGAATTCAAATCTTTGGCAAACTTACAAAAATATAGGAGCCTCTTCAATTATTTTGCATTTTTAATTAGCTTACATTAGTTATTGGGAAGGATTTCATTATTGCATTTCCACATATATTTACCATGTAGTCTAATCAATCTCAGCCTTGTATCAGTCTCACTTCCCAGAACAATTTGCACTGGTCTTATTGTTCTTATTTCCTAGTAGCAAATAATCTATTTTGACCATATTCAACCCTCCATCATTCCCAATTACATAAAAACACACACACGTGTGTGCATGTGCGTGAGCGTGTGTGTATGTGTGTGTATATGTGTGCCAATACTGGGATTTGAACTCAAGGCCTAGGCCCTGTCCCTGACCTTTTTTGCTCAAGGCTAGTGCTCTACCACTTGAGCCACAGCTCCACTTCAGGCTTAGTGCTGGCTAATTGAGAGTAAGAGTTTCACACTTTCTTGCCTGAGCTGGCTTCAAACCAAAACTATATTCTTCAGATCTCAGCCTCCTGAATAGCTAAGATTACAAGCATGAGCCACCAGCACCCAATTCTCCAATTACTTTTGAAGTAACATATGATTCCACTAACATCTGACCAGGACAGTACAGTAATGGAGAATTATAGGTCAGACACAATTGCTAACACAGATGTTATTGTTTTACCACTTTCACAGATAAAAAAGTAAAACAGTAATCATTTTAGCATGTGACTGCAACAGCATACATTATACTCAGTATACACAAATATACAGTATATAAATTCTATGCAACAGTGGTAAGTGTAACTAGCAAAAACTATAATAAACATACTTATTTGCAAAATTACATAATTTTTTAATTTTTTTATTGTGAAAATTACATGGGCAAGATAATGAGTACATTTCTTATCAAGCATTGTAGCCTCCTCCTTTGTTTCTCCTTCCCATCCCTTCCCTTCCTCCCCCTGCCCCCCCTACCCAATACACCCCGCCCCCCCCCACCAAAGTTGTGAAGTTCATTTTCTACATAACGACTTGTACATCTCATTGTTGCACTGGGTCCACCTGTATCCCTATTTAAACATTTTTTTTCCCTTCCCCTCCACAAATTATACTGACATCAAATACAGTGAAAACAGAGGTTATACTGTGGGGGAGGGACATACAAAGCAACAAAGAAATAATCTTTTTTAAAATATATTTTAATTGTGAAAATGCTGTACAGAGGGGTTACAATTACATGGGTAAGATAATGAGCACATTTCTTATCAAGCATTGTAGCCTCCTGCTTTGTTTCCCCTTCCCATCCCTTCCTATCCTTCCCCTCCTCCCCCCCACCAAAGTTGTAAAGTTCATTTTTCGACATAACAACTTGTACATCTCATTGTTGCAATGGGTCCACCTGTATCCCTGTTTTAACAATTTGAATTTGTTTTTTTCCCTTCCCCTCCACATATACCAACATCATATATAGTGAAAGCGGGGGTTATACCATGAGGGAGGGACATACAAGGCAACAAAGACATAATCTTATAAATATGTTAGAAACAATCGTATGAAAGATCTCTCTCTCTCTCTCTCTCTCTCTCTCTCTCTCTCTCTCTCTCTCTCTCTCTCTCTCTCTCTCTCTCTCTCTCTCTCTCTCTCTCTCTCTCTCTCTCTGGTCAGTCCTGGGGCTTGAGCTCTAGGCCTGGGAGCTGTCCCTGAACAATTCAGCTCAAGGCTCATGCTCTACCACTTGAGCCATTGCACCACTTCTAGTTTTCTGGTGTTTTTTTTTTATTGTGATTAAGTGATTACATAATTTCCCAAATTTCACAGTATTGTGGAATAATGATGCTCATTTAAAGTCACAAACTCATTCTAATTTTCATGGAGCAAATTGTCTATCCCAGTCTATAACATATAACGGTGTACACATATACCCCATACATGTGATCAGCAGCATGGGGTTATTTAGTAGTGGTTCGACCAGATGAGTGGGAGTTCTTTGTTTCTTAAGTCCTGTTAGTTTTGTCATATCACCTAACATTTTAGGTTTAACATCCACTTATCAGGGAGACCATGTACTGTTTGTCTCTTTGCTCTTGGCTTACCTCTCTCAACATGATTTCTTCTAGCTCCATCCATTTCCCTGCAAATATCATTATTTTATCATTTCTAATGGCTGCATAATATTCCATTGTGTATAGATACCACAATTTTTGGATCCATTCATTTGTGGTGGGGCATCTGGGTTGTTTCCATATCCTAGCTATTGTGAACAGTGCTGCAATAAACATGGAGGTGCATGTGTCCTTGTATATTGGTTCCTGTTGTTCAGGGTAGATGCCTAGAAGTGGTATGGCTGGGTCGTAAGGGAGGTAAATCTTTAGCTTTCTGAGGACCCTCCAGACTGCTTTCCAAAGTGGTTGTATAAGTGTATATTCCCACCAGCAGTGTAATAGGGTTCCTCTTTCTCCACATCCCCTCCAGCATTTGTCATTGGCTGATTTGTGGATGTGGGACATTCTGACTGGGGTAAGGTGGTATCTCAGGGTTGTCTTTATTTGCATTTCCTTCACCACCAGGGATGGTGAACATTTCCTCATGTATTTCTTTGCCATTTTTATTTCTTCATCTGAGAAGTCCCTCTTTAGTTCCCTTGCCCATTTAGTAATTGGTTTGTTAGGTTTGGGAGGGATTAGTTTCTTGAGTTTCCTGTATATACTGGGATGTTAACCCCTTGTCTGGTATATTGCTAGTAAATATTTTTTCCCAATTAGTTGGTTGTCTTTCTAGCTTGGTTGCGATAGATTTAGCTGTGCAGAAGCTTTTTATTTTAAAGTAGTCCCATTTGTCGAGTTTCTCTCCAATTTGTTGTAACCTTGGGACTCTGTTCAGGAAGTTCCTTCCTGTGCATATTAGTTCAAGTGTCTCTCCTACTCTGTCCTGCAGTAGTTTCAGAGATTCAGGTTTAATCTTAAGGTCTTTAATCCATTTTGAGTTGATGTTGGTGCATGGTGATAGGCTGGGGCCCACTTTTAGTCTTCTGCATGTGGCCGCCCAGTTTTCCCAGCACCAGTGGTTGAAGAGGCTGTGTTTCTTCCATTGTATGTCTTTGGCTCCTTTGTCGAATATCAGCTGGCTGTAGGCCTGTGGATTTATTTCTGGATCTTCTATTCTGTTCCATTGGTCTTCGGGTCTGTTTTTGTGCCAGTACCATGCTGTCTTTGTTATTATAGCTCTATAGTAGAGTTTGAAGTTCAGCATGTATATCCCTCCCATGTTGTCTTTATTCCCTAGAATTGTTTTGGCTATTCTGGATCTTTTGTTGTTCCATATGAATTTTTGGACTGTTTTCTGTATTTCAGTGATGTTATTGCAATAGGAATTGCATTGAATTTGTATATTAATACAAAGAAATAATCTTATAAATGTGTTAGAAACAATCACATGAAAGAAAAAAAAAACATTTGAATACACATCTTAGGGTTCATTTCCCTAACATCACCTTATCTGACCTTTTCTGCTTGACTCAGACATACACTAGATTTGCATAAAAATTTTTATTTGAACCAGTTCTTATCACATCTTTCATTTTCTTTTTTTCTTTCTCTGCTGGTACTGCACTCTTAAAATCAGAGCCTCAAGCTTGCATGCCTTTCTTGCTCACATCTTGTGCTCTACCACTCGGGCCATGCTTCAACACAACCTTTTGCTACTTATTTTTAGAGATGGAATTTCTCAGACTTTTCTTCCCTGGGCTGGCTTTGAACTGTGATTGTTCAGGTCTCAGCCTTCTGAGTAGCTAAGACTGCAGGTGTGAACCACTGGCTCCCAGCTCAGTACTGTATTAGTTTTTCAAATCTATATTGTACTAAAAACTCTAGCTAAAGAAGTAGGGAAAAAAAGAACTAGAGGTATGTGAAAGAAAAAACATGTTATTACTCACATGTGCTATGGGAGTTCATACTGCAAAAACTGTACCTCAAAAATGCCAAATAAAAGACACATACTTCGAATACTTCGTTGCTATATAACAGCAACAAGCAAAAAATATAATTTATAAGATACTATTTCAAATAACAAAACAGTTTTAACATACCTAGGGATGAATCAAACAAAAAAGTAAAGAACACTACCCAGAAAATCAGTTTTTAGTGAATGATTTTACAGAATGATTTTTAAGAATAGGAAAAATTAATCTGGTATACAAATGATTTTTAAATTATTCAATAAGTTCCATGGAATTCCAGTAAAAATCCCAACAAATACTTCCACAGACCTTGACAGGGGCTCTCTGTGTCTATCTGTCTTTCTGTCTGTGTGTATCTATCTCTCTCTCACACACACATACATACACACATGCACATGTGCACATGTGCACACACACATACACAGAGCCAAAGACGTTTTTGGAGAAGCACATTGCAAGCAAGAGTACTCGATATTAGTGCCTATATAAATAATGCTCAGATGATGACCAAGTGTGGTATCAATGCAAGTATAGACAATTATGTCAACCTAATAGGCAGCAAGATCAGATGAGACAAAATCCATACAAAGTAATCAGTATAGGACAGACAGAGCATTGCAGATTGTTGGAGAGAAATGTATCTCAGGGACTAGAAACCTTGTCTGGAGAGAGTCAAATAATAAATACTTCAGGCTTTGTGGTTCACAGATTCCCCGTCACAACTACTTAGCTCTGCTATTACAGTGGGGGAAAGCAGCCATAAATAATACATAAAATAGTGGACGTGATCATGTTTCAGTAAAAATCTTCAAAGGAAAAAAAAAAACAGGCAGTGGGTCCTGCGTGGGTTAATAAATGGTGACTTTTTTTTCTTTGTCAGTTGTGGGGCTTGAACTCAGGGCCTAGGTACTATCATGGAACATCTTTGTGCTCAGGGCTAGTGTTCTCTGACTTGAGCCACAGTGCCACTTTTGGTGTTTGAATCTCATGGGACTTTCTGCCCGGGTTGGCTTCAAACCATAATCCTCAGATCTCAACCTCCTGAGTAGCTAGGATTACAGGCATGAGGCCCCTGTGACTAGTGGTGATGATGTTTAATTGGTTATCAACTTAGAAAAAAGGTAAAATGAGCTTCTTGAAAAAGGACACATAGAAATAGTACACACAGAAATCATCTCCAGATAGGTTAAAGACCAAGATGTAGGTTAGGTATTTCTGCCACATTTTAGACATGAGAAAACTAAGACTTGTCAATATGCCCCTCACTCGATGACAAAGCAAGCAAGAGTGGTTATAGTTTGTACGTGTGGTCCCCCATAACTTGGCTTTCTGCCATGACATCATGCAAAAGGAAGGTCTGCGCCTGATGGAGGCTCTTCAATTTTGGACTTCCCAGCCTAATGTAAGGAATAAATATTTGTTTCACCAATCACATAGCCTCAGGTTATCTGTTACAGCAGCACACAGTGGATCAAGACAACTCTCTGTACTTGTGCAGCGATGACACTGGTGCTTGTTCAGTGGTAGCCAATGTGTGTGGGATCACATACTCCTGCACAGGCTACCTGTAGCCCAACCACCTGCCCAGGCCAGCTGGGCTGTTTTGCTACCTTGACCACTGGCTGGTTCCTATTTCATATTTCATGGACCCTCTTCAAGCTCTGCCCCTTGAAGCCACTAGCTCAGGGCCTTGTTTTTCTTGGGCCAACTATTTCAGTTGCCAAGTGCATTTTCTAAAGCAGAAGCCAGCACTCACAAATCAAAAGCTCTGCCTTTCAAGAGGCTAGATGCTCAGAAGGACTTTCAGATCCTACATTAGAGAGTAAAAAATTACATTAGCTAAAAGTTGGGGGGTTTGCCATCTCTGCTGTAACAGTCTTTTCAGTGTGTGTGTGTGTGTGTGTGTGTGTGTGTGTGTGTGTGTGTGTGTGTGTGTGTGTGTGTGTGTGTGTCTGTGTCTGTGTATGCTAGTACTGGGGCTAGAACTCAGGGCCTAGGTACTCTTAGCTTTATTCACTCAAGGCTGGCACTCTACCACTTGATCTACAACTCTACTTCTGCCCTTTTTCTGGTTAATAGGGGGTAAGAGTCTTATAGGTTTCCTGACTGGGCTTAGAACTGTGAACCTAAGTTCTCAGCCTCCTGAGTAGCTAGAATTACAGGCCTGAGAAACTTAGCATGTTGTAACAATATTAGACTTAAATTTTTCTCTTGCAATTATGGTGTCTCTATTTAAAATGTCCATATAAAGGGCTTTGGGAAAGAACAGCACTTCAGATTAACATTACAAACTACTATTGAGCTGGGCACACATCTGATGCCCCTCCCGCAATATGTCACGTCAAAGTTCCCCATCTCCATATCCACTACTGTGGTCACTGTGCTGTACTAGAGGAAAACCAGAGCCAGCTTCTGTCTGGAAATTCTTTCCCCCTTGTTTGTTTGCCAGGCTGGTGCTTTACCACTTGAGCCATGCCGCCAGCCTGGCTTTTTCTGGTTAATTGGAGAAGGAGTCTGGCTGACTAGCTTTGATCCTTGGGATCTCAGCCTTCTGAGTAGCTAGGATCATAGGCATTCAGCCACTGCCACTCTATTCTCATGGAGCTTATGTTTTGGAAAAGACATAGCCTAGGAAGAAATTGGTGAAATAATTAGCAAATGACAATTGTGCAACATGCCTGAAAGAAGGCTTAAAAAGTGTAGCAAATGTGTGACATAGGAGTATTTCATAGTCTGGAAGGTAAAAGCTTTTTAAGGAAAAAGCTCAGTCTCAAAGAAGAGTCAGGGTTGGGATGAGAGAGAAAAAGAAAGGGCCTGCCCGCTGGAGCAAACAGCATGGGCAACGGTCCTGAGGCAGAGAAGATTATGTCATACTCAGAAACTTGTAAACTCCCTCCCCTTTTCATCCAATTAATAGGTTATGAAATTTCCTCTTGCTGACAAATATTTTCTCTAGCAACATTTTCAGTGGGAGAAAGAAATTTCTGTATGATTTACTGATGCAATTTCTTCTTGTATATTTAAATGATTCCATTTCTTTCTCTTGCTATAAGAATTATTTCAAGGTACATGCTCTCTGATTATCTATCTATCTATCCATCTATCTATCTATCTATCATATATATATATATAGATAGATAGATGCCTAACATATATATGTGTGTATGTATATATGTATGTGTGATTATATATATATGCATATATGCATATTTTCTTTTTTTTTTTTTTTGTCGGTCGTGGGGCTTGAACTCTGGGCCTGGGCGCTGTCCCTCAGCTCTTCAGCTCAAGGCGAGCGCTCTACCACTTGAGCTACAGCGCCACTTCCGGTTTTCTGGTGGTTTATTGGAGATAGGAGTCTCACAGTCTCTCCTGCCCGGGCTGGCTTTGAAACGCGATCCTCAGATCTCAGCCTCCTGAGTAGCTAGGATTACAGGCGTGAGCCACCAGCGCCCGGCTTGCATATTTTCTTTTTTTTGAGACGCATTCCTAGAAGTAGAAATATTCTGCCAGAGAGAATGTGAACATTAAACTGTTAGGTACATATGTTAAAATATGGTCCTGAATGCCCATACAGTAAACATATGTATCAACAGAGCATGAGAAATCTTATTCCATAGGCTCAACACTCTATTTTTAAATGTATTTCAATTTTATACGGGATAAAGAATATGTATGTCATAAATGTGTTTTCTTAAATTGTTCTTAAATTCTTAAACATTAACAAGCCTTCATGTGGCAAACAATTATCTAAATTCTTTAATCATACAAACACTTTTTTTTGGGGGGGGGGGTCCGGCTGTGGGGCCTGAACTCTGGGCCTGGGCACTGTCCCTCAGCTCTTCAGCTCAAGGCTAGCACTCTACCACTTGAGCCACAACGCCACTTCCGGCTTTTTTCTTTTTGCTCATGTGGTGCTGCGGAATCGAACCCAGGGCCTCAGGCATGCAAGGCAAGTGCTCTACTACTGAGCCACCTTCCCAGCCCCAACACTTTCTTTTTTACTATTTGGTTTTTTTTTATTTGAGTTGATCTATCTTTGTAATATGAGAAGGTTTCATTATGATATTTCATACATGTATACAGGGCATTTTGAACACATGTACCCTTAGAAATATCCTCATTTGTCTCCTATCTACTCTTCTCTTGGTAAGGTTCATTATGCTGTATGTACATACATACCATCCTTATGTCTGCTTCACCCTCAGTATCTCCTCCTTTCCTCTCCTAGCCTCCCTCTGAGCCAGCTCCTAGATGGTGAACACATGAGATTTGGCTGTTAGGTAGTTTGACTTATCTTGCTCCACATAATGTTCTCTAGTCCCATGTATTTTCTTGCAAATGACACAACTTCATTCTTTTTTATGACTGAGTAGTATTCCATGGTATGTATGTACCATATCTTTATCTATTCACTGGTTCTTGTGAATTGCAACTGATTCCAAGGTTGGCTATTATGAATAGAGCTGTAAAAACCACTTCACTCAAACACGTCTATTCTTTTTTTCTAATATGATATGTTTTTTTCTAAGTTGTAAGAACTCTCTTGCATCAAGTGTATTTCTTTTTTTTCAGATTTTCTCCACAATGGAGTTGACCATTTAATTTTTGTCCCAGTGGATTTTTTTTCTTGTATATAGAGGTAGATCATATATTTTCACATATATCTGTTTCCATTGCACACTAGCAGTGCAAATTTCTACAAGTAGAATGATCAAATTAAAAGTAAGTGCATTTGCCAGGTCCCAGTAGCTCAAACTTTTCTACTTTGGAGGCTAAGCTCTGAGATCATAGTTTGAAGCCAGCCTTGGCAGTAAAGTCTGTGAGACTCTTATCGCCAATGAACCACCAAAAAGCCAGAAGTGGGGGTGTGGCTTAAGGGGTAGAGTGCCAGCCTTGAGCAAAAAAGCCGTGCAAGAACATGAGGTTCAAACCAAAGCACACACACACACACACACACACACACACACACACACAAACACACACACGGTGCTTGTAACTTGGAGAGATGGATGAGGTTCAAACCACAGTACAGACACACACACACACACACACACACACACACACACACACACAAACACACGGTGCTTGTAACTTGGAGAGATGGGTGAGTTTGGGAGAGATGGGTGAGTTTGGGAGAGATGGGTGAGGATGATGGAAGGGTAACTGATCAAAATGCATTGTATGCATAAACTGACATGTGGAATTGGAGCCCCTTTGTCCATTTAAAATGCTGATAGTGGCTCCTAATTTAATCATACACACAGGAGTTTTGTGTATGGCTATATATTATACATTTTCTGCTGGCAACAGCCAAATGAAAATAGCTACTGCTATCACCTCACAGGTGAGGAGCCATGAGGCACTCACTGCACTTGCTCAATGAGACACCACCAGCTATGGAAGACTCCAGAATGAAACCAGGTCTCTGACTCTTATCATGCTCCATACCCTCCCTCTGACACACTCTGTAAGAAAAAAAACAGCAGAACTCCAATTGGCAAGTTCACTAGTTTTGCATTTACCAGAAATTAGCCTTGTTGAGATCAAATTAAACAGCTTTTTATAGAGGACCTATGACTCAAACCAGAAAAGGGCTGTGTGAATTTGCTGCCAAGAGCAGGCCCCAATCTGAAGGCTCCTCTCGGCATTTATGCAGCGTGGGGCTGTTTGTCAGAGATGGCCCTTGCACATGAATTCACAGAAGGCACTCCTAGCCCCTTCGGTGCCTTTCAAATAGAAGATTCTTCTAAGGGATAAAAAAAAAACCTCTAGGCATTGAAAAAAATAACTTATCTATTATATATGCTGCATAATAAAAAATCTAGATGGAAAGAATTGACCCTAAAAATGATTTGAGTGCATGGGTAACTTGACAATAAATATGCATTATTATTTATTACACTCTTTCAACTAAGAAACAATGTGGCATTTCAAAAATGCCATGGTGGCTGTGAACTCTTCTTTTCCTGTAAATAATCTGAGCTCCCATCACTGAAGTAATTGAGTATTACAGAGTCTCAGAAGATCGATAGATGTTACCAGTGGACTTGAATGTTCCAAAGCCAATGTATTCTAGTCTCTTTTCTGCAGGATAGCCATAGAACATAAAAGCTTTTGTGTTCATAAAAACTCACCTCTTGGGGAATGGAAACACCTCCTTGGGTGCAAAGTAACCTGGTCAGGTTACTTTCTATAATAGACAAAGCATATCTGTAGCTACCTATATACATCTCTGTCTATATAGGTAGGTTTATCTGTCTATATAGGTATGGCAGCAGAAAAGGGACATGGCCAAAATTAAGGGTTATTATCTGGTCCCCAAGTGCTGAAGGAACAATTTCTGCAGATCAGAGTGTGAACTATATGCATCTCATAGGGAGAAGGTAATGGCAGCCTGAAACAAAGCATTTTGTAGATACCAAGACTAATTATTTTGTATGTGTCGTCTGACTCTGGGACAAGTGTCCCCTTCTATTTGACAGCTTATCAACTTTATTTAGCAGAGATTTGTGTGTGTGTGTGTGTGTGTGTGTGTGTGTGTGTGTGTGTGTGTGTGTGTGTGTGTGTGTGTGTGTTGGTGTGTGTATGCCTGTTTGGGGGCTTGAACTCAGGACTTCACACTGTGTCTGAGCTTTCTCACTCACATCTAGCACTCTACTACTTGAGTTACAGCTCCACTTCTGGCTTTTTGCTGGCTAATTGGAGAGAAGAGAGATTTGTCTGTCTTGGTTGGCTTCAAACTGCAATCTTCAGATCTCAGCCTCCTAAGAAGCTAGAATTGCATAAGTGAGCCAACAGCAATCAGTTTAGCAGAGATTTTTTTCTTTCTTTTTTTTTAAATTTAATTTAATTTTATTTGTGAACATACTGTACAGAGGAGTTACAATTACATGGGCAGGATAATGCGTACATTTCTTACCAAGCATTGCAGCCTCCTCCTTTGTTTACCCTTCACATCCCTTCCCAGCCTCCCCCCTCCCCCCCAATCCCAATCCTTCTCCTTCCCCCCCCTTCCCAACCCCCCAACCCCGCACCAACTTTGTAAAGCTCGTTTTGGACATGACAACTTGTACTTCTCATTGTTGCAACAGGTCCACCTGTATCCTTAAACAACTGGTTTTTCCCCATCTCCTCCACAAGTTATACTGACATCAAATATAGTGAAAGCAGGGGTTATACTGTGGGGGAGGGACATACAAAGCAACAAAGAGATAATCTTATAAATGCGTTAGAAATACATGCATGAAAGAAAAAAACCATTAAAATACACATCTAAGGGTTCATTTTCCTGACATCACATTATCTAACCTTTTCCGCTTGACTCATACATATACTAGATATTACAAATAAGGGAAACCATGGGACCTATGTTTTTTGGGCCTGGCTTACTTCACTTAATATAATTTTTTCCAAGTTTTTCCATTTCCTAACAAATGGGGCATAGAATTCCATTGTGTATATATACCACATTTTCTTGATCCATTCATCTACTGAGGGGTATCTGGGTTGGTTCCATATCTTAGCTATGGTAAATAATGCTGCAATAAACATAGGTCTGCTGGTAGCTTTAGTGTGGTCTTGTTTGTGATCATTTGGGTAAATGCCCAAAAGTGGGATTGCTGGGTCATAGGGGAGATCTATGTGAAGTCTTTTGAGGAACCTCCATACTGCTTTCCAAAGTGGTTGAACAAGTTTACATTCCCACCAACAATGAAGTAAGGTTCCTTTCTGTCCACATCCCCTCCAGCATCTGTTGTTGTTAGAGTTCTTGATTTTTGCTGTTCTAACTGGAGTGAGGTGATATCTCAATGTTGTTTTGATTTGCATTTCTTGTATGGCTAGGGATGTTGAACATTTCTTCATGTGTCTATTGGCCGTCCTTCTTTCTTCTTCAGAGAAGTTTCTCTTTAAGTCTTTTGCCCACTTATTTATTGGGCAGTTGTTTCTTTGAGGATTTGTTGTTGGGTGGTTTAATTTTTTGAGTTCCAAGTATATTTTAGATATGAGACCCTTGTCCGTTGTATGGCTAGTAAAGATCTTCTCCCAATCGGTGGGCTTTCTATTGATCTTGCTAGCTATGTCATTTGCCCTGCAGAAGCTCTGCAACTTTATTTAGCAGAGATTTTTGACTTCCTGAATGGTGTGGAAGACAACAGTGAAAATTCTAAGTGCTAGAGTTCTTCCAGCAAGCAAGCTGAAGACTCTCTACAGGTGAGCAAAGTGCTTACTCATACCACTGCTGTGGCTCTCTATAATTAAAGACTGAGAGCTTCGGCAGGTACAGGCTGAGGTGCAAGGCTAAGGGAGAAAACAGGACTGGAGAGGAGAGGAAGGTTAAAAATGACTGTGAGATTGCTTTATTTGCCATTAAACTGAAGAGAGATACAGCCCTATATAAGTATGGGAAATGGTCACAGTATTTCATCTCCCAGAATCAAAAGAACTTTATATTATATATATATATATATATATATATATATATATATATATATCCACTACACACACACACACACACACACACACACACACTCCTGTCTATCTGCATGACAGCCTGAGATACAAGTAGACAGAGATTTTTTATAGGAAATATTGGATTATTTTGAGTGCAACATTTGTATCTATCGATTGTGATTTGTAGCAATTAATGAATACTCAGATGGAACTGCTAAATAAAACACTGTCCTACAACATGATTATAGAATTGATTTTTCTACGAAACAGTTTTGAAGCCTGTAGACTTACACCACCCGGAAAATGGAGGAGAGTAGGCTGAGAATTTGAACTAGAATCAATGCCAGGCCTTTTAATTTGGAAATGTAGCATCAGCTCACAAGCTTTGACACTAGAGAAAGGAGACCCAGTATTGCTGGAGCCCATGCTTCCTGCATTCAGTGGGAAAGAAACAAGAACACTCAGATTCCTTACAAACACAGGTTGCTTCTCTTATGGCCATTGTGCAATAAACCTGGCTGGCAACTGTCACATCAGGCAAAGAGGGAAATGCCACTAGAGCAGAATAAATGCCAAGAGTCTCTGGGGCAAGATTTCAGACCTACTTAGGATGGAACAGGAAGGTCAGACAGGTATGAAAGTGATTCCTCTGTGTGTGTGTGTGTGTGTGCGCGCGCGCATGCATATATATGTACTAAGGCTTGAACTCAGGGCCTGGGCACCATCCCTTAGTTCTTTTGCTCAAGGCTGGTACCCTACCACTTGAGCCACACCTCCATTTTGGACTTTTTTCTGGTTAACTGGAGATGAGTCTCACACTGACCTGCATAGGCTGCTTCAAACCATGATCTCAGCCTCCTGAGTAGCTAGGATTAGAGGCATGAGCTACTGCCACTAGCGCCTGGCTTGAAAGTACCTTCTAGATGGAATTTGAAGGTGGGACTTCATGATATGCTACATGTCCACAGTCCAGAGAGTAGGGCAGTCAGGAGCTAAGGCAAAGTGGCAGGAAAGGTGATATTTAGATTGTTGGCTGCTCTGATTTGTGCCCTATATCAGAATCACCTAGGCAACTTGAAGCAGCAGTGCGCAGACCAGGGCCTCCCTTTCTATGAAACTACTCACTGCCTGAAGTCACTACTGTTTCATGCATGTACACACAGGCCTGCCGAGTAGCATCTCTGAGGGTGAGGCCTACACAAGAAAAATGTTCATTTTTTTCCTCCAAGTAATTCTGATGTGCAATCAATTGGAGCCCTCTGAGTTTGGGACAGAAGGTACTAGAGAGCCACTGAAGTTCAAGATAGAGATTAAGAAGGCTAAAGACAAGAATGTGACGCATTTATGCAGATTGTTTCCTAGGAGGAAATTTTCTCAGTGATTCACACCTGGAGATCCTCAGAGCACGCAACAGGGTAAACTGAGGCATCTAGAGTGCATAGACGAGGAAGCCCCTCACCCTAGATGTGTAGAAGGAGGGTGCAAGAGAAGGAAAGAAGATACAAGAACCTGGAGAACACAGGATCCTGGAGGAGGGATCAGACAATCCACCTTGGAGGGACAAAGCCATTGCCAGAAGCACAGCCCTGTTGTGAATCAGCAGGTCCTGGTGAAATTGCCCACAGGGAGAAGCTTCCCAGAGAGCAGAGATGGGCTGGATATGGAAGAAGGATTTGAAATAGCCACATATATTCAGGGAGATTGGACCCAGGACCCCCATGGCTTTCATAATCCTCAGATGCCCCACACCTGTGCCAGTCAGTTCTCCATTGTGTGACACAATGCCTAAGAGAATCAAGTACAAGGAGGAAAAAAATATTTTGGCTCATGGCGTCAGAGCTTTTGGTCCATGCTTGTTTGGCCCTGTTGCCTTTAGGCCTGTGATAAGGCAGAACATCATGGTAAGACCTATGTGACAGAGGAAAATGTTCACCTGTGGTGGCTGGGAAGAAAGTCAAAGCAAGAGATGGGGTCTCAGGAGCTCCTTCCAGAGCCATGCCCCCAGCGACCTAACTTCCTTCCACTTGGAGGCATTTCCTGAAGGTTCTAACCATCTCCCAATAGTGCCAGAGGCTGGCAACCAAGCTTGCAACATCTGAGCCTCTGAGAACACTTAAGGTCCAAATCAGAGCAAGTCTTTTATACAAAATGGCACAGTTTACATATAACCTTGGTACTTTAAATAATTTCTAAATCATTTGTACTATGTCATAGAATGTAAATAGTTGTTGGACTATTGTTTAGGGACTAGTGACAAAAGAAAAAGCTGTACATGTGCAGTACACATGTAATTTTTTCTGAGTATTTTCCATCCATGAATGTAGAACCTGAGGATACTGTTCAGAGTCAGCAGTAACAGGCATTGTGAGCTTCAAGAACCAGATTCCTGGGTTCAGGAGCCATGGTGAATCACTGGAGGAAATTTATAGTTACAGCTATCATTTGAAAATGTTTAAACCAGCTGGTCATAGTGGTGTATGCATGTAATCCCAACTTCTCCATAGGTAGAGGTAGGAGAATCAAGGTTAGCTGGGCAAAAGCTCAAGACCAAACAAACTAAAAGCAAAAGTGTTAGAGGAATGGCTCAAATGATTCTAATTCTGAATTCAGATTCCAATATTACCCCCAAAATATTTAAACGGTCACAACATTATAGTTAATATCAGCAGAGGAAAATGCTGATGTGAGGTTGATGAAGGCCAAGAGAAAGCCAGTTTTCTGTATGCCCACTGGCTTTAGATGCTGTGCCCAAGGGCTGGGAAGGTGGCTCAGTGGTAGAGTGCTTGCCTAGCATGCATGAGGCCCTGGGTTCTATTCCTCAGCGCCACATAAGCAGGAAAAAAAAAGCCAGAAGTGTTGCTGTGGCTCAAGTGGTAAAGTACTAGCCTAGAGCTGAAGAGCTCAGGGACAGCGCCCAGGCTGAGTTCAGGCCCCACTACCGGCAAAATAAATAAATAAATAATCTAGATGCTATGTCCAAGGCCCTCTTTCAGGCTCCTCCGGACATTAAGTGCTGCTGCAGAGGTTATGGCCTGGAACTATGTCTTATAGTGTGAGCTCTCTGCCGAAGATCCATTGACGAACAAGCCCTGCATGCTCATTATTCATCAAATTGCTAAGGAAATAATCCCAGATTTCTGGGATTGGCTCAGCCTATAGCAACTATAAAGACTTATGTAAGTGTTGGTAAACACATAGGGTCGGGTAGATTCTAAACTACTGTGTAGGACTCAGGGATAGTCAGTCAATGGATATATGGAGGGAGAAGAGATATTTTCAACAGCAGTCACCCCAGGAAATACAGGGGAAGAAAGTCCACTTCTGCATGAGAAAGAATCCTGTTCAGGTTTCTCTGTGATAAGCAACTGAGCGTGGATGCTCATGCTGCCAGATGAGATACTGTCTGCCAAGCATCCTTCAAAGGAATCTCCTTTTGTCTGACTCAGATTGGTCATGAGGCTGAGCCTCCCCTTAAGTGAAGAGCTACCACATGTACAAGATGGAGATCCCTTCTTGCTAGTGAGAACCTTACACAGATGCTTGTTGTAGTTAAACATGCATAAAAACTCTCCATTGGCTGGGCACTAGTGGCTCATGCCTGCAATCCTAACTCTTCAGGATCTAGTTGAGATCTGAGGATTGTGATTTGAAGCCAGCCTGGGCAGGAAAGTCCATGAGACTCATCCCCAATTAACAAGCAAAAAGCTACAAGTAGAGCTGTAGCTCAGCTGGTAGAGCACTGGCCTTGAGTGACACATCCAACGGACATAACTAGGATCTGAACTCAAGACCAATTACTGGCAAGAACAACACACACACACACACACACACACACACACACACACACACACACACACAAACACCTCTCCACTCAAAGCTGCTCAACAAAGTTGTCATGCAGTTGTCTTTCCTGCAAAAACCCAAGCAGATGTCTGGTGGCTACTTTTACAGCTGTTTTGTAAGGCATCACTGCAAAGGGATCAAATCAAATGACCCTCTGTTATGAGCTGAGTTGTTTCTCCAGATTCTGATGTTCCAGGCCTGCAATTCCCTGCAATGTAACTTAAAGATAACATCTTTAAAGAAGTAACTTAATTCCACTGTGTTCTGTAGAGTGAGTCTTCATCCAGCATGACTGATGTCCTTATAAAATAAGAAGAGGAAATTAGAGACGCCCGGTGGGAGGATGAGGAGGACTGATAAGAGGGGATGGGCTTGATGGAAACATCACAGTGAAACTCCTTCTTATATACATGGACAGAAGAGGAAATTGGGACAAGGACATGCTGAAAGACGGGTACATGAGGATGCAGAGAGAAGCTGGTCATCTACAGGCTAGAGAGAGGCAGGCCACCAGAAGAGACCATCCCTATTGATCCAAGGGTTAGAGGGAATCCAGAGCTGTGAATCCATAAAACGGTCTGTGGAAGCCACCCAGTCTGGCTCCTACACTTGCAATACTCTTAAGCTTCTTTTGATTTGAAATTTTTTTTAACAAGTCTTGGTGTTTAATACCTCAGCAGGAGCCCCCAGCTGCAGCTGCAGATTACTTAGCTTTTGAAATAATTGAAATAGGTGTGTACAAGTGAGAGGAAATCGCTTGCAGGAAATAGTAATTCATCAGTGATACCTGTTGTGGGTTGTCTGCCTGCCAAAAGCATTCCATCAACGCCATCAGCTGTTTATCAGCCCCCTTGATGAAGGCATGGATACTCCAGCGAGGCAACTGCAGAATGGCAAGCAGGAATGTCTAGGCAGAGGTAGTCATCTGGAGGCTAGGATGCCATGGGGAATGGCTCTTTGTGGAAGAGAGAATTACTTTTCTCTGCATTGTTGTTACTATTACCCATGGGCAGAAGTTTCTAAACAGTGAATTGTGCCTCAAACTTTCAAGGTCCACATAGTTGAACTCATCTTCTATTGGGAATGAAGAGGAGTATAAGCAAGGCTTCTCATCACTCCCTAGGATGTTGGGCATTGCTAACATGTCTGATGTGAGACAAATGTGGGCATCTCAAGAAGCTGTCCAGTCTTGGCCTTCCACAAGATACAAGGACAATGAATTTCACAATGCAGTGATAGAAAGAAACAGACCTGGCCCATACCTACAATCCTAGCTACTCAGGAAGCTGAAATCTGGAGGATTATAGGTCAACGTTAGCCTTAGAAGAAAAGATTGAGAGACAAAATTTCCAATTCATCAACAGAAAGCTGGGCTAGAGGCATTGCTCAAGGGACAGAGCACCAGCCAAATAAGTAGGCTGAGCAAATGCAAGGCTCTGAGTTGAAACCCCACAACTGGATAGATAAACAAATACTTAAACAAATGACAAAAATGGAAATGGGGAAGTGTTGGGAAACCATTCAGATCATTCTGCACTAAATGGCTACAGTTGTTTATGTGACTGTCAGTGGACCTGGAGCTGGAGAGAAAAGTTACAGTGAAAATGAGGGGCTGCTTTGGTCCTTCCTGCACAGCCAGTATTTTGGCTTCTGCAGGAGACAAATCTGTACGGACTCCATCAAAAGCTCTCATGCCCTTTGATAGGGGGTTTGGTTTAACCAATGAGGGATGCAGCAGGAGATGAGTAGGGTCCACGTACTTATACTATGGCTTCCCCTTATACTTAATAGGTTACACTGGTGCTCTCAAAGTGGCTTTCTTTGTTACTCTTTCCTCCCAGTGGTTATCATGCCCTGGGCGAGGGTGGTGGTACATCTACAGCTGCTAGTCTAAATCTCTACACAAACTAACCCATCTGGCTTTCTAGCCTATGGCATTTCTTCATAGAAAAAGTTGCTTTGTGTGTCAGTTTTCTTTGAGTATCCTTAATTCAGTGTGGTATCTATTTCTGTCTTGTTTTTCCTGATCTGTGTAAATTGCTTCACTGTATTGGTCCATGGTAAAAATTTCCTGGAAATCAGTGTGCTTAAAATGTATTTGAAGGTATCTGGATGTGTTTTGTGTGTGGCCAAGCCGAGCAACTCTTGAACTTCTCCCTAAAATTTCACTGGTAGAATTTACAGCTATGTCTCATTTGTAGACTGGCAGAATTCTCGACTTGCTAAGTATGAAATCCAAAGTTGAGAATATCCTTTGTTTTTGTTTTTGTTTTTTGTTTTTTGCCAGTCCTGAGGCTTGAACTGGGCATTAGCTTGCACTCTACAGCTTGAGCCACAACGCCATTTGTGGCTTTTTCTGTTTATGTGGTACTAGGGAATTGAGCTTAAGGCTTCATGCATGCTAGGCAAGCACTCCACCACTAAGCCACATTCCCAGCCCTGAGAGTCTCTTTTGGTCTTTAACACAGACTTGAGTAACCCATGATCTTCTTGTTGCCATGAGATGTAGATCCACAGCACAACCTGCAATAGAATCTTGGCATTGTTCTCTTTAATTCCATTGATGTATACTGGTAGCAAAGTGGACTGTTGAAAAAAAATCGACTTTATAGACTAAGTTATTCAGATGACTTGTCTATATTAATCAAATCAGCTGGATGATGGCTGAAGTTCTTTTTGTATCACTTAGGGCCAACCTGGGATAACAAAGAAGAGTAGGGAAACAGGAATGAGTAACTTCAATATTTTCATAGATTGTAGATGCTGCATGATAAAGCTCTAGCAAGATGATGAGATTGTGCCTTGAGATTCTCATTTTTCTGGTGGCTCTAAAGTCTGAGATCCAGACCAACTGCCTCTCTAAGGGGAGGTGCTTTGGTGAAGATTCACTATAGAAACCTTGGAAAGAACAAATTATGAGAATCTTTCTCCCAGTGTGGGTTAGCTCTTCTCAACCACTACAGATATAAGAGTCAAAAGTTGATGCAAAGCCAAACTCCACGTTTATTGCTTAATACATGAACACAAGGAATGTTTGTCAAACATGTTAGGTGACAACTGACTAGTTAGCTAGCCACCTGCTCTGAGACAGGCAGGCAGACTGGAAGTGAAACTAATAGAAACAGCAGTTGTCAATGGCGTGGGTGATATGAAAATACTCTGAGAACCATTTGGGGCCAATATCAATGGACTATGTTTTTCAAAATAATCTCTCTCTTTTTCTCCTTCTCCCTGTCTCCCTACATCTTCTCTCTTTCTTGCAAGTGTCAAGGATCTTAGTGTGTTTGTACTGTGTTGTTCAAAATAGCTTGTTACTTGCTTTTCTTTCTGTGTAAACACTGGGGCTTGAACTCAGAAACTGAGTACTGTCTCTTAGCTTTTTTGCTCAAGGCTAGTGCTCTAGCACTTGAGCCACAGCTCCACTTCTGGAGCTTTTGGTGATTAATTGGAGATTTTCTTGCCTTGGCTAGCTTCAAACCATGATGCTCATATCTCAGCTAGATCCTGAGAAGCTAGGATAACAGGCATGAGCCACTGGAGCCTGGCTCAAAATAAGCTTTCTGACTCCTAGAGAAACTTAAAGTCCCTGCTTCATAAGATTCAAGGCCAATGAAGGGTGCAGATCTAAGGGGAGCAGCTATTACAGCATCCCCAGACCAGAAGGTGTCTCCCGACTTCTGGGTCAGCAGTAGGAACTGTAAACCCAGAACACTCTGGGAAGATGGCCTTCAATTGTCAAAGGTTTTCCCACTCCATGATTCCAGGCCTGTATATTATTTTTCAACAGATGTGGATTTAGGAAGAACATAACGATGAGGCTCAGAAAAGCTACTGGAAATCCCATATGATTGGCCATCACCAGGAAAGAGGGGTGAACACTGCAATCTTCTTATCAAAACCATCAAGAAGGAAAAGGCAGTGAGCCATGTCAAAGATTCTTTGACCTTAGAGGGCTTAAACTTTCTAAGAAAATACAAGCATGGAGGAAGGGGAGAGCCTCTTCAGAAGTGCTGATCCTCCTTGGATGGAATCCACAGTGGCTTCAAGAGTAGGAGAATAGAGGGGTCCACCTTGGGAAGGAGAGAAAGATCAAATCTGGACTTCTGTCCCTCCACTGGAGAGGGGAATTGGGGCTCTAAGTGCTTATCATCTCTTCCAGCCTCCATGGTCCACAATTGTACATTCTGCTCACACATGAAGCACCAGTTCTTCTCACAGGAAATATAGACTTAACATGCCAACTAATCTTTTCTTTCACTTAAAGATAGAAAAGCCAGTTGCTGGTGGCTCACACCTATAATCCTAGCTACTCAGGAGGCTGAGATCTAAGGATCACGGTTTGAAGCCAGCAGTTCAAAGCAATGTGAAGTCTATGAGACTCCTATCTCCAATTAACCACCAGAAAACTGGAAGTGGTATTGTGACTCAAAGTGATAAAGCACTAACCTTGAGTGAAAAAGCTCAGATACAAAGTCTAGGCTCATGACTGATCAAAAAAGAAAAAAGAAAGAAAAAGAAAATTAAGACATAGGTGACTGACTGGCTTTCATAAACTACTATGTTACATTTTGTCTAACCACCTTCAGTATGTAGCCTCCCAAAAAACATTTGGGAGGAGGGGGGTCATGGACCTTGAACTCAGGTCCTGGACATTGTCCCTGAGCATTATTTTTTACATTTTAAAAGTAGTATTTTATTTATATTTTTTATTTTTATTGTGAAAATACCATACAGAGGGGTTACAATTACATGGGCAAGGTAATGAGTACATTTCTTATCAAACATTGTTACCTCCTGCTTTGTTTCCCCTTCCCATCCCTTCCCATCTCCCGCCCCCCCCACCTCCTGCCAAAGTTGTAAAGCCAAAGTTGTAAAGTTCGTTTTTCGACATAAGAACTTGTACATCTCGTTGTTGCAATGGGTCCACCTGTATCCCTATTTAAACGATTTGTTTTTGCCCTTCCCCTCCATAAATTATACCAACATCAAATTCAATGAAAGCAGGGGTTATACCGTGGAGGAGGGACATACAAAGCAACAAAGAAATCATCTTCTAAATATGTTAGAAACAATCGCATAAAAGAAAAAAATATTTGAATGTTTATCTTGGGGTTCATTTCACCTAACATCAACTTTTCTGACCTTTTCTACTTGACTCAGACATATACTAGTTATTGCAAATAAGGGAAACCATGGGACCTATGTTTCTTTGGGCCTGGGAATACTTCACTTAATATAATTGTTTCCAAGTCTTTCCATTTCCTAACAAATGGGGCATAGAATTCCATTGTGTATATATACCACATTTTCTTGATCCATTTATCTACTGAGGGGCATCTGGGTTGGTTCCATATCTTAGCTATGGTAAATAATGCTGCAATAAACATAGGTCTGCTGGTAGCTTTAGTGTGGTCTTGTTTGTGGTCATTTGGGTAAATGCCCAAAAGTGGGATTGCTAGGTCATAGGGGAGCTCTATGTGGAGTCTTTTGAGGAACCTCCATACTACTTTCCAAAGTGGTTGAACAAGATTACACTCCCACCAACAATGCAGTAAAGTTCCCTTCTGTCCACATCCCCAGTATCTGTTGCGATTAGAGTTCTTGATTATAGCCATTCTAACTAGGGTGAGGTGGTATCTCAATGTTGTTTTGATTTGCATTTCTTTTATGGCTAGGGAGCATTTCTTCATGTGTCTATTGGCCATCCTTCTTTCCTCTTCAGAGAAGTTTCTCTTTAAGTCTTTAGCCCACTTATTTATTGGGCAGTTGTTTCTTTGAGGATTTGTTGTTAGGGGATTTAATTTTTTGAGTTCCAGGTATATCTTAGATAAGAGACCCTTGTCTATTGTATGGCTAGTGAAGATCTTCTCCCAATCCATGGGCTTTCTATTGATCTTGCTAGTTATGTCCTTTGCCATGCAGAAGCTCTGCAATTTCATTCAATCCCATTTGTCCAACCTTTCTTTGATTTGTTGTGTTTTTGGATCTCTATTAAGAAAATTTTGGCCTGTGCCAAGGAGACCTAGGGTTCACAACATTATAAGGGAATACTTCTTAAACATTTATGCTAATAAGTTTGAGAACGTAGCAGAAATGGACCTTTTCCTAGCAAATATTGACATGCTGAGACTAAACCAAGATGAGTTAAACCATCTCAACGGGCCTATATCAAGCATTGAAATAGAAACAGCAATAAGAGACCTCCCAGCTAAGAAAAGCCCAGGACCAGATGGTTTTAGAGCAGAATTCTACAAGGCCTCAAAGCAGAGCTCACACCAATACTCCTCCAACTCTTCAATGAAATTGAAAGAGAAAGTTCACTACCAAACACATTCTATGAAGCCATCATAACCCTCATCCCAAAACCAGGCAGGGACTCATCAAAGAGAGAGAACTATAGACCCATTTCTTTGATGAACATTGATGCAAAACTTCTCAACAAAATTTTGGCCAATCGACTTCAACAATTCATCCAAAAAAATTATACGATCAAACAGGATTCATTTCAGGGATGCAAAGCTGGTTCAATATATGCAAATCAATTAATATCCATCACATCAACAAGAGCAAGGATAAGAATCACATGGTTATCTCAATAGATGCAGAAAAAGCATTCGACAAGATCCAACACCCCTTTATGATGAAGGTTCTGGAAAAATTAGGAATCCATGGAACATTCCTCAATACAATAAAGGCTGTATATGACAAACCTACAGCCAGCATTATACTTAATGGTGAAATACTAAAGCCATTTCCTCTTAACTCAGGAACAAGACAAGGATGTCCACTCTCTCCTCTTCTCTTCAATCTAGTATAAGAATGCCTAGCTATAACAATAAAACAAGATGCAAACATAAAGGGGATCCAAATAGGGAAAGAAGAAGTAAAACTCTCCCTCTTTGCAGATGACATGATCTTGTATTTAAAGAATCCCACAGACTCCACTCCCAAATTACTCAAGCTGATTTGAAACTTCAGCAAGTAGCAGGTTATAAAATTAACCCTCAAAAATCAATAGCTTTTCTGTATGCCAACAATGAGAAAAGCATGGCTGAAATCAGGAAAGCAACTCCATTTGTAATAGCCCCACAAAAAATAAGATACCTAAGAATTAACCAAAGAAGTGAAGGACATCTATGATAAAAACTTTAAAAACCTGAAAAAGAAAATCAAAACAGAACTTAGAAAGTGGAAAAACTTCCCATGCTTCTGGATTGGAAGGATCAACATTGTGAAAATAGCAATACTTCCCAAGGCTATCTACAAATTCAATGCGATACCTATCAATATTACAACATTCTTCAAGGAAATAGAAGAGGCTATCCAAAAATTCATATGGAACAATAAAAGACCCTGAATAGAAAAAATGATCCTTAACCAAAAGAACAATGCTGGAAAAATATCAATACCAAATTTCAAACTGTACTACAAAGCCATAGTAATCAAAACTGCTTGGTACTGGCACAAGAACAGACCTCAGGACCAATGGAATAGAATTGAAAACCCAGAAATGAACCTACAGACATATAGCCATCTAATCTTCAACAATGGTGCTAAAAAAAATAGAATGGAAGAAAAACAGCCTCTTCAGTAAGTGGTGCTGGCAAAATTGGTTAATCACTTGTAGAAAAGTAAATCCTTATATATCACCCTGCACCAGAATCGACTCCAAATGGATGGAAGACCTCGGAGTCAAAGCAGACACTCTGAAAACATTGCAGGATGTCCCTGCCCATTTTTGCTTACCGGTAGTGCTCTACCACTTTGAACCACAGGTCCACTTCCAGTTTTCTGGTGGTTAATTGGAGATAAGATTCTCATACTTTCTTACCAGGCTAGCTTCAAGCCTCAATCCTCAGATCTCAGCTTCCTGAGTAGCTGGGCGTGAGCCACCAATGCCTGGCCATAAAACAGTTTTTAATGGATAGTATTTTAGTCTTGATAAGCTAGAAGGATTACCTTCCATACTTTAACAGTTATACAGATGGTAGAAAAGTCACAGTTCTGAGTTGAGTGGATTTAATCTAAAATGTTGAAGGGCACGTTTGACTCAGAATCCTCAAGTTTGGATAACTTCTTTGAAGTCTTAAAAAGGAAAGAATTAGTTGAAGTTGTTAGAAATGTAAAAACCACTTTACTTTCATTCTTAACAGAATATTTCCAGGGTTACTTTGATCAAACATCAACTCAAGACTGGATGTGATATATTGACCTATAAATATAACTCCTTTGATTTCCACTTTTAAATACAAAAATTAATTTAACATGCTAAGTGGGCACAAAGCTTTTTAAAAAATCAAACTTATTAATAATTTTTATTATAATCACTAAGTACACATGTGTATACATACATATTTCTGTAGTAAGAAATATTTAATAAGATTTAACATAATATTAGTATTTTTCCAAGTAACAAGAAATTACACAAACGATTTCTGGATTTTTTTCTTAAAAATCACATTATTTTCCTATGTGAAATGTTTTTTTAAAAACTAATATAGTAACATATATTTAGAGTTCATTTATATAGTAACAAATATCAAACAAAATTATAATATTATCTGCTGTGTTTTAAGAAGTGCTTGTTCATCAGAAACAGTTAAAGTGTATATTCAATCTATATAGTCTACAGAGATTGTATCTTTATACAAATGTATCTGGAAATAATGCAAAAAATCATCAAGTAATATTTACTATGCATTACTTACAAAAAGAATAAGGCTCTGAATTCTATAAAGAATAGTTACATTTTAAGGAACTAGTTTTCCATGTGCTATTTAAATTGAGACAAATCTTTAATATTGGAATGTCAGTCTCTTAGAGAGCAAATTGGGAGGTTTGGAACTTTCTTCCTAAAACAGTATTAAAACACAAAGCAGTTTCTCAAGTAGTAAAAGATTCATAGTTGATGTTGGTATAATTTGTGGAGGGGAAGGGAAAAAACAAATTGTTTAAATAGGGATACAGGTGGACCCATTGCAACAATGAGATGTACAAGACTTTATGTCGAAAAACGAACTTTACAACTTTGGCGGGAGGTGATGGAGGATGGGAGGGCAGGGATAGGAAGGGGAAACAAAAGAGGAGGCAACAATGCTTGATAAGAAATGTACTCATTATCTTGCTCATGTAATTGTAACCCCTCTGTTACACAATAAAAAACTTACTAATTAAAAAAATATTCATCATTTAGGGAAGTTAGAATAAGAATGACAATTGTCTCCCAGGTCTGTAGCATGTGGTAAGAATTTAAAACTCCCAACATTTAGAAAGTGAGTCATTCTTGGCTCTGTCATTCCTGACCACATGAAGACAAGTGGTCCTCAGGCTGGACATCTTGTCAGCCTGGCAGAGTGATTTGCAGAACATGGGGATCCTGTATAACCGATGGCCTGTGATGTGCTGAGAGACCCATATATCAACTATGGACAATAGATTTGGGACTTCCCAACTTAGCAGAGACACCTTGTGCAAAGATTTCAAATGAACAGCTAAGACCAAGTCTGCAAGAAGCCTTTGAAAGATGCCCTAATTAAATAATTTTGAAAAGAATGACTCAGTGTAATAATTAAACTAATTCCTTCATGAGAATAGGGAGGGCCTACAGCATTTTTGTTGACTTGTATCAAATAAGTAGTCACTGAAATTCATTGTATCACATCCAGGATAAGTAATAACATTCCAGAGAGTCAAGCATAATTCTGGAGTTTTCTGATAGAATCAGAAAGACCACTTATTTGTGGAGGAAATGTTCCAAGACACACAGTGGATACCTGAAACCTTGAACAGTACCAAACCCTACACATAAATCATACATACATGCACCCATATATTTCTCCATACATATACCCCATGATAAAGTTGAATTTATATGTTAAACACATTAAACAATGACAAGTAATAACCAAATGGAGCAATGATACCAATAAACTATAAAGAAATTTACTCCAAGCTTATAAATTGCTTACTTTTGGAATTTTCCATTTAATATGTTTTGCCTATGTACTGTTACTGGGACTTGAACTCAGCACCTGAGTCCTGTCCCTTAGCATTTTCCACTCAAGGTTAAAGCTCTGTCACTTGAGCCACAGCTCTACTTATGGCTTTTTCTGGTAGCTAATTGAAGGTAAGACTCATGGACTTTCCTTCATGAACTGGCTTTGAGCCATGATCTTCAGGTCTCAGCCTCCTGATAGCTAGGATTATAGGGGTGAGCCATTGGTGACTGGCTCCATTTAATATATTTGACTGCAACTGATCATAGACAGCAAAACTGTGTGTCAGGGAGCTACTGTGTTAGTTTCTCATTTCTGCAGCTCACACTGAGATTTCTTTTTGGTTTGTTTTGCCTGGCAAGTAACTGAATTGTCAAGGGAAATTCCAAGATGTCAAGTGTCCAGGGACTAATTCTGGATTAATGCTCATACTTGTTCTTGTGGACAAAGTTCAGTGGTCCTGTGCTCAAGTACGCTGCTCCTCAAAGCCATCAGGCCCTTCTCCAAGATGCTCAGACACCACTGGTCATGTGCCTCAGGGGGCATGCATGTGTTGCTTCTCTCTTGATAGGAATAACAGAATCTACTAAGGGATTTTTTTTCCTCACCTCTAAGGTTAGGACTTTTGCGTCACTATTTCTTTTATCTACAACATTATTCTCCTCTGTGTCCACAATAGTTTCACCTCATATAAACCACTTCTCAAATATTCTTTTGAGTCCATTCTTATTTTTAATCAGTTACAACCCAGTGGGTATGCTGGTAGGCACCTGGATCGGAAATACTTGGAAAGTGGAGCCAGGCAGCAAAATTGAGCCGCTAGCTTTGAAAGCAGCCTGGGCAACACTGAGAGATTCTGTCTCAGAAAATATATATGACCATTTTTGTTTTCTTATGCCTACTCTCTACTCTGACCTACTTTTTTTCTTTAGTTGATGCAAAGTTTTTAACTCAAGGCCTTCATCTTACTGGGCTGGTACTCTTTTGATTGAACCATACCTCCAGCTCTGTTTTTATTTTTCTGGTTCTTTCAAAAATGCAGTTAGCAAACTTTTCTTCCCCAGACTGACCTTGAACTTGAATCTTTTAGATCTCAGCTTCCTGAGGTTGCTAGAATTACAGGTGTGAGCCACAGGCTTTGACTTATTTTTATTATTTTTATTTTTGCCGGTCATGGGGCCTGAATTCTGGCCCTGGGCACTGTCCCTCAGCTCTTCAGCTCAAGGCTAGTGCTCTGCCACTTGAGTCACAGTGCCACTTCCGGCCTTTTCTACTTATGTGGTGCTGAGGAATCGAACCCAGGGCTTCATGCATGCAAGGCAAGCACTCTTCCACTGAGCCACCTTCCCAGCCCCTTGACCTATTTTTTAAAAAGTGTTCTCTTTACTTTCTAACATAACACTTCAAAGGCATTTTTGTTCTGTTTATTATGGTTGTTTGCCATCACTCCTCGTCTAAAATGACAGCAGGATTTTGTGTCTGTCCTGACAAATTCAGAATGCTTGCCGCACTGTCATTCACAGGATGAGCTCTTGCCCAGCACTTGCTAAATTAAGTGTAAAGATGGATCCCTGTAGAGAGGCTTGAACTCCATAGCTCTTTTCTTAGGAAAGAGGGAACCTGGGTTCCATAAAAAACTCAAATCTAGAAAGCCCATGCGAAGAGGCTCACTTCTTCTCCTGCATACTGCAGACTTGCCTAGCTCCCAACACCAGGCACAACTGTTGAAGTCTGTTTTGTAACAGGCCAAATTGTGAAATCAAGTATGACTTGGGCTAGTCATCCCCTCCCCTCCACTTAAGCCTAATCTTAGTACATTAATTTTTACTTTTTTTATTATATTATGTTATTGTTTTCTTTTTAGTTTTTCATATTATATTTTATAATATAATTATATTTTTATTATAAAAGTGATATATAGAGGGGTTACAGTTACGTAAGTCAGGCAATGAATACATTTCTTTTTGGCCAATGTCTTCCCTTCCCTTGCTCCCTCCCATCCCCACCCACAAGTTGTATAGTTCATTTTCAACATAATGTCTAGTGAGTTCCACTGCTGCATTTGTTCATCCTTTGTCCCTCCATTTCTATGGCCCCCCCTTACCCTCCCAAAGTCATATAAATGAACAAGTCAAAAAGAAATGAAAACAAAAACAGTGACAATAAGGGAAAAGAACTCTTGTTTCCATTTCTTGGAGTTCATTTTGATAAATATTATTTTATATGATCAGATGCACATTGCATCTTTGTGTTCCTCTCCTAAGACATGTTATTCTTGATCCAGAATTAAACATGTACACAATTTCCACAATGGTTGCTTGCTCCATTTCCCTTCTTAGGTTACATAGTTTTGAAATTCATGAAATAAATTAAATATGCAATAGATGATTAGTATCTCCCTAGTTCCTTTGAAAGGGGCAACCTCTCCTGGGGTCTTGTCTCATTATCTTCCTGACAGGAAGGAGAGTTATCGCTAAGGAAATCTACACTCACTCTTCTTTTTGCAGGCTCTACTCTTACGATCCTAGGGATGTTGGTGGTCTCAGACAAATGGAACTAAATTTATTTAAAGTCACATACAGAAAAAAAGCCAGAAATTTTGTAGCTTTATAGAAAGTTACCCACAACCTTCAACGACATGCTCATTAACCACAGCACGTTAATTTTGGCGGACCATTTAAAAATTCTTAATTCAAACCAAGGATAATAAATGGTGTGTTTGCATCTCATTTTCTACACCTGGGAAACTGAAGTGAAAGTCATCACTTGTCATGTTACAAAAGCAGACTTGGTAAGTAGAGATGATGATCTTAAAATTTTATTTTCAGAAATGTCTATTTTTAAAAAATAGATAAAACATCTTAACAGCAGATTGTTATCCATGTGCAAAGACTTCCAGACTCCATTCCTTCCATCCAGTCACTCAGTCTTGGATACAGCAGCACAGTGTGGAGCACACAGGGGTGAATAAAGCAGACACTGTTCTTGTTCAGCTAGAGCAACTTGGGGACACACTAGACAAAGTGATGCCAGCTAATTACATGCATGATTTCAGGTTGGGATAAATTCAGTTGAAGGCATTTCAGGGAACAGGAGCTACTTGGCCTCAGAGTTAGAATTCGGGGGTTAGAGCTGAATATCTTACACATACAACACACACACAACTGCTCATAAGTACACACACAAAACAGGGGCTGCATCCACATAGGCCATATTCACACACATAAAACATCTACAGTCAACACATGTGAATCATACACACAGGCAGCTGATGTACATACCATACATCCATACAAAATGTCACACAAAAGTACCCATAAGTACCCATACACAAATATATATAACAGAGAAATATAACATTCCCCACATAAAACACATATCAACACAAATGATATATACATAGAAAATTATACACGCATATAACCTACCCATACACAAAGTCTACACAAGATGCACAACATTCACAAACATAAAACAACACAGTCAACATTTGCAAATCACATACAAACACACATATACATGATACATACAAATACATGCATCTGGGGCTGGGAAGGTGACTCAGTGGTAGAGCGCTTGCCTTGCATGCTCGAGGCCCTGGGTTCGATTCCTCAGCACCACATAAGCAAAACGAAAAAAGCCGGAAGTGGTGTTGTGGCTCAAGTGATAGAGCGCTAGACTTGAGCTGAAGAGCTGAGGGATAGCGCCCAGGTCCAGAGTTCAGGCCCCACTACAGGACCCAAAAACAAAATTAAAAAAAAAAAGAAACAAATACATGCATGTACATGTGAGCCTTTTGAGAATGCCAGACTTGTTATGACTTTTCTCTTGTCTCTCTGAGAAGATGGCTTTCTAGAAACCTCTAGAATGATTGAGGCCTTGTAGCTTTATTCTCCATGTATGTTATTCACTGCAGGGCTCTCACTGCAGATAAAGCTGAAGACATTCCATAAAGGAAACCTTCCACCTCAGTCACCCCCAATATCCTTTTACTGTTCTATATCTCCTTTTCGTTTTCGAGGCTATTAAATAGTTGACATTCACAAAATTTGTAAATATTTCCAATTAGTAAACATGTGAGACAGAAACTGAGTCATCCATGACTACTCTCAGGCATGAGGTACTGTGCAGAATTGTACTAGCTGCATGTTGTGTGTGTGTATGTGTGTGTGAATGTGCATGTGTGTGTGTGCGCACATGCCTGTCCTGGGGCTTGAACTCAAGGCCTGGGTGCTGTCCCTGAACTTCTCTGGCTCAAGGCTAGCCACAGTGCTGCTTCCATTTTTTTCTGAATAGCTTATTGGAGCTAAGAGTCTCATGGACTTTCCTGCCTCAGCTGGCTTTGAACCACACTCCTCAGATCTCAGCCTCCTGAGCAGCTAGAATTACAGGTATGAGCCACCAGTGCCAGGCTTCCAGCTGTACTTTTATCTGACCAGTGTAATCATCAACAAAATGGGATCTGAATTTTCCAGCTCCATTGGAATCTCCCATCACCACCATCATCAGATACTCAACCTGTGAGAGCCCAGAACAGTGTTACACATCATGAGGTTGTATGCAACTGTTCAGACCACATGAACAGATTGTAGACTCTGCTGTGCTATTTTGGTTGAGTGGAAACAGTGGTATTTTATAAAAGAGGCATCTATAAACAAAGCTGAGTATTTCTAATTTACTAGCTGAGCAGGGATATAGGCTACTAAGGGAGACTAGGATGAGACCTGATTTAGGTATAGGTAGTATATGGGGGGATCACAAGAGATAGTGTTGGTAAACTGAGGCCTGAGTGTGAGAAAGGCATTGGAGCCTCCTTGTTGGGTACAGGGAGAAATATGAGGCCATGACTAAAGCTCCTATGAACTTTAAGAAGGGATTCCACTTTTTCCAAACAAAATGAGAAACCATGGAGGGCAGGGCAGGGCAGACTAGAGGTGGAAGGACACCTGTGTAGACCATGAGGGAGATTCCAAGACAGACCCCAAATTTCTGCCCTGAGGAAATGAATAGGTAGCTCCTATATGTCATGGTCAAGATGCACACACACACATACACACACACACACACACACACACACACACACCACACACCACACACACACACATACACACACACACCCCACACACATACACACACACACCACACACACACCATACACACACACACACACACACACACCACACACACCATACACCACACACACACCACACACACCACACATACACACACACACCCCACACACATACACACACACACCACACACACCACACACACCACACACCACACACACACACAACCACACACACACAAACCACACACACCACACACACACACACACCACCACCACACACCACACACCACACACACACACACAACCACACACACACAAACCACACACACCACACACACCACACACACCACACACCACACACACACACACAACCACACACACACAAACCACACACACACCACACACACACACACACACACACACACTTTGAATTATTTAAAATACTTTGTTTCCCTGTTAAAAATGTATAGCCATAGTGAAGTTCTACCTGTGTGGAGCCAGTCTGTGTGTTCTAGCAGGCAAGAAGAGTTTTAAATTTCCTAGTATTTTCAGAACTAATTTAATAGCAACATGCCTGGTTATATTTTAACACGAAGATATACTTCATAAAGTATATATATAGATATACATCTATATGTATATCTATATATCTATCTCTCTCTCTATATATATCTTGAGTCAAGGCTGATTTTGAAAACCATACATGTGACCAAATGGATCCAAACACTCCTATTACTGCTACCTCCAGGACATGATTGGAGAAAACAAAAATAATCTCAATTTTTCCACAGACCACACAGATCACTTGGTTAGTAATTTCATTGAGATTCAAAAGGAGCTATTCACTCCTCAGGAGACTGAGATCTGAGAATCTGCTGGTCTGGGTAGAAAAGTCTGTGAGACTCTTATTTATAATTAATCAGCAAAAGCTTTAAGTGGAGCTGTGATTCCAGTGGTAGAACTTAGGCTTTGAACAAAAAAGTCAAATGAAAGCACAAGGTCTTGAGTTCAAGCTCCAATACAATTAAAAAAAAGAACCTCAATATCATAGAGTTTCCAAATAAAGGGCTTATGATTAGCCGTAGTAATGCTGTTTCTCCCCTCCCCCAAACTTTAATGTTTAGGTACATTGAACTATTTTTGAAATTCTTAGTATATATCACAAAATTTAAAAGGTACCTATATCCCTACCAAATGTACATTTAACACTAAAAAATTTAAATATTTTATAATACTATTTTTAAATTAATTGTCTTCAAGTTACTTAGCTAGCATGTTGCCTATGAGGAGAATTTTGAGAAGTGAAAATCCACGAATTGTTTCAAATGCATTAAAAAAAATTCTGGATGCCAGTGGCTCATGTCTGTAATCCTAGCTACTCAGGAAGCAGAGATCTGAGGATTGTGGTTAAAAGCCAGCCTGGACAGGAAAACCCATGAGAATCTTATCTCCGATTAAATGCCACTGTGGCTCAAGTGGTTGAATGCTAGATTTGAGCAACAAAGCTCAGGGACAGGCTCTAAGTTCAAGTCTTAGCACCCGAAAAAATAAAAGATTGCACATGTTGAATTGAATAACTAATGAAGTTAATGGGCTATATTTTGCAACATTAATAAATACCTGGCTGCATTCATTTTCCTTTTTTTTTGTTTGTTTGAAATCACAGCTTAGATCCAAGAGCTGTGGATTTAATCCACTGTTCCTGGGATTGTGACTTTGGGTTGTTTATAGAAGTCCTCTGGACCTCAATTCACAATATGTAAAATGAGGGTCACACCACAGTTAATCCCAAGCTGTAAATTTGAAATACAAAAAGTTTGCAAACAGAGTTTATAGGGAAAAAGTTGGCCAGATCCAGCAAGGGTTGTTTGTTCTGTTTATTTATCCTGGTGAATATCCTGTGAATACAGAGCTACTAGGGACTATTTCCATTCCAAAATCAGCAGGATTCTGAAGTCTGAGACCTATCTTGTGCCAAAGATTTTCCAGTAAGCAATTGGAGACCATGAGCTGGAAGAGGGGGAGGAGAAGGCAGCATTGTGGAAGTTCTCAGTACTTTACTCAGGGCCTAGCAGCGGCGCCCAGACACATCCAAGAGGCTCTCTGTTGCCCATCTCTCCTGTAGCAGAATTGTGGACAGCTTCCTTTTAAAAAAAACAGAGACCTGCTGGGGCTGGAGGCTCACATCTGTAGTCCCAGCTACTCCAGAGGTTGAGATGTAAGGATCACAGTTTGAAGCCAGCCAGGGATAGTCAAGTTCCTGAGACTCTTATCTCCAAGTAACCATGAGAAATCTGGAAGTGTCCAGACAATCTGACATGGCATCTCTTGATGACAGTTAGTTACACCAAATGATTGACCTAGAACATCTAGGTTAGTGCAAATGTCCCCCATGATGATCACACAATGATGAAATCAACCTACAGTTAACTGATACGTTAATCCTAAGAAACATATCCCTTCTTTCCTGTACACCTTTGTTTCTGATCACTAGTATCTTTGTACCTAGAAACTTCCTTGAGAATGACCTGTATATTACAGGCATTCAGACCATGTTAAGTAGCAGTGTTCCATGTATCCTTGGGATGAGCTTCTTGAGCCTCCACGTAGTCCTAAAGGAAATGACAGCAGTGTGCAGTTACCATGGTGGACAGTTGAGATGAAAGTAGCAATTCAGCAGTGCAGCTCCAGGGATGTGAGTTGTTTTGGTATGGAATAAAAAGGGAAATTCATTCCCAGCTACAAAGCTGTAATTTGGAATACAGCAATAGGAAAAGCAGCATGTAAAAGGCTACTGAAAGGTGAGCGCACTCATGTAGTCAAAATGACATCTCTAGAAAGTATTTAGCAGGAAGACTCCCTTCTGAGTTACTCATCATCAGAGCCACTCGTCAGGTATACTTGATGTAGCCCAACCTGGAAATAGTCATCTGACCAAAGGATCATCAGACTCATGACTACTATGGCTAGTTTTTGCAGTGCTGGGATGGATCCCAGGGCCTTATACATGCTAGTTTAACCTTCTACCCCTGAGCTCCCACACCCTCTCACCCTAGCTATTTCTACAGGGAGCTCAAATATATTAACCGTTCTGGAAGTTTTAGGGACACATCATTAAATAGTCCCTGATTCTTAACTTCCAAAGAAATGGAACCATCACAGTTGTGGATCCTCATGATGATCTTGACCAGGTGTCAGAGCCGGTTGTGATTTTCCCTGCACTAAATTTCTTCCTCCCTGAGTCAGTTCCTCAGGTCATGGCCCAATGGCGTTGGCCTATAAAGACTTGGGGTGGTATCTATGTACATGTGTCTGGCTCTTGCCCATTCTCCTCCATAGGGTCTTTTGGCCATACCCTGGAATATGTTTTTTATATGAGGCCCTCACTACGCCCTTCCACATATCCAGGAGCACTTCTCCTGGGGTGCACTTCATAGATTGAGTTTGCTTGGAACGTAGTAAGAGCATAGTTGTGGAGTTGTACGATTGGGTTGGGATGAGGAAAAAATGGCAGAGGGAGACATGAGAGGCTAGAAAGCATAGTTTCCACAACTGTTTCTACTGGACAAAACAACAGATGTTTCTCTGTGTGCATGTGTACCATATTTTGCCTGATCAGCAGTAGAGTTATAGTACCTGTAGAGGTTCTGCACTGTTCTATTTCAGAGTATACATGGGCATGCTGTGTAGAACCTCTGCCCAGACCTGCTAACACTGTTCCCTTTTTAAAAATGTATTTCTTATTGTCAAGGTGATGTGCAGAGGTGTTCCAGTTATATAAGGTAATAAGTACATTTCTTGTCATTTTTCTCTTACTTTCCCTCCTACCATCCTCCCTTCCAAGCTGTATAGATTATTTCCAACATACTGCCTTGTGAATATTGCTGTTCCATTGATTCTCCTCTTGTCCTTTGTCTCACTCTGTTCTCTTTTCACTGCTGAGATCCTGCAGCAGAGACTGAGGGTAGAACACAGGCTTCTGCCACTTGCCTTCCAGGGCACCTGTGACCTGAGCTGCCACCACACACCAGGGGAAGTGCATACACAGGGGAAGCACTACTATATGCAGTTTAACCAGTTGTAATATTAATACACTTACTAATACAGTGATATTAACTACTTCATCTTTTCTGTCTTTGCTGCCCATAGGAAGATGTTTAGGACATGCTTAGCCTTCTGGTGATTTTCTATGGAAATGTAGGTCTTTGGAAGCACAGTTAGCTCATACATATGTTAATGTGCACTATGTACCTCACATGGTGCATTTGCATATGCTAATGATGTGGGTAGAGTTATTGGGATGCATATCTTCCCTTCTTGCATATATTCTTACCGTGTGAGTCACAATTACTTCAGACAAGCTGCTCTCCTAGCTACAATGCTAATGCTCTTACAGAAGTCTCAGTTCTAAGATAAGTCACTGCCCTGTGACCCACTGGATGGAATCTAACCACCTCTATTTTCCAGACCAACTTCTAGTAGGCTTCTCATTGGTTTCTGCCCATGGGAAACCCTAGCGTGAAGCAAGCAAGACCATCTCTATCCCTTCTCAGCAGTATAGCGTATGGCTGGAGATCAAGCCTCTCACAAAGGCAAGCTGCACCATGCTCCTCATGTGCTGTCTCTTCCCTTCCTCAGAGATCTGAGCACCAGCCACCCAGAGCTATCCACCAGACTCCTAGTCCCAGCTCATGGTACCATCACATCATACTTCCTCTTCTCTCATTCTTAGGATAGGAGATGCTTCTGAAGTTCCTACCCTGGTGATGTCAACATTGCTTGCTTGCTCTTTCTCAGTCCTTTCATTCCTATGATTCTGTGCTGCATCCTCTGGGTTTGCATTATCTAGGTTTGCTTCTCCTTTCCTGAGTCAGTTCTGACATGCTACCAAGTAGATTTTTGTGAAGTCAAACATTGATTTTGCACAAGCCAGGCTTTGTATCACGAGATAAGCCTTTAGATAGAAAGAGCTAAATGTTGTAAAATACTGAATACACAAACCAGCCATGGCCAGACAATATAAACAATTTGAACCACTAGCTGCCCAACCATTCAAGAGGGCCAACTTACTACAGTGAATATCTGCAGTGAATATCTCAGAAATCCACCCCACTATCTCTAGAGACAATTCAACCATCCAAACAGTAGCCCCTGTAAAAACTGCCTAAGCAAACAACCTGATTAGCTGCAAGTTCTCTAATTTTTCTTCCCAATTCCAATTTCGAGCTAGCTTAAAAGCTTCATATTGCCCCCTCCCCACATTACCCACAATAAACCACACAGTAGGCCCCATTTTTAGTGAAGTGATTATAGCTTTTCTACTCCATTAACCTCCAAATAGGACTCAGTCCACTGCCTTCTCTTTTCTGTTCTATGAGCTCCCACTTTGCTACTTGCCTTTGAGTCTTGGCTAAAACGTAAAACATAGTGGCCAATTTTCTTGCTCTACAAGCTCCAAATAAATAGCTCCCACTTGTTCTTATTTGGATGATCTTTGTTGCCATAGTTGAAACCATAATATTTATGGCCAAGTTCATGGAACAGAGATGAGTGTGAGTGAAGCTGTAATTATTTTCCCCGTGAAAAGATCAGAGTTGCAATGGAGTGACATGAGTAGGCAGTAGACAATGGGCAACATCCTATCTTTGCTCATTCTAAGGCAAACCTACTGAGGGATATACTGAAAATTCTAGGTGCCTTTGGTTTGACTACTTTCTGTTTTGCCAGGAAGTAGCCTTGTAGCCCTACCTAGGCAGCTGCAAGTTTCAGAGTGGAGTCCTATATCCAAGATGGCGACTGTTAAAGTTCATTGTGAACCTAACAGAAGTTCCTTAAGGAAGCCTCTTTCTTCTGGTGGAGGTAGTAATGGAAGTACAAAGTAGCACTATCCTGTGGAGCCCAGGAATCTTTAGGGTGAGTCACCGGGGCATGGACATCAGTGCAGACAGTACCAAGGTCAGGATAGATGAGCTGTAGTGGCCAGCAGACTACTACTCTGATACCTTCTGATGCCTACACACATTACCCCAGGAGCATAATCTACCCAGGGTCAGCAGAAAAGAAAACAAGGACCAGTAAGTATCACGAGTTAGCTTCAATTTCAATTTCAGTGAGTTCTATTTTCATTCACAGGTACAATGTGTTTTAGTATTGTTTACTCTCTGAAATTTTCTTTTTCTACCTCCATTCTTCCAAACATTCCCACAGCTCCACAATTATACACATGTTCTCTTTTCTCTCTCCCCTACCTCTGTTTTCTCTCTCTAGGTATACGTGGGTGAGTACATAAATGCAGGTGTCTGAATATGAGTGTCATGTCTCTCATGTCTGGCCTCTACAATGAGAGAAAACATAAAACCTTTGTCCTTCGGAATCTGGCATACTTTGCTTGACATGATGATGTACAGACTCATTCATTTCCTAGTATATCCTAATAATAATAATAATAATGACTTATTTCTTTCTTATTTATATCCCCTTTATTTTTTCACTTGTATTATTGCTCTGGCTAGAAACTTCTAGTACTCTATTGAGTGGGAAAAGTGGCCATTTTTGTCTTGTTCTTGACTGCAAATGATTCATTTTTCTCTATTTACTATGACGCTAGCTATAGGTCTCTCATATATAGCCTTTATTATGATGAGATACACTCATTTTATTCCTAGTTTCTTCAGAGCTTTATCATAAAAGGATGTTTAGTTTTGTCAAAGGCTTGTTCTACATGAATTGAGATAATCATGATTCTTTGTGTTTATGTGCTGTATGGCATTTATTCACTTACATATGTTGATCTAGCCTTAAAACCAACTTGATCATGGTATATACTAGTTTTTATGTGTAATTGAATTTTATTGAAAATTTTTGTGTCTATGTTCATCAAAGAGATTAGTCTATAATTTTTTTTGGTCAGTTGTGGAACTTGAACTCGGAATCTGGGCATTATCTCTGAGCTCTTTTTGCTAGTATCCTACCACTCTGAGCCACAGCTCCACCTCTGGTTTTCTTGTGGTTAATTGGAGATGAGAGTCTCAGAAACTTTCTTGCCCAGGTTTGTTTGAACCATGATCCTCAGATCTCAGCCTCCTGGGTAGCTAGGACTACAAGAGTGAGCCATCAGGGCCTGGCTCTATTCTTTAATACTTTTGTGTGTGTTGGTCCAGGGCTGGTTTTTAGAATGGGTGTGATACAGGCTTCATAGAGTAAGTTTGATAGTGTTCTTTCATTTTCTACTTTATGGAAAAAAAATTTCTATTTTATGGAGAACTGTTAGTTTTTTCAGAGGTCTAATAGAATTTAGCTGTGAATCTCTCAGGATATAGGCTTTTCTTTGTTGGGAGAAAATTACAACTTCTTTCTCATTGCTTGTTTATATATAAAATTGAATGGTGAGTTCAGTGCATCTAGAAATGTTTCCATTTCTTCTAGAATATCCAGTTATTTGAACACGGGTTTTCAAAAATATTTCCTCATGATCTTCTAGATTCTACTGGTTGTTATTATATCCCCATTTGGATCTCTAATTTTGTTTATGTCTTTTCCCTCTTTATTTTGGTCAGATTGGTTAGAAATTTATCAATATCATTTATCTTTTCAAAGACTGGTTTTTTTGTATTTTTTAGTCTCTAGTTCATTGATTTCTGCCTGGATCTTTGTTATTTCTTTCCATCTGCTAAATTTGGATTTGACTAGTTCTTGTTTTTGTACAAAGGTGTACCAGTAGGCTATTTTGGGGGGAACTATTTTGTGATGTAAATGTTCAGCTATAAACTTTCCTCTTAATAGTCTTTTCTGTGTCCCAAAGATTTTGGCAGGTTATCTCATTTTTTTCATTACATTCTAGGAAGTTTTGGATTTTCCCACTTACTTCTTCAATGACCCACGCATTCAACAATATGTTGTTTAGTCTCAGTGTATTTGGGGATTTTTCTGAACTCCTTTTTGTTATTGAATTCTAGTTTTATTCCATTGTAATTTGGTAGAAATTAGGGAGTTATTTCAATTTTCTTATATTTGTAAGACTTGCTTCCTATCCTAAAATATCTAGTTTAGAGAAATTTCCATGTGCTAGGGAGAATGTTTATTGTGTAGCAGTTGGTTGAATAACTTTATCTTATGGTCCTTATTAGTGAGAGTAAACTTTTAATTCTCCCTCTCTCGTTTATTCCATTGTAATCTAATAGAGTACAGAATTAGTAGTGTTAAAGAGGTTGGATGCACCAATGTTTGGCATATAGATATTAGCAATCGTTATTTCCTCCTGATTTTTTTTATTAGTATGGAATTATCTTTGTTTCTTCTGCTTTTGGTTTGAAGTCCACTTTATCACTTAATCAGATATGAATATAGCTTTTGATACCTGCTTTCAGGGTTTATATTTTTGGTAGATCTTTTTCCACCCTTTTACTCTAAACCAATATTTCTTTTTGTCAGTAAGATGTGCTTCTTGTAGACAACAAAGAGTTGGGTCATGATTGTTAATACAGGTCAGCATTTCATGTTTTTTTGCTTGGAGAATTGAGACCTTTAATGTTCAATGTTATTGAAACATATACAGAACTCTATTTCATTATTTTTATAGGGTTTGGTTCTTTCCTACTTTTTATTTTCTTATCTGCCCATCTGGTGGAATTTTTTCTCTGATTTTTATGGTAATGTTTATCTTTCTCTTCTGTGTGAAGGATACCCTTGAGTATCTTCTATAGTTCTGCCTAAGGGTCATAAATTACATACATTTTTGTTTATAATGGGAAAATCATATTTGTCACTAAGTTATAAAAGTTCACTTTGCTGGACAAATTAATCTAAGTTGACATTTATTTACTTTCAGCATTCCAAATACATAATTTCATGCCCTCCTTGTGCTGTTCTGGTGGGAAATCTGTTCTCTGATGGGCTTTACCATTGTATGTGACTTGTTGCTTCTCTTTTATACCTTCCAATATTCTGTCATTCTGCTCATTCAATATTTTAAATATACAATATGTAATATATATTATAATTATATATTTTAATGTGTCTTACCAAAGTTCTTTTCTGATGTTTAGTGTTCTAAAAAAAAATATATATATATATATATATATATATATATATATATATATATATATGACAATTTGTTTTCCAAGATTTGGGAAATTTTCTTTTGCTATTTACTAAGTGTTTTTGTTTTTGTTTTTATTTTGTTAGTCATGGGGCCTGAACTCTGGGGCCTGGGCATTGTCCCTCAGCTCTTCTGCTCAAGGCTAGCACTCTACCATTTGAACTATAGCGCCACTTCCAGCTTTTTCTACTTATGTGGTGCTGAGGAATCGAACCCATAGCCTCATGCATGCAAGGCAAGCACTCTACCACTGAGCCACCTTCCCAGCCTTAAACATGCTTTTTAATCAAGCAGAGCTTATACCTTTTCCAATGTTTTGTGTGCTCTGCTCTTACTGCATTTTTTCCTACTTTATTATTTGTTCTAACACTTCTATCTTGTCCTCAGTTCCTGATACTTTATCTTTAACCTGATATACTGTACTGAAGAGACTTTCCAAAGTTTTAAAATTGACTTTTTGAGCTATTCATTTCAAGAATTTCAGTTTGATTCTTTCTCAGGATTTCTGTCCCTTTACAGAATTCCTTTTATACATTCTGCATTATTTCCCTTACTTTGTTTATATTTCCTTTGAGTTCTTTCACATATTTATTTGTATTCTATTTGAGCTCATTCTTGTTTTGATACATATCCTTTTACATTTCATTGATCATTGTTCTTCTGACTTGCTTTTGAGTTCTTTTTGGGTTTTCTTCTTCACTATCCTTAGTATCCATTACTGTGTGGTTCTTGGACTTTAGAGGTATGAGATCTTGATTTTTCATATTTCTTGTGTTCTTGCATTGAGATTTGTACATCTGAGGCTAGTTCATTGCTTGCAAGTCTTAATCACCTATAGTCTTGCAGCTGAAGTGTTTTTAATGTTTAAATAGGTCTTTGTAGTGGGAAGGATGCAATGCAGTTCCTCTTCTCTGGACTGGGAGACAGATCAGCATCCAAACTTTACCTATGTGCTCAGATTGCTAGTTGTGGTGCCCAGGACCACTCCTGAAGTGGAGACTAGCTAGCACCTCTTGTACTTTCTTATGCATGGGTTGGTGAATTGAGAACAGGATGGGTCAAGAGACAGTTGCCCCACATCTGTGCTGTTCCCAACTTAGAACTTTTCCTTCTTGTTGTACTAAAAACTACTGCTGATTGTGAAGTGCTTTTTAGTGCATGTGCCAGCCAAATTCTATTAGGCCTTCTAGTTTGTACTGCTGTGGCAACACAAACACAGTACTGTTCCACAGTAATTCTCAGGCAATGAGACCTGCTCAAGTCTCATTCAGAGATACAGTCTTAAGGACTTTTCTGCCTTGGCTAGCTTCAAATCTTGATCCTCAGGATCTCAGTCTCCGGAGTAGCTAACATTACAGACGTGAGCCTCTAGCACATAGCTCTAGCCTTCCAATTTTCACTTTAGGGAGGGAACATTAATAACTACCAGGTTCAGCATTGATATAAATTAATTGCTTAGAAATTGTTGCATAGTGAACGGTCCACAACTGATTCTCTTTTAGTTGTTGCAAAATTTCAGATACTGGTTATATAACAATAATACATAATAGGATTTAGATAGTGGAATTTTATTACTAGACAGATCCTTGAGTACCATCTAGAACTATCATTTTGTATTATAGATTAAAAGACAAGACTCACAAAGAATAATTGCCCAAAGTAATGTAGATATTTAAATTTTAAATACTAGCAAAGTAACTAAACCAGGTTTTGAGTACTACTATTAGATTTCTATGTCTAGTAGGCCACTTTCTACCCAGTAATTGTGAAACCTTGAGTTCAAAACCTGGCATACTGGCAAAAAATGTCCAAGTGACTTTAGAGAATCTGACTCCCATTTTTTTCTCCTCTCCAACAGATGCACTAGTACTTACATTGACCTCTGTTTGCATAGTATTTTTAAAACATGAAATTAGAATACAATTTCTATGCAGTACATTGAGTCACTCCATTTTTGAACCTTAAAATTGAGAGTCATACTATCTGTGTCAATGATTTTCTGTAATTATATGGTTTTTGCCTTGGAGTTTTAATAACAAAGTTAAGGCAAAAAATTTTATGTGATTATGATATTTTTAGCATGAAATTCATGTAGATTTGAAAAGTTGCCTTTAAAACTGTGTTAAAATTTGGATCTCAGAGATTTATTTTTGTTAAAATGCATTCTGTATCTATTCCATGGTTGAATTAAATCATGGCACTCCTTCTGGGTGCTGGAGTCTCACTCCTGAGATTTGAGGATAGCTGCTCAAAACGAGCCCAGAAAAGTCCAGGACATTCTTATCTCAAGTTAACCAGCAAAAAGACGAAAGTAGAGCTTTGGTTCAAATGTTAAGAGTGCCAGCATTGAGTGAAAAAGCTTAGGGACAGTGTCCATGCTCTCAGTTCAATCCCTAGTACCTGCCTAAAAAGTGGAAGTCCTTTTTAAGGTGTCCTTTGTGGAAAATATGGAAAGAAATGTATGAAGACAATTATTTTTGGTTATTTTGTGAGCTATATGTATTTCTAAACATTTACTTATATGCTTGCACAAAAGACACTTACTTGATTTTTAAATTTTATACTAAATTTTACAGAAAAAAGCATAACATGCTATAAAACATTCACTGAACCTCTGGCTAAAAGGCAATGTAACTTTGAAAAAAATGTTATGTTAAATGGGAGAATATAGGCATCAAGATGAGTTGCTTGCCTCTGCTTATGATCATGCCACGGGGCAATAGAAATGTTTATTTCAGGGGTGTTTGTAGGGGTTGTGTGCTGGGGAATCAAACAAAGAGCCTTATGTAACCTAGACTATTACTCTACCATGGAGTTACATCCTGAACCCCTGGCTTTCTTGAGACAAGGTTATTACTATGTGGCTTCAAACTCATGATCCCTCTGTCTTCTACTCCCCAGTGTTGGGATTACAAGTGTGTGTTACCATGCTCAGTCAAAATTCCCTTTATAGCTCTAAGGTCTCCAAAAGACTTCTTCTAAATACTAAGCTTTGCATCTAAACTCCACCAAGCACATTGACTCATACCTGTAATCCTAACTACTCAGGAGGCTGAGACTTGCAGGAGAATGGTTCAAAGCCAGTCTAGGCAGAAAAGTCTGAAGGACCCTACCTCTAATTAACCAACAAGATGCCAGACTGAAGGTGTGGCTCAACTGGTAGAGTGACACCTGTGATGAAGAAAGCTAAGAGGACAGCACAAGACCTAGTACTAGCACACACACACAAAGATTTGCACCCAAGGATATGTCTCCATTATTCAGTTTTCAAACTATGGGCATTATGGCATGTGACTTTTTTCTAAGTCAGTTAGACTGGAGTAAGGAAAGCAAGATTTGACTTGATCCTTCCTCAAATCTGGTCCCGTGAATCTAAGTTTCAGCAGCAGATTTTTCTGATATTAGTAAGAATAAATTTGGCAGTTACTAAACTTCCATCTCACTCAAATTAAAAAAAAAAACCTCTACAAATACACATTCCAAAAAAGAAAGCATTAACAATGTGGTGGTCACTCATAAACAAAATGCTGTTGCTTGTGTGAATTAATGTATTGCAGAGGTATCCTTAAACTTAAACACAGAACCCTTGCTTTTGTAATAGAGTTTGAACTCAAGTTCTCATAATTGCTAGCTAGGCAATCTACCACTTGAGCCACACTGCTGTCCTTTTTACTTCAGTTATCATTCAGGTAGTCTCATGTTTTTGCCCAGGTCCATGATCCCCCCGTGTCTCTCAAACAGCTGGGAATACAAGCATGTAACACCACACTCAGCTATTGAGATATCTCACTTTTTGCCCAGGCTGCCCTCAGTTATTCTTCTGATCTCTATCTCTGGAGCAACTGGGATTACAGGCTTGAGCCACTACACCTGTCCCCCAACCCCGAGAGAATTATCTTTGATAAAGCTATTTTAAAACATAATGTACCACTTTAAAAAAATTGGCTTTTAAAAAAGAATAAACAGTTCAGAGAATGTGCCATTGCTTTGGCAGAGGATCTGAAACCTGAGAACATGTCATCTCCTCCTTCTTTTACTTCTTCTTTTTAAAAAACATATTGGTTGCCCTCTGCAGACTACCCCATGGAGGTCATTGTGTCAAGATCGATTTCTGTGCAATTAGTCACCCCAAGAGCATGTGTGAGCGAACATCTTACCTTTCCAAGCATTAGGCATCTGCAGTTTCCTGGAAGACAAGTCCCAGGTCCCTGCTTAGAATCTGCTCAGTGCAGATTGGCTCTGAGTGCAGGCAGCCATTTCCCAGGGGCCATAGTACTGATTTCTTACCCTTTACACACTCATTCTCCTTGCCATACCACCACCCTCATGTACATGCATGAGCGCCAATATGCTGTACCACAGAAAATGAGGACCCAGTTGTAGAAGATGCTTCTGAAGTCCTATAACCAGGCAGTATCTCAGGTCCTTCTCCAGGGTGGCCTGGAAGGTGCTACAGAACACTACACTCCATCCTTTGCAGAATTGATATGATTCTTGAATTTGTCGTGTCTTTATAAATGGCAGGAGAGCCACAGGGCAGCCATTCTGATATTCAGGGTGGTATCTGCACTGATATTTACTGGTACCCATAGGAGGGAAAAGCAGGTGACTGCAGGCAAGTGGCAAGCCTTTGCTGAGGAAGAAGAAAGGTAGCTTTCAGAAAGTGTGATTCTGTTGTGGAGAGTTTCCTTCTCTTGAGGATGAATGAGAGGCCTCCACACCCGAGGTGTTGCAAGACTGTGGGAGGAGAAAGAGATGCTGGAAACGCTAAGCTGAGGCCCCTTTTCAGAGTGATGAGCAGCTCCTTCAAGTGGTTCTGAGGAAGAGCTCTGTCTCCTGCAGGAAGTGGAGAATTTCTCTAGATCCAAGACCAAACTGTACCTGGCGGCAGTGATGTGCTGGGGTCTGTGTGTGGTTGGTCTCCCAGTGGTTCAGTGTCCTGAGAAGGAGGAGGTGGGACTTTTATTATGGAACTTGTGATGTCACAAGGACTCCACCCTTGTGAATGCAGCCCAGGCTTGCTGAGCAGGTTGGGCCTTGAAGGAGTGGGGGAGTTCTCACCAGGGTAAGTTGTTGTAAAACAAGGCCACCCCACACATGTGGCCCCTTCTACATCTGGCCCTTTGACTTTCTGCTTCTGTCATGTTGTGTTACAATGCCATTTGGACCCTGCAGCCACCTGAAATACTTATAAAGTGTCTGGCTTTGGGTAATTTGTAATAGCAACACAACACGAACTAATATACAGAATCACTTCCAGCCCTCCCCACCTAGGCTTCACCTGCCTGCGTAGCGGATCCCTCAAAGCAGGATCTCCACTAGTGGCTTTCTGGGTAGCAGCAGGCCTAGTCCACAACTTCAGTAGCTGGCTTAATGGTTGTTTCATTGTTCAAACATAATGTCTTTCTGTCAAGTGAATGCTAATGTTTAAGGTGGGTATCTGTACTGATACGTTCAAGGGACAATTCTGAAAAAAGAAGTCAAAGAGGTCTGTCTCCATCTTTGTGCAAAGAACTTCAATACCTCTTCAGATCTGCCCTAGTTCTAGTGAGGCCTCATTTGTGTATAGAATCTCCACTCTCCAGCTAGACAGCCGGAGACCGGGTGAGGCAGGCACAGGGCTGGCCCTGCAGAGTTGTGAGGTGCGAGGGAGAGAAGATGAGCAGATTCAGGGCATGATTTAGGAGGAACTGGTCCTGGTGCCTGTCCCTGACTGAAGGGAGCCGTCAGAGTTTCCCTGAGGAGGAAGCCCAACTGAGAAATGAGACACTCATTTTTCTGGGACCCAGACAGGTCCCAGATCCCTCCATTCTCAGGTGACAAGGCCCTCCTAGCACTGTCCCCAGACTTCCAACCTCAGCCACACAGACACATTTGACTGGAATCAAAAGAGTAGATGACATAGTAAACTTCAGAGACTGTTAGGCTTTTCTTTCTTTTCCTTCCTTCCTTCTTTCCTTCCTTCCTTCCTTCCTTCCTTCCTTCCTTCCTTTCTTCCCTCTCCTTCCCTCCTTCCTTCCTTCCTTCCTTCCTTCCTTCCTTCCTTCCTTCCTTCCTTCCTTTCTTCCCTCTCCTTCCCTCCCTCCTTCCTTCCTTCCTTCCTTCCTTCCTTCCTTCCTTCCTTCCTTCCTGCCTTCCTTCCTTCCTTTCTTCCCTCTCCTTCCCTCCCTCCTTCCTTCCTTCCTTCCTTCCTTCCTTCCTTCCTTCCTTCCTTCCTTCCTGCCTTCCTGCCTTCCTGCCTTCCTGCCTTCCTGCCTTCCGTTAATTAGATATAAGGGTCTCATGGACTTTCCTGCCCAGGATGACTTTAAACCTCTTTCCTCTGATTTTAGCCTCCCAAGTAGCTAGCAATACAGGCCTGAGCCTTTTTTTCCTCTTCACAGGATGATCTCTAGTCCTGTGCATACTCTAGCAACTGACATGATTTCATTCTTCTTTATCATGTTTTAACTTTTCTTCTCCTTTATGGCTGAATAGATCATGTTTTTAATCACTAAAAGTTTTGGGGAGGGGAACTTTTCAGGAAAAAAAAAACTGGAAAAAATACAATGTACCAGAGTAAACACCTCTCAAGAAAAACTAAGGGTACACTAAATGATCTAGGAAACCACTTATCCTGAAAGGCAGGAGGACCACACCAGGAAATGCAGGCTAGGTCTGGGGGAATAGAATTTCTAGCTCTGCTCAGAATGCTTTCATTGTGATGTCAAGAGCAGCTCACCTGTTTGGCCTTATTTCTGCCATGCCCCTGTCCCACAGGTGACCTGCTGATGGTAAGGAGCGGAACTCCCAGTCTTCTGTAATAAGCTCAGTTGCACCCACAGGAGATAGTACAGTCAGCCATTCATCACAAATGTAGAACTGAGAATCTTCCAGAATCTTCTGGAAACCTGCCCTAACCAACATAATATTTTTTTAAAGAAAGCTGCTTTTCATAGCTTGTGAAATTAGTGCTTTCTATGTGATCTTAAAGAAGTTTCTAAGCTCCCTGAGACCCAATTTTTAAATCTACAAAGTACCTCAGAGAGAATTAGGATTAGACGAGACATGCAGAGTGCTTTATCTAAGGGCCAGGGAAGTTTTTAATACCTCATAGTATACAAATATTAATTTTTGCATAGTATTTTTGTGATACTAGGGTTTGAACTTGGACTTGTGCTTACCAAGTAGGCACACTACCATTTGAGCCACTTGTCCAGCCCTTTTTGCTTTATTTTTTCTTCTTTTTTATTATTTTTTATTTTATTGTATAGATCCTGTACAGAGGGGTTACAGCTACATGAGTAAGGTAATGAGCACATTTCTTGTCGAGCACTGTTACTCCCTCTTTTGTTGTTTTCCTACTATCCCTTGAGCTTGTTGCCTGAATTGGCCTCAGATCTCAAACCTCTTTTTTTTTTTTTTTGGTTGGTTGTGGGACTTGAACTCTGGGCCTGGGCGCTGTCCCTCAGCTCTTCAGCTCAAGCTCTACCGCTTGAGCCACAGCGCTATTTCCTCAAACCTCTTATATATGCTTCAAAAGCAACTAGGATCTTAAAGTCATTTACTTCCACATCTGGTCCATAGAGTATTTTTAGAGTAGTTCTAGGTTCACAGCAAAACTGAGCAGAAGGTACTGAGATTTCCCATGTATCCCCCTGCCCTCACATACACACAGACCCTTCCCACCATCAGCATCCCTGTCAGAGTGGTCCATGTATTATAGCTGATGAAGTGACATTGGCTACCTTATCACCCTTGGTCCATAGTTTACACCATGGTTCGTGATCTATGGACTGAGCAAATGTGCAATCACAGGATTCTCCCACTGTAATATCATGCTGTTTCACTGTCTTAAGCATCTTCATCTCTCCCTTTCCACTTTACTCTGATAACCACTGGTCTTTTTACCATTCCACTGTTTTGCCTTTTCCAGAATGCCCTGTAGTTGGACTAATGTAGTAGGTAATCTCTTCATTTAGGCTTATTTTACTTACTATTAATGCACTTAAGTTTTCTCCCTTTTTGTTTTTTGTTTTTGTTTTTGGTACCAGTACTAGGGCTTGAACTCAGGGCCTTGAATCTTACTTGTTTTTTTTCACTCAAGTCTGGCACTCTACCTCTTGAGCCACAGCTCCACTTTTGACTTTGTTGGTTTGTTGAAGATAAGATTCTCACAGAATTTTTGGCTTGGGTTGTCTTTGAATTGTGATTCTCAGATCTCAGCTTCCTGAGTAGTTAGGATTCAAGGCATGAACCACAGTGTCTGGAAGTTTATTATTTTTTATAACTCTATAACTCATTTATTTGGGCACAGAATAATATCCACTGTCTACTGTTACAGTTTCTTTACCCAGCTCTTTCATTTATTGTTGTTGTTACTATTACTACTATAACCTTGCCCTTGCTAGGCTTTTGTTCAACCTCTTGACCTATGCCTTCAGCCCTGTTTTTCACTTGTTATTTTTGGATCACAGACTCATTTCCTCCCTGGTGTGCAATGGAACTATGATCTGCTTCCTTTAATCTTCCCATAGTTACAAGGACATAGCAGTGTACTGGCCTTACCTGGTCATCTGTGCACGGTATTCTACCTCAGACCAGACCCAGCATGGAGGTTCAAGGCAGAAGCTTTGGAGTAAGGTTGAACTCCTCAACTGCATGGCCTTAGAGAAGCCCTCTAGCATCTCTGTACTTCCATGTCTCTATCCATAAACAAGGGATATTTTTGAGAATCAAATAAGCTAGGTGTGTGTGTAAATACATATATACACACATATATACACATATATGCAATATAGTATATATATGTACAATATTAGAAAGATGAGCTGCTTATTTCAAAGTAGGGTAGGTCTAGGGGGAATTAGAGGAGCAAAGAGTTGGGGAAGTCAATTATTCCTCTTTCAGCCCCCTTTACCTGAATTTCTAACTTTCCTTCCTCCTCATGCCTCTGCCCTCTGTGACCTTGTCAGGAGCATTGCCAGATGTCTTCCACCATCCCCTTTCCTCCTCTGAGAGGGAGGGAAGCTCTTCCCACTCATCCCAAGACCCATTTCCATTTGAAACAGAAAGTAACTCTTCTAGTCTTTTTTACCCTAAAGGTTCCTTACTACCATCTTCTCATGACTTTTGTTGTAAGGTTGTAGGTAGACAACAGCATTAGATCCCATTGAAATTTGTGGCCTGTGCACATATTGCTACCTGATACTGCTTTCCCTTCTCTTCCTTAAGGAAAAGACTAGATAGTAACAATAATACGAGTGTGAGCAACTTCTGTATGTGTGTATATGTGTGTGTAGGGGGTGCCTGTCCTGGGGCTTGGACTCAGGGCCTGGGCACTGTTCCTGGACTACATTTGCTCAAGGTTAGCACTCTACCACTTGAGCCACAATGCTACTTCTGGCTTTTTCTGAGTAGTTAATTGGAGATAAGAGTCTCACAGACTTTTCTGCCCAGGCTGACTTTGAACCATGATCCTCAGATCTCAGCCTCCTGAGTAGCTAAGATTACAGGTGTGAGCCACCACCTGGTTGTAAACAACTTTCATTTCAAGAGTGACTACATCTTAGTTATTGGTGATATCTGTGTTTCCAGTTAAAATGAACCAAATCCTCAATGAATCCTGAGATAGCGCAGGCTCTGAGGAGACCACGCAGGTCCCCAGTGTCTGTCACAACCTAAATCCTCTTCCTTGATTCTTTTGGCACAAAAATAACATTGTGCCCATGACATTGGCTTTGATGCATGATCCCTGTGACACCCCCATTTTCCAGTCACTTGAATACTTACACTTTACTTGGTCTAACCATACCAGACTCGAGCACCTAGCTTGGGAGTCATTTGTGAAATTCAGCCCAGTTTAGACTGGAGCCAAGATAGTGTCCTTTCCAAAGCTGGAATTTTCCTTCTGGTGGGACTGGGCAAACTATCAAGGAAGGTTCCTTTCTGCTATCCCTTTCTGTGTTCTTTTTCCCTCTGATCTCCCTTCATTCCTGCCCCATCCCTGGGTCCTGAATCTCTCTCCATCTTTCAGGAATCACTCTTTTTCCTGCTGTGTGCTTGGCCCTCAAGATAGACACTCTATAGCTGATTCTTAGGATGTCACAGGCAAAAGAGGTCATCCAATTCAACCTTCTTGCTTAGCAAATGGGAAAATTAAGTCTTAGAGACATTAAAGGAAGCCACAATTACACAACTTGTCAGAACCAAGGCTGGGACCAGAGCCCAGCCTCCTGAACCTTGAGGCAATTGTTCTTTGCCAACACATGTTTCATGCTGATGCCCAAGAATTCCATCTTCCTCTTGGCAATATCCCACTCAATCTCTGCTTTTCTGCTTGCTTCCCCATCTCAGAATCAGAGATCCCCACTTTTATTTCCTTCTCACTCCTCAATCACAAGGTTCTGGAGCAGTTTATGAACTCTGCTGTGAGCAGGTATATTGTTAAGGCCCCAGCTTTCTAGATGCTTATGGGAGACACAAGAGACTATGTTCTCATCTGAATTTCCCACTTAATTTTCACAACCATTGTATGTGGAAGGTGGATAACTAGCCTTTTACAGATGAGGAAGCTGATCTTTGAAGAAAGTAAAGAACAGAGCTGGGATTTTGAGCAGTGATCACCTAGCTCTAGTGTCACTAAGCCAAGTACTTATTGTTTGTTTCATTGCTCTTTGGTAGCACTGGTGTTATTGTAAGGAAACTCAGCTGCAAGAAGAAGCCACCACTTAAGAGGCCAAATTATGAGTCTTTATTGCAGATCTAGAGGACTGCTGGTGGACTCATGTCTCAAAGACCAGCAGCGCTGAATGCAGCTAGCACAAAACTTATATAGGCCAAGACCATTTACAAGGGTGTGGAATCAAACCCAACAAAAGTGTTATACGTGAGCAAAGCAAACCAGATGAGGACACTTAAACCTAATAGAAGCAAACCATCTAGGCAAACAATCAGGGGAAAACAAGGGCCAAGTATCTAGAGACCCAGTCCCTTTACTTCATTCCCCACTGGTTTTATATACATGAAATCAAAGGGCCTAGACTGCATTTTGGGGCCTTAGAAGAGGGGAAAGATCAGGGCCAGAAGTCTGAGCTTCAGCAGATCTGCAGTGTTTTGTGTCTTCCATCCTGAATCAGCAGGCTTCAGTTGTATGTGAGGGAGCCGGACAGGGATCTCATCTACCTTCACCATGGTGGGGGTAGTCAGAATAATTATGCAGGGTCCCTTCCAGGCAAGAGTGAACTTGGGGCCTTGTGCTAGCTAGGTAAACAGTATACCACTCTAGTCATGCCCCTACCCCTTTTTGCTTTAGTTAATTTAAGGATACAGTCTTATGCTTTTGCCCAAGCTAGCATGGACTGTGATCCTCCTATTTACCTTTCCCGCATAGCTGGGATAAGAGGTGCATACTACACTCAGCTACTGATTCACATGGCACTTTATTCCCAACCTGAGCTTGAACCATGTTCCTCATAATCTTTGCTTCCTGAGTAGCTGGGACTCCAGTTGTAAGCCACTGAACCTGCCCTTAGTTTTTGTCTTTGTAGTGGTGGGGATGGATCCCAGAGCCTCATATATGCTAGCTGAATGCTGTACCACCAACTACTTCACAGCCCTAGACTTGGGATACTTCAGGCAGGGGCCTAGACTGAACACTCCAACACCACCCATCACCCAGGGAACTTGCTAGTAATTTGTTAGTCCTGACCCAGACTTACTGAACCAGAAGCCCTAGGGTGTTAGCACTCTGATCTCTATAAGTCCTTACCCATGTGCCTCCCATGCACACTAATGCCAGGAACCACTGCCTAAAAGCAGATGGCTGCCCCTCTGGGGTACTTGCCATGCTCCAAGAACATCAGACTTCATCAGCTGAACAAAGCTGCACGTTCCTCTTCCTACATGACAGAGAAACATGCAAAAAAAAGGAAAGAGACTGCGTCTGGCCAACCTCTGACACCCTCCCCACAAGTAATTCTTTCTACTCATTAGGTACCAGTCTCTCTTGCAGGCCCTGGGCCAGACCTGAAGAGAAATAGCTAGGGCCCTAAAATAAATGAAAGCTACCACTTTTCAAACAGATCAATAATGTTCTATGCTTTGGCACAAACCTTCTAAGGCACTTCTTTAACAAGGCCAAGAAATCCTCTATTCTCCATCTTAAACAGTACAGTGTGTATCCATTGTCTGGGCAGCGGAGGTCAACATCATCACAAGGGTGGGGCATGATCAGAGTTTGCTGCTGGCCTTCGTATCATGGCTTGAAGACGGGAAATCTCTTGAGGCATTTGTTATGCCGGTGTTTTAGTTGGCACATCTGTGGCTGAGATCCCAGCCGAAGAGAGCCAGCTCCATGCACAGAAAATCCTAACAGCTGCTCAACTAGAGGAAAGGAGCAGAGATGTTCACTTCATTAATAAGTCAGGTGTGCAGAGAACTTGAGGAAAAGCAGCCTTATTTAGTCCACAGAAGGCTGAAAATAGATTTTTTTTTGGACAGATGAGCAAATTCCAGTTTCTCCTTTTCTCATAGCCTCTGTCCCATCCCTTACACATTGTAGAAATACCTTCTGCAAGGCTACAGTGAGAAATTGATGAAGGGAAATTGTTTAGAAAACTGATTTTTGGAAAAATTTTAAACTATATGGTAGAGATCTAGCAGAGGCCTTTTCCTGGTTTTGCCCAATATTCTGTGCACATAGTAGGTGCACAATGAATGAGACATACTGATTACTGTAATGACTTCTGTCCTGTTGATTGACAAGGCAAGAGCTTGCTAGCTGTTTGGATTCTGTCTATAGGACAGAAGTTCTATTCATTCATGTCTCCATTACTTCTTCGTTCATTATTCATTCCTCTGAAACAGGCATGGGCTAGAAAATGCAAATGAAAAGATACCTCAGAATCTTCCCCCCCTCCCCCTCCGCTTTAACTTCCAAGAACTGATCATCTAGAGAGGGAAGGCAGCAGGAAACCTGGCACCATGGGGGGCAAGGAGAGTAACCAGGGCCATCTGTCTAGCGCCTCACAGTCTCTGGGCACATTTGTGTGTCTCACTCGATCCTGATGACATCTTGCAAAGGAGGCAGGCAGTCAAGACTGTCCTGAGGGTTTGAAAGAAAAGAGCACATGGAGGGCTTTCCCTAATAAAAGACAACCTGTCTGGGTGAAACTTCTCCAGCATTGTAGACAGACTGTGATGATGGAATTTAGCTTTCTGCTTTTTGCTGTCTCTCTGTACCTTCCCCCCCCCCAAAGCTTCCTGCTAAGGAGCAGGTCCAGAAGATGCCAACTGGTATCAAATGTGTCTGCTGATGAGGACCACAAAGCATGCCAACAGCCTGGAGAAGGGAAGGAGGATCTGCTTCCAAAATAGACTCAGTGAGGGCTCGGCAAGGATGGCAGGGCCTCCAGCAAAGGAGATGAGAATGGGAGGGTGGAGAAGGGGAAAAGAGAGCCTAGGGGGGCTCGGATTCCTTGGAAGTCTCAGGGGATGCAGGAGTTGAGACCTTGAGAGCATTCTAAGCAGTATCTGTCTTTTCAGGGGATGTACTGACTCATTTGCCAGAGCCTGTAAGCACATACTGGGTTTGAATGATGAGCCCTTGCAAAGAGGTGATTTCGGAATAATAAAGGGGCAAAGGGGCACATATTGCACTCATCCCTCTTGGGCTGATCCTCTTGGGCTGAGTGCAATATGTGCCCCTTTGCCCCTTCTCTTCCGCCCAGTGGGATGGAGGGGTCCTTTATTCCTTCCTTCTACTTCTACTTTGTATAATGCCCAAAGAAGCACTCACATGTACTCAGCACCTTGTAATTAGAAGATATCCCTTCCCACATGATCTCAGTGGCTCTTCAGAGTCCAGGCTAAGAGATGTCTATTATCTACATTTGGGGAATGAGTAGACCCTAGTCACACAGCTGCAAAGCCCTATAGGACTCATTTCCAAGAAGACCAAACTGAGTTCAAACTTCAGTAGCTTCAGTGAGCCTGAAGAGAAAGGGTCACTGTGGATCAGCCTGATGCTCCAAGCTGGGAAACATATATGAGAAAGGAAATGAGACATACACAGTCATCCTGCTTGGTATCTTGTTGTCCTCTAAAAATGTGCCTCTTTGTGCTTTCTTTGTTAACGGCATTTTGTTTGAATTAAACATCTGTTTTGTTCTGGGTACTGTTTCACACTCAGGTTTTCTGATGCCAAGGCTAGTGAATTTTTCATTTAGGCACAGCTGCCTTCACCCATTGCTCAGCTCTTTATGTTTCCCTTGCCCAAGATCTCATGCAATGAAGAACATGAAGTCTGTTCCAGGTCCTTGCACACAAGCAGGTGGGATGGATCTTTGGGGAACCATCATAGAGACAGCTCATTGGCAAGTGAACGTGCTAGACAATAAACTCAGGCAAGCAGACATTTCCCATGTTTGCCTCTGGGGTCAGCCACTGTCACAGTCTTGGTAAAGCAGCCTCCCTGATGCAGAATAGTTTTATTTAAAATACAGAAATTTCATACCAGAGGTTTCTGATCAGCAAAACCCCCAGGAAATTGCCCCTTTCTTTGGGGTGGCAGAAATGTCAGTCTCCAAAGTCATTAATTTCCTTTTCAAGCATGTGGCCAGAGGATTACAATAGAGCTCTCTCTCTCTCTTTCTGGAATCAGTACCCTTTAGAAACTGCAATTTGATTGTCACTGAATAGACCGCCACTGTGTTATGTGGCGATAAATACAAACAAGTGGTTTGGAACAGGAAGAAAAGTATTGTTTAAAGGATTCCCAAAAGTGCAGCACCTACAATCACTCCTTTCACAAGCAGCAAAGAAACCAAGCAGAGAATCAACAAGACTTTTAAAAGAAGCTTCTTCTTGGAACTAGAAGGTTCCACTTTTGCCTGAAAAAATACCCACGCTCAGCGGGACAGTAAGCTTCCAAGGAAAAGACACCTCATCTCAACACTTAAGAGTTCATCTACCAGACTATTATTCTGGCTTGCAGCTATTTTATAGACACCCAAGATAGGCTGCTCTGAACACTGTGACCAGAATGTTTACGCAGAGCTGAGTTATCTGCACTGACTTCATGATGAAGGGCTGTGGTTGGTCACTGATCTTTTACATAGCACATGCAGAATCTCTGGTTCTGTCTTCCTTCAAAATATTGGGAAACTCTGGACCAGAGAAGCTCTGACAGTTGCTGTCTGTCTCTCGATTTGCCACGACTCTAAGATCACGTTTTTTATTCTTGGTTTTCTTGACAGTAAGGAAAGACATCTGTCTAGTCAAGTAAGACACACACTTGCCTTCCTTTTTTCAGCCTGGCAACTGAACATTACTCCCTGATAGGTTTCACAATTTTTGTTACAAGATGTGGGTTCCATGTTCTGAAGCCCCACAAAAATCCCTCAGAGATGACTTTTCACGCGCCACTCATGCTTGTTTCTCACCTGACTGAGTTCTGGTAAATTGAATGAAATCTCACACAAACGATATTTCAGGAAATGACAGGCTGCATGTACGGTGGTGGTCCTATTGATAGTAATGGAGCTGAAAAAATGCTTACTGCCTACTGTTCCTACATAACACAGAAACTTCCCACTGTGTTATGAGGGCCTTGGTATCTAAATGGTACCTAACTGTGCAGCAACTAGGGTGGGAGTGGGGCCAGCCCACCTAGGAGTGAATTAAGTTCATTCTTGGATGCTTGCATGACAAAATCCTCCCAGTGATGTCTTTTGCAGCAGGTATCCCATCATTCGGTGGTACAGAGCTGGGTGCTGTCTACATGTTATTTCCTTTCTCTTTCTTTTCTCTTTTTGCCCAGTTCAGAGTTTGAACTTCAGGGCCTTCTGCTTACACAGTTGGTGTACTACCATTTGAACCATGTCTTCAGTACAGCTTTTTGTTGGTTAACTAGAAATAAAGTTTTATAGACTTTTCTGCCTGGACTGGGCTTTAAGCCACTATCTTCATCTCTCAGCCTCCTGAGTAGCTAGGATTACAGGTGTAAGCTACCAGCACCTGCCTCTAGCTCCTTTCTTTAACTGGACATTGTCCTGGTTTTGTCATAGTATGATATACAAACCATCCTAGCAAAACACTTGCAGCTCTGGAGCCTGAGAGCCCCTGTCAGGCTGGCAGTCGCAGAAGAAGAGTTGACATGGATGTGAGATACACCTTCCCTGATGGCTGTGCTGTGAATTAACTACTTAATAGTGAACCCTTTTACTCAGTGGCCTCAGGTCTGTGTGATGATCACTGAAGGATGGATTTGCCTTGGGGCCTGAGGGCTGCCTCCTCATCACATTCCAACTTTCTCTCCAGAAAACCTCTTTCCCTCACACCTATTCATCTTCCTTTGTCTTTAAGTTTGATGTGTACCTTGCACTCCAGCCAGCGATGCCTCTTCTGAACATGCCCTAGGTTACTTAGGATACAAACCAACTGTTTGATTCTTACAAATTGCCTTGTCCTGGGATTATTTTCACTTGTAACCTAGAGCCTCTTACCCATGGGGATATATTCCAAGTCCCCCTGACACTTGCTAGAAGACACAGTACCAAAACCGGTATATACTATATTTTCCTATACACACATACCTGTGCCTCATTTATCTATAAAACAATTGTAACAATATACTATAACAAAAGTGACAGGAGTGTGGTTTCTCTCTCTTGTGAAATACTTTCTTATGGTATCCTGAATCTTCAGCCCTTGGCTGACCATGGGGAACGGAAAGCATGAAAGTGAAACTGTAGATAAAGAGGACCCACTTGTACATAGTTCTCTTCTTTCTTACTACATAAGAGGTCTTCAATGACAAAAGTAAGTGTGGCTTATCTTTTGTTCACGTTTTAGGGCCAAGCATCATGTTTGACAAATAATGGAGATTTCAAAGAATTTGTCCACTCTGAATTCAGCCCATATTCCTTAGCAACATTCTAGGTGGAGAGCAGAAATAAGGTGTATTTTCCAGGAAAGTAAGTCAGTAAAGCCAAATGGTTATGCAAGACTTCTGTCATAATCATCAGGAAAGGTGAGTTATCTGTGTGTGATGTTGCTCTCAGCCAAGCCATGCTTATTTCTAAAGTAAGGAATTGTCTCAGAAGACCTTCAAAGTTCTATTCTAAATTTTTGCTAATAAACACTCATATAACTGGAACTGGGTCTCGTTACTTGTGGATCCGAATCTATAGATTCAACCAATTACAGACTGAAAATGGTTAAGATAAACAAAAAAAACAAAAACAAAAACAACAAAAACAACAAAAAACTCTGGCTGAGTGCTGGTGGCTCACACTTGTAATCCTAGCTACTCAGAAGGCTGAGATCTGAGGATCACAGTTCAAAGCCAGCCTGGGCAGGAAAAGTCCATGAGACTCTTATCTCTAATAAACCACTCAGAAAACCAGTAGTGGCACTGTGGCTCATGTGTAGAATGCTAGCCTTGAGCTGAAGAGCTGAGGGACAGCGCCCAGGCCCAGAGTTCAAACCTCACGACCGACCAAAAACAAACAAACAAACAACAAAAAAAACTCTGCATCTGCACTTAGCAAACTTTATTCTCATGAACCCCTAAACAAGACAGCACAATGAGTTATATAGCATTTGTGGCTGCTTAAATATCACAAGTATAGATGACAACATCCAGGAAAGGATGTGTGCAGTTTATACACAAAAGTTCCACCATTTTGAATAAGAGTCTTGATTGCTCACAGGTTGAGCATCCAAGGATGTGTCTCAGAACCAATCTCCTGTGGATTCCAAGGGATGTCTGTGTTTCCTCTTGTAACAAGAGATAAGTCTATGAAATTTAATTGCCATAAAGTCATAGTACTGAATGCTTACTAGAATCCAGCCAATTGCCAATGTGAGGCTCAACTCTATTCTAATAGCTGAAAAGCTTGGATCTGTGAAGTTATACTCCTACCATTAAGGTATTTTAAAAGCATTTTAATGAACACATAGTAATTGAACTTATTCATGGGCTGTAGTGTGACATTTTAACACAAGTATGCAATATACAATGATCAGATCAAGGTAATTGGCGTGTCCATTTCCTGGGTTGTGATCATCCCAAATCCTCTCCACTAGCTATTTTGAGACATACAATTGAGTGTTGTGAACCATAGTTACACAGAACATTGGGAGTTTTCTTCCTGGAGTCATTAGCCATGCTTTCTCTCCCCTTCCCCCACTCAAATCTTCTTTTACATTCCATCCTTTGGTTCTTTGTTCTGTCTTTGAAGCCACATGTGCTTGAGTAAGGACGTCACCTGCTACTGAGCTTCCCCCCTCCTCTTCCAGCTCTGGCATCTGTCTGTTGTTTGACCTTCCTCCAGCAGGTCCCACATGAGCAGGCCTCATTGGTGGGAGCTGGTTACAGCACCCAGATGGGCTGTACTCCAATACGCACACAGAACAACAGGTCTATTGTCACCCTCCTAATGGACACTGAGCTCTTATTAAATAGCCTAAAATCACCCTAGCTTTCTTTGGCAGCCACATCCCATTTTGGATTCCAAATAAACATATGGTTATCTAATGCTGGCCAGCCCTTTGCAGAAAAAAAGGGCAAGTTTTCTCTACAGCAGCATTAACAGGCATTTTTTTCTAATTTAGTTATTGTATTAAGGAATATCAACAAGCTTCTTACTGATTATCTGATTTTAAAGTGTGGAATTTTAAGGGCTTAAAATATTTTTCAACATGTCACTTGCATAATATTTGGATTTAATAGAAAAGGAAAATTTTTAGTTCTCCCATGTTCTGTGTGGATGAATTTGAGATATTATCTTGGGAATTTTGAATTAAGGCTAAGTCTACCTGTTTGTCCTAGTCACTCATTTTCCATTCTTTGTGTGTCGTATTGCAAATATGTGAGACTTATGTTTGGAAAAGCCAGGATAAGTGAACAAAAGAACTATCAGTAAGGAAGTGATGTTGATTGGAAAGAACACTCAGCTGCTTTCTAAGTTGCTAAATTGGAAACAAAATTAATTACTAGATTCACAGATGAAGTTTTGTGTTGATTGAATTTGCAGACATTTTGAAATCCATCTGTACTTTTTGGTAAATTCCTTGTTTGGGGATTTGTTTTTAGTAAAAACAAATCATCTTTGCATGGTATTGGTAACTCTAGGCTGAATTTAATTTTAAGTTGCACACTGAGGCCTTTAAATTTTGGATGCCATTTAACGTCATTAGGACTGGTCCTCTTCACAAGGGAGAGACTCAGGGGGTCCTAGCAGGAGAATCTGGTGGAGAATGCAAGGCCTGACAATCAAAGACAGGACAGCAACAAATTATTTAACTATCCAGTATATTTGGCTTTAACTCTTTTGTTCTGTAAACTTGGCTCTTTGTATTTTTGTTTATAGAAAGCAAAATTAATCCAAAAGAAGGCCTTTGGAAATATTTGAGAGATCATGAGGTAACTGAGATTGGAGCTACCCAGTGCTCTTTTCAATACAGCAATGAGCCTTTTCTCTGACACCTGCCCCTTCTAGCTAGCAGAGCTGAATTTTGGGTAGTAAGCATTACCCAACTGTTCCTGCAAGTCCTGTGGAAGTGAGGGTGGTGAGTATGGTATGCATGTGGGACACTCTACTTCTTGTTAGCACTTTATAAAATATAATCATTTCCTCATAAATATAATACCAGGGCTGGGAAGGTGGCTCAATGGTAAGAATGCTTGCCTTGCATTCATGAGGCCCTGGGTTCGATTCCTCAGCACCACATAAGTAGAAAAAAAAGCTGGAAGTGGCGCTGTGGCTCAAGTGGTAGAGAGCTAGCCTTGAGCTGAAGAGCTGAGGGACAGCGCCCAGGCCCAGAGTCCAAGCCCCAAAACCAACAACAACAAAAAAAAACCATAAATATAATACCAATATTAGTTGTATAAGACCCTTATTTGCAATAATTAGTATATGTCTGAGTCAAGCAGAAAAGGTCAGATAAGTTGATATTAGGGAAATGAACCCTAAGATATGTATTCAAATGTTTTTTCTTTCATGTGATTGTTTCTAACACATTTATAAGATTATTTCTTTGTTGCTTTGTATGTCCCTCCTCCACTGTATAACCTCTGCTTTCACTGTATTTGATGTCGGTATAATTTGTGGAGGGGAAGGGAAAAAACCAATCGTTTAAATAGGGATACAGGTGGACCCATTGCAACAATGAGATGTACAAGTCGTTATGTCGAAAACGAACTTTACAACTTTGGTGGGGAGGGGGGTGAGGGGGGAGGAGGGGTGGGTGGGGGGAGGTGGGGGGAGAATGGGAAGGGATGGGAAGGGGAAACAAAGGAGGAGGCTACAATGCTTGATAAGAAATGTACTCATTATCTTGCCCATGTAATTGTAACCCCTCTGTACAGTATTTTCACAATTAAAAAAAAGATTAGAAAAGTCAATGAAAACATAAAAGAAAAAATAAGCCCAACATCCTAGGCATCTTTTTTTCAAATTAATAAATATGAAACTTTAATGTCTTTGAGTTCAAGTTCCAGTATTGGCACCACAACAGAAAAAGCAGCAGCAGCAGTGGAAGAAAGGTAGCCGTTTGAATAACACATTCAGCTCTGCTTTTTGCTAGTTATTTTGGAGATAGAGTCTCACAGACTTTTCTGCCCAGACTGGCTTTGAAACTTGATCCTACAGATCTCAACTTTCTGAGTAGCTAAGATTACAGGGATGAGCCACTGGTATCTGGTAATGAAGATTCTTCTACAATCTTCTTGTCATATGCTTATTTTGTGAATTTTTGTAACCTTTACACGATCCCCTTTTAAGATGTTGACCACATTGACCTTTTAAAAGCTGTCCATAATACGTTATACTTGTAAAGGTAAATCCGTTTTTAACTGGTAGATATCAGGTAATATGTGATACTCCAAACAGAAACACTTGCAGGTGATTTGCTACACATAGTTATATCACAGTAAAAAAAAATCAATGGAAATTTTCAAGCATAAAATGATGGCAGCAGGTGCTACTTGCTTATTAAACAGAATTCATTGACCCCTATGATTCTGTTGCCCTTACCAGCCAACTTACCACTTCTCCCTAGGCTCTTTAGAGTGTTCAAAGCCTACAGAATCATGTAGGTATTTGCTACCCATTTGGACAGCTCATGGGGATGCAATCTTCAGCCCACTTCTGTTTATGGTTCTCTCTGTAGCTGCAGGTTTCAAAGGTTCCACTTCCATGGATTCCACCAGTGGCTTATCAAAAACATTTAGGAAAAATGCATCCAGGGCTGGGAAGGTGGCTCAGTGGTAGAGTGCTTGCCTTGCATGCATGAAGCCCTGGGCTCAATTCCTCAGCACCACATAAGCAAAAAGAAAAAAAAGAAAAAGAAAAATGCATCCATATGGGACATATTGTCGACATGGTTTCTTGTCATTATTCCATCCACAATACATTACAATAAGCATTGACAGAGCACTTCCATTGGACTAGTATCACACGTCATCTAGAGATGATTCAAAGCATAAGGAGGGTGTTCCTAGATCCAGTGCAAATGACAACACTATTTTACAAATGGCATTTGAGCATCCCTGGATTGGGGTATACACAGGGGTCCTGGAACCAGTTCCTCTGGGTACCATGAAATAGCTTTACTTGGGGAGAAAGATTAGAGTCACTAACATGTCTCAGCTGGTAAACAGGATGTCCTGAGTATCAGTTGTTCCATTCCTGAACTTTAATGAATGGCCTGAGGATCTCATAGTAAGGTAGGTTGTGACTCAGTAGTGCTGAGGTGAAGCTAGGTACCTGGCATTTCTGAAAGCTCAAGGTATGTTGATGCTGCCAGTTTATAGTCCATACCTTGAGGAAGGTTCTAGGAAGGTTCCCTATCAACCTTCACAGAGTGACACTGCACAGCTCTTTCAGGGATGGCTCCAATGTATGTGGAGTCTAAACTGCCCTGAAAAGGAGAAAGTGGAATCCTCGATAAAATAAACCTGGTTGTTGTAACAGGTGAACCGGACTCTCTGGCTTGACACAACAGAAATCTACTTCTTTCGCAGTCAGCTGTGGTAGAGAACTCCGATCCACTCAGGGATTCAGTCTGATGGAGACTCTGCCATTTTCAACACAAATTTTCAGGCAGTCCTGAGCTGGGACAGCTGTCAGCTGGGGTGAAAGAATCTGAGAGGAGCACAGCTGCGCTAGATGCAGCTCTGCTCACTCCATTGTTCCTTACAGTGTGTTCTAATATAAAGGAAATAGCTGTTGACTGCTTCCCAGCTCAGCTCCCCACAGTGGGAGCGGGAAGCATGGGCTCTCCCCCATACTTTGTTGGGGGCTTTGTGAGAGAATAACACTCATTTCCTGTGTGTCCTACTGTTACTTGGCTGTAGGTTTCTGCCATGTGGACATTTCCACCTCTCAGGTCACCTGACTCTGCAGAAGCTAGCCACTGTAAATAGAATAAATTAGTCCTAAAATACCAGCAAGTAAGTGATACATATATTGGCTCATGGGAAATTGTATAGATGGAAGAACTCTTTGCCAAAGGGAATATCAACCTATGATATCACTGGGGAGACAAAGGCAGAAAGATCAAAGTTTCAGGGCAGCCTGAACCACAAAGAGTGTTCCAGGATAGCCTGGGCTGCATAGAAAGATCTTCTCTCAAAATAAGACAGACAAAAACAAAAATCAGGCTTCCAGGTTCTCCAGGGGATGAAACTGAAACACACAGAGGTGAACAGAGGCTAGGGAAGGCCATACCCCACTAAGCCATGGCTTTGCTTTCTATACAGAATGGGTGTGTCTGCAAGAGCTTGAGTGGGAAGTGGACTCTCAAGTTTATCACAGGGGTAGGGTGAGGCCACTCAGTGCAGGGTAGCAGTAGCCTGTGAGTTCAGAAATGAGTCTTGTCTCTGCATGCACCTTCTATCCCTCTTCATTGGTCCTTGGAGCCTCCTCCTCCTCAATGCATCCAATAGATTTCAGAGATGTCAAACTCTCACATTTGAGGGACCCTGACTTGTACATCAGAAGGCAATTGGGTGAAAATGATCAAAGGACAGAAACATTTTTTTTTCTTTTCAATACCATTTATCATCTTCATTCTGCCTCAAAGCAGGATTTCCATGAAAATCATTCAGTAAAACACGCAGAGGTCCTGAGGTTGAACTGTGGCTGAAGACCAAGTGTCATCTAGCATTACCAGGAAATAGTTTCACATGAGTGTTCTGAGTTTCATGAGTCATAACAGGAGTACAGGGTTCCTAGAAGCACATCTTGAGACAAGGGGACAAAAGGACTTCATGGGGAGTGTTCTCAGGAAAGCCCTGTACTAGGGAGTGAAGAGGGATGACAGCCAAACAGAATAACAAGGAAGCAAAGACTTGTAGAGGACAACATCCACTCAGGGAGTGGTCCCCCTGGACAGTGAGGCTCATATAGACACTCTAATCAGGAGGCAAGAAAGCTCAAGTGTCCATAGCCCTTGGCTAAGCATGAGCACCTCCAGGCACCCCTGCTAGAAGGGACTATGAGAAACCTTTGGGAAGCAAGGGACAAGTGCAGGACATTTAACAATACCTGCTACTGATGACATTTAAGGCGAGGTGATATTTTACTTCATTTGCCATTTTCCAAGACATCCTGTGAATGGAAGCATGATGGATGATGTTTTCACTCATTCATTTGTTCCCTTATCCATTCATTCCCTCACTCATTCACTCATTCACCTATCCATCCATCCATCCATCCATGATGGCCCACTTTCCTTCCACCTTCTCTACCTTCTGACACTTTTGTCTACACAGTACCTAAATTAAATAATAAAAAGAAGGGAACTAGTTTTGCCCTTGGCCATCTCCCACTAAGATTGTCATAACAGGCTCAGAAGTCATACTACCATTTTGTCCTCTGTGCCCAGAGGAGGAAGAATGTTAGGTAAGCAGGTGGATGCCAGATCTGCCTTGTTAGAGACCCAGAACATGGCCAAACCCCTGTTCCTATACCACTTCTCATTCTCATCCTGCCATCCCTGGATGGCAGCTGCACATCCATCAGATGGTCTCATTTCATGGCGTGACTCTATCACATTTCCAAGTCAGGGACAAAGGAGAAAGATAGCAGACACACATGGGTTTGGCAGGGGTTTTCACGCAAGAGCCAATGTGTCTGCCCAGGGGTAGTGGCTGCTCTCGCTTGCTTTGTGCTGGTACTGGGGCTTGAACTCAGGGCTAAAGTACTCTCCCTCAGCTTTCTCTGCTCAAGGCTGGTGTATTACCACTTGAGTCACAGCTCTACTTCCAACTTTTTAAGGTTAATTGAAGATAAGAGTCTCATGGACTTTTCCTGCCTGGGCTGTCTTCAAACCTAGAGCCTTAATTATCAGCCTTGTGAATTAAGATTATAAGCATAAGCCACTGATGTCCAGCCTGCTTCACAGTTTAATAAATATCTATTTGTATGGACTACAATGAGTAGTATGGTATGGAAACACAGCTTTAACTCTGCTCTGTTTTCACCTTTGGCTTATGCTTCATAGGAATGATTTTAAAGAATCTGTATTTGCATCTAAGGACAAATAGAACAATGAGTACTAACCCCTCTGCATATATTGCACTCAAAACCTAGTGCCACCTGGTTAAAAAAAATATTGAATGCATTGACATTTCCATGGTTATCTGCATTTGTTATGCTTCAAAAATGTTGGAGCAGTTTATTGCCAGCTTTCTGAAACACACACACACACACACAGAGTTTTGTAACTGGAATCTTGAGTTTTCCATCATTAATGCTCAGACCAAGGTTCTTACCCTGAGTTCGTAGCCAAAGTACCAGGTAAGTCTAGAAAGATCATCTGTCAAGTTCCTGATATACTGCCTGAGAGCAAAGCTCAAATCAAAGAGAAGGGAAACCCCAAAGGAACACAAATTACTGTCACTTCTGCATATATCACCAGACACGCACTGTAAACAAAGTAGTACTCAGTTATGTATGCTATATTTTTATTTGCTAGAAATATTTTGCAGTGGCAGAGCCAATTTTCTTGCTTGTGTGACAAACATATTTTACAATAGCTTTCTGGGGAAATACCAGGAATCATCAAATGTGAGTGTAAAGTGACAATGGGCAACAGAAATGTGGCAAGGTCAGGCATATGTATGCATGCTATAGAGAAGGTGAGTTGTGCCATTTTAAATCCCAGCGCACTCCCCACTGGAATTGCAGAGGGGAACCAGCTTCTAAAATCTTCTTGAAACTGTTTCACAGTGAACATTCAGCTAACAGAAGCAAATACTGCCAGTGATTTTTTCCATCTGGCTTCTCTCTCTGGAGGACTGAGGTTCAAAACCAGCCTGGACAGAAAAGTCTGAGAAACTCCATCTCCAAAATACTGAACAAAAAGCTAGGCTGGATGTCTGACTTGACTGGTAGAGCACCAGACATGGGCAAGAAAGCTTATAAAAATAAGGACATCTCAATATAGCTAAAAACCCATAGGAACCTTTCCCATCTCTCAACTTCCTTTAGGATCTGAGTGATTAGTCTAAACATTGCTTTATACTTTTCTCTTTCTTATATATTTTGTCAAAATTCATGGCATTAGATTTTAAACTTAAGTACTAGCATCATATATTTTTCAATTTGCTTTTTACTCCCCATTATTTATGCTGGAATACTATTATATGAATACATAGTGTGCCCATAATCTAGAATGCGGATGTTTGTTGTTTCCAATGTTTTTCCCCCCTAGAGCAAATGCAATTGCTGCTGGGGTTCTTAGCCATGTCTTCTTGTTACACATATATGACAGTTTCTCTAGGAACTAAACATGCAGTGGAACTGGTAAGTACATATGTGTACCTACCCTCATCTCACTGTCTACTGTTAAATTGATCTTCAGTGACTTAACAGTTTGATTCTCACAGGTACAGAGCCATGGCACTCACATTGCTTAGTGTACTCATCATACATGATATTGTTAGACTTTTAAATGGTGTAAAGTGGCCTCTCACTATGTTTCCAACACTTACCATTGTGCAAACGTACTCTTTTGATATATAAGACTATTCCATCCTAAGGAAAGACCACAATTTATGGACTGTCCCTCAATTACAGAATGTGCTTCCAATTTTTTACAGCACAAATAATGCTTCATCAAATATCCTGAAACAAAATGTCTTAATCAAATAGCTGGTGACCATTGTATATGATAAATTTAGGAAGGTTGACATTACTCAAAGTGCTCAGATTTAATGGTGTGCTGTCCGCTTAGTTATTGCCTACCAATTTCTGAATGTGTCATTGGCTTGCATTTTTATTCACACTTGCTTAATTATATAATAAGTAGAATCTATCAACATAAATAAGTAAATCATTGTAACTTGTTTAAATTTGCACACTACTTCCTTATGAGTGAGCTCAGTCATGTTTTTGTATGTTTATTGATGATTTGTGTTTGCTATTCTTCAAATTATGACACATTCATGTTATCTATGTTTAGTTTAAAATTTCCTGTCAATACTATTGTAGGAGAATTTTCCCCTAAACAAACAAGTTGTTTTCTACATTGATCTATGCCCAGAATGGAGAATTAATAGTCAAGTCACATAATGTCATTAAGGGATAATTACATGGATTCAAATTTTTGGACTCTTCAGTTGTTATTTTAGTTTGAGACAAGTCATTTGATAATGTTCCTTAATAATGATAAGCCTCAAATTAGTAGGATTAATATTGAAAACAAATAGAAAATATAAAAAGAATCCTTTCTATAAATCGAGGATATGTATTTGGTAGCAAGAAATCCCACTCAAAGCACTCACACACAAGTATTCACAGAGCAACTTGTGGTAAAATTCTTAATTAAATGTGGTTATAGATGAGAACATAATTCAGGCTAAAGCAATTTTCTACTATGATACAGAGTCATAAGAAGCTCACTTTAGCTAAGAGAAGAGTCATAATACAAGCTGGTAATAAAGCTCATTTGCAAGGGAAATCCAGCATTTCTGCAAGCTGAGCTGATTGCTTTCCTTAAATGGAGAAAAGATTGTCATCTTCTAAATCTAATAGGAAGGCTCTCACTCTCTGTGGAAGGCCATGCCCGACTCCCCAATCAAGCCTTCCCGTCACTACACTGGAATGAGAAAATTCAAGACTCTGACAAGGCATTTAATTCAATAGACATAAATTTATAAATATTCAAGATCTGTGACTAACAATAGGTTTGAAGTAAAATAACCATAATTTTGTGATGAATGTAGTTTCAAAATCAAAAGACCAGAGACCACGAATCTAAATATATATGAAATGGATTTTTGTTATTTACAGTACTTATATTCTATAAACCACATTGAACTCTCAATTAGCAAACACTGAACCCTTGCTCCTTGGAAAAATACAAGGTCAGGTGCCTGCAATCATCTACTCATATTATCATCAACTGATCAATAGGTAACCTTGTTTTATGTATATTTTGTATAAAGAAACCTAATTTAATACACAATGTTGATTCACTAACACTGAATCCATGGCCCAACGTATCATAACTCATGCTTTCATGCAACTTACCTTACATATGTATTTTCTTTGTAAGGAACCTTCTTGTGCTCTGTATTTAGAGGCCACTCTAAGCAGTGAAAGTGATAGCAAAAAGCACAAAATGTGAGTGATTTCGTGGCATTAAATGGACTGTGAAGAGGATACCTTTTAACAGCAGGTGACCTGCAAAAAGAAGGCAGAGTCTCACTCTGCTCCATCTCAGCTGGGAATGTGCATACAGGCTGGTTCCAAACTCTCATCACTCTGCACAGGTTTGTGAATGACCTTAAAAGCACACTGATTTTGACCTTGAAAGACTATTGATTTGGAGTCACAGAAAATGAATCCTCGAAGTCAGAATCCACAAAGAAATCCACAAAGAAAGAAAAACCCACAAACTGGCTGGGTTTTAAATGCCATACTTGGGCATTGCCCGATTTTTAGAAGCATGATTGTTTTTGGAGCATTGTTGTTTTAGTCTTTATTCTTGTTCCTTATGGCCTTGCGTGGTACTTCTTCAGAAACTCCCCTACCTTGCAGTGGGGATGCTTGGTAAGAGTTCAGTCAAAATCCTGTCCTCTTCTGGCCAAAGGACATAGGCATCCATCATCCAAGACAAACTGAGCCCCTGGAACCTCTCCACCAGGAATGAACCTCCAGCTGAAGGGAGCAAGGTTGGAGCTTGGCTCCTGGAGCTAGGCATCTGGTTCTTGCAATGCCATTCCACATCTGCTCTGATCCTGTCCTTGTAAAGCCTTCCCAGCTTATCAGCCATAGCTCATTCTTCTATTTGACTGTGTGTGTGTGTATGGGGGGGGGTGTTTGTTTTGGCCGGGGGGGGAGGGGGAGGTACCACTCCTAGAGCTTGATCTCAGGACCTGGGCATTTTCTCTGAGCTCTCTCTCTCTCTCTCTCTCTCTCTCTCTCTCTCTCTCTCTCTCTCTCTCTCTCTCTCTCTCTCTCTCTCTCTCTCTCTCTCTCTCTCTCTCTCTCTCTCTCTCTCTCTCTCTCTCTCTCGGCTAGTGCTCTGCCACTTGATCGATAGTTCTACTTCTGTTTTCTGGTAGTTTATTGGAGATAAGCGTCTCATGGACTTTCCTGCCCAGCTGGTTTGAGTTATAATCCTCATATCTCAGCCTCCAGAGTAGCAGGATTATAGGCATGTACACCAGTGCTCAGCTCCAGGACTCATTTTTAAAAGATTCGGCCACACAGAGGACTGAGATTTTCGCCCCCCCCCCCCCTCACAGTTGGAGTTCTACCAGTTCAACCACACTTCAGTCCTTGGAACTGAGATTTTAGCGCATGAACCTTTAGGGCACATTCCAGATCCAAACCACAGCCCTCTCATGTGGGATCCATCTTTCCAACTGTGGCACGTTCACTTCCTGTACTTGGGTCAGAGCTAATGGAGAAAAGCAGATTGTGTGTGGCCTTCAAATTAAATTATGAGAAATTTCCATTCATAGTTAAGGCATTTTGGTAATCTTTCTTTTGGTGTTAGTGAAGCTATGGCATACTCGTTGGTAAACATGGATCTAGAAATAAGTCTGGCCATGAAGAGTTTCATTTGTTCACAGATAAGCTTCAACAGCCCAAGATACTGAAGCCTCATTTTTCAATTAATAATACGTAAAAATCATTAGAGTAAAAACTGGTGAATAGAAGGTTCTAGAAAGCAAAACCCACTGTTTTCTTCCTTCCCAATGCCCTAACTCAAGTGACAAGGCACAAGACCCTGCTTTTGCTTCTCATACAAATGAAGACAAGACTTGACATATTCTATGTTCCTTCAATTAAATAGTCTTACTCTTGCTGTTGTTGAAATGGAAACTTGGGTATATGTTGTAATATACCAATGCATTCCCAGATATATATATATATATATATATACATATATATTTGAAAAATGATGATGAAATTAACTCAACTATGGTAAAGGCAGCTGTTCTTAGAATCTTAGGGAGTCAATCTATTCATCTGCTTAATAAACATCTAATGAGCACCTGCTGTTTCAGGCACTGGGAAAAACATTAGGAACCCAGAAATTCGTGCTATCACTCACAAGTATGGGTTGAGCACTTCGGGAAACCCAGGTTTCTGACTCTGGGATCTCTCATTCCGGCAGCAGGGTCTAGATACAAACAAGTGAGAGATGGGCTAAGTTCTTGTGTGTTTTGTAGACCCAGACTATCAGAGAGTCTTTCAACGGGGAACTTAATGGGAAAGTAGTGTCGCAGTAGTTTCAGATGACCTCCTGGTTCAGAATCTACATTTTAAGAAGATGCTGTGGAACTTGCATTCAGAATTGTCCTGTAAGGGATTTCGAAGGTCTAAGAAGTACTGGGGAAGGACTAGCAAGTCTCTGCAGAAATGCCTATGCCCCTGTGTTGGTGTTAGGGGGTAGGTCTTGAATGACATTGAGGAGTTTACAAGCTATGTGTTATACAAAGGTGTGGGGTGAGGAAAGATACAGGGATGTCAGGGAAGAAAGTTCCACAGAAAAGGCAACAAGAAGTGAAATATCCCAGGAGTTAAGAAGTCCATGGAGGCACAGTCAAGGGTGACAAAGGAGTCTTTAATAGCCGGCCAGCGACTGCCCTGTCCTGGACTCCCTAGTCTCAGAACACAAAGCAGCCAGCAAATACACTTAACACACTTAGGAAACAGGCCAGAGAAGAAAGAAAGAACAAAAACAATACCAACAAACCAATTCAACTCCAATGGAGAGCTGAATGGAAACGCCATGGTGACCGGAGAAAAGCCAGGATCAGGAGACAGGAGACGAACATAGACACACAGGCATAATAATGTCTGAGCTGGTCTGCACCTAAATAGGGTAAGGTCAGGGGGCAGGGTTACAGGAAACTCCCGGTCCCAAGCACTGGACTGACAGGGTTAGTACCCTATCAAGCAGATGCCAGCCCCTGCCTCCAGGGATTCAGGCATGCCCATCACCTGGGAGGCGAGACTTCCACTACCCCCACCATGAAGACAAGATGTCAGACCCTACCATACACCATGTGGCCAATGGCACTGGCCAGACCTGGTCTCCCTACTTAAGAAGTTGAAGTAAAGGAAATAGGAATCATTGGAAGAAGGGATCACACTGGGTAACCAGGCCAAGAATTGGACCAAGTATGGGATTTGGTAGTGGAATCAAGGCAGCAGAAAGGCTATAATGTGCCATCCTTGTTGGGCTTCATTGACATCACTGCCAACAAGTAGTCATCCTTGTGGTGGTACCAAACCCCAGAGTGGACATAAGAATGAACACACACACACACACACACACACACACACACACACACACACACACACACACACACTTGCCTTCTAGGTATATAAGTTGGAAAGGTGAGAAATTGAGGGTATGCTTTTACAGTAGAATTGTATGTAAATAAAAGCTAGGGTTGTCAGTAGTGCTACAGTAAGAAGGACTGCTTCTCAGGCTATATTTGTTGGGAAGAAATTTTAGAGAAGGTATGGTAGAGATTGTCCGTGAACTTCCTTTCTGCTCCTGCCAGTAGAAGAAAACTCTCAGCTGCCCATGAAGAGGCAATTCTAGCAATGTAGAGCCACCAATAAGGTACAATTATAGATGAGGACTTTCTAAACTTGGGTGAAGAGACATATTGCTTTATTTTTTTTCTAAAGCATGCTCAAATCTCAGTTTATAGGATGCAGAGAAATTCTGTTCTAATGAAACAGAAAATGAGTTTCCTTTGCCACCATTCCATGTCATGCAAGGGTCCTGGAGCTCTCCTTGGAGAAGTTTCCTGTCCTCCATCCCAGACTGCCAGTCTCCGTATCTTCATTAAGGAAAGGGAGTCTCTATTGCTTCCAGGCCAAGTTTGGGATTAGGACTCTGGGATCAGGTTGAGAGCTTCTACCTTGAGCTTCCTTTCCTCCTGAAGGGATGTTCCAACCTGCAGCATCTCCAACTTGGGGCCTTGCCTTTTTCCAAGATACTGAAATGGCACACCAGCTTCTTCTTCCCTAAAAACCTGTCCTCTGTCTCCTCTCCCCCTAGGAGGACTCCATTTGGTAATCCTCAGTGTGCCTTCAAAACCAAGGTTTGGTCTCTAGAAGGCTCAATACTAGTGCCCAAAGATTTCCATGTCCTACTTCTTTGAGCCTGTGCATTGTAACTTTATTTGCAAAGGAACTTTGCAAATGAGATTAAGGATCTTGTGATAGAAATATTATTCTATCCCCTTGTCTAGGGAGCTCCATGTAATTACAAGGTCCTTACCAATGAAATAGAGAGGCATAAGAGCCAAAGAGAGATTTGAAGAGGCAGGGCCATGAGCCAAGGAAAGCAGGTGGTGTCTAGAAGACAAGCCTCCAGAAAGAATATACAGGCTCTGCTGATGCTCAAGTTTTAGCCAAGTGAAACCTGTTTCAGACCCTACAGATAGTAAATATATATTGTTTTGAGTCAAATTGGAGTTGATTTGTTATAACAGAAGTAGGACATTACTAGAACTCTCTTGGAATTCAGGAGCTCCACTTCTTATTTCACTGTTAAAAATCTCATAGATTTGTTCTACCCTTAAACCAAACCAAGTCACTGCCTCAGGAGAAAGGGTTGTTTCCGTCACCGAAGGAGGCCAAGGTCACTTGTTTAGTATAGTTTGGAAGGGATTTGTGCTTTTTTTGTGGTTAGGAGATGGAAAAGGAAAAGGATTATTCTAGAATGTTGTCTCCAGTGCTTTCCATACCTGAGTTTCCATTATTTTGAATTGAAAAAGAAGTCTTTTCTTTTTAAATGATCAAATGACAAATCCTTTGCTCTAAATACCTGATCATTTTTTGTTTTTGCATTTGGAAATGGTAATGTGAGCTACTGAGATGGCTTAAGATCCTTGATTTGAATAACAGTCAACTAGCAGCCAGGGCCCACACCACACATGGTGTGTATGTGAATCTGGCTCATTTTCTACAAAGAGGTTTTTTTTTTTTTTCCCCAGCAGTTTCAAAACAAACCAGTCTGGAAGATCTAATGAACCTTAGTAGCCTGCTGGACTCTGCTTGACCACTCAAGTCTCCAATTCCAGAGACTTGACAAATACTTGTGCTCAGGAATTCAGACACCCTTTCAGAGATGTCAGATGTCAACTCCTATCTACATAGGATAGGAGTTGAGTGCCTGGCTTCATGAACCCCAGTCTTCCTGTCTATGAAATGGGGACAGCAGTATCCAAGAACCTAGGGCTGTTAAATGATTAAATGAGTGTGAAAAGCTCAACCAGGTGAATCCAAGGCCCTCAACAAGAGGGCTCCAAGGTCCTTCTTTGTCCCTGTTTCATCTCTTCTTTCCTATTCTATCTAGCCCATTTTCTTCTTTGGCTTGGGATATGCCCTGAAAATTCAGACGAGCACTAGAACTGTTCCTAGTCTTTTCAGCCTAGAAAATTGAACATCCCCTTGCTGCCTGGACAAGAGAATATTCAATGCAAAAAAAACCCTGTGGAGTCGGGAGGGCAGCAGGCTGGAGAAAAGGGCCCAGCTCAGAGGACTGGTTTTGGCTCTTTCCATCTGGAGCTCACTTGGCACCCTGCAGAGAGTGTGTGCCCCTGTGGGCTATGAGGCAGCGTCTTTCAGCTGACCAAGGTCACGTGGGTACAATCCAGTCCTCCTTCAAGAGGACGGATAGGTCCTCCCAGGGAATGCCGCTTCTCCAACCCTGTCTTCATGCAGGTTTCCCCCTCCCCTTGGTTTTTCCATACAGGAAGTCTCTGCCCAGCACCTGCATTACCCAGATGACCATGACACACCTGGGGGCAGTTACCTCCCCTTTCTCTGAGATCACATCCTGGACCACCCTGGTCACTCTGACTGTGGGAGGTTCCCAGATGCTGAGGTCACGTCTGCATTTGCCATGGCCATACCTTCCCCTCTCCCTCCTACTTAACTCCAACCCTGCCAGGGGTCAGCCTTTTCCTGTGGACCTTACACTATGGGTCAATTGGCAGTTTGCTCTCTTTCTAATAATCTCTTTTCTGCCTGAACCACGTGGCAGTTTCCTTGCTGCAAACCTTACAAGAACTATATGCATGCCCCCTTCCTTTCCTGAGTGTTGGATGTGTTTGAGTGGCTCTCCCAAGGTTTCATGCATTGATATTGGATCCTCATTGTAAGGAATTAAGTAATCCAACCATCATGTTTCGGGGGGGGGGGGGGGAATTGAGGAGGTGAGTAGGATTGGGCCAGGCCATCAGAGTATATCCTCTGTGATTGAATCCTGGGAGCTTTATATGAAGAGGAAGAGAGCAGAAACGGCAGATGTGTGTGAGACAGAGAGTGTTCTCTGTCCTCCACCATGTGCTACCTCAGGACTCTGCCAGCAAGAAAGTCATCAGCAGGCGCAGGAATTCAACCTGAGACCTCTAGAACAATGAGACAATATAGACCTTGTTCCCTTATGTAGTTGCTTGTCTCTCAAACTTCATTATATTAATACAAAGCAAATTAATGCACATTATAATAGAATAACAATTTTTAAAACCCTAATGTCCTGAGAAGTGGAATTTTTATTTCTTCTATTCTGCATAGATGCTTCTAACTAAAACACTTCTCTCTATCACCTCTTTGTACCAATGGCAGTAGCTCCAGTATTGATCTTATGCAAGGATACTAGTCATTTCTCACATCTGGAGGGTTTCAGACACTTCTCCCAGGCTAAGTTTTCACAAAGAAGGCTGTGAGTCTGACGGCCACAAATTGTCTTGGTTCCTAGTGCTTTATGATCTATAATCTGTAGATTTTGTCTAAAGGTTGAGCACTCTATGATAATTTTCCTGAACTGACTTTTCTTGAGCCTCTTATATTCATCAGAGGATGCAAGGTTTTCCAACCTCAGGAAAGGATTGTTTGTCTTGTATGTTGAATCATGAACCAATATCATCATTTTCTTTCTTTCTTTCTTTCTTTCTTTCTTTCTTTCTTTCTTTCTTTCTTTCTTTCTTTCTTTCTTTCCTTCCTTCCTTCCTTCCTTCCTTCCTTCTATCTTTTTTCCTTCCTTCCTTCCTTCCTTCCTTCCTTCCTTCCTTTCTTTCTTTCTTTCTTTCTTTCTTTCTTTCTTTCTTTCTTTCTTTCTTTCTTTCTTTCTTTCTTTCTTTCTTTCTTTCTTTCTTTCTTTCTTTCTTTCTTTCTTTCTTTCTTTCTTTCTTTCTTTCCTGGTCTTGGGGCTTGAATTAGGGGCCTGGGTACTGCCCCTAAGCTTCTTTTTGTTCAAGGCTAGTGATCTACCACTTGAGCCACAGCACCATTTCTGATTTTTTCTAAGTCTCATGAGTTTTCTACCCAGGCTCTTTATATATATATATATATATATATATATATATATATATATATATATATGTACATATATGTACATATATGTATATATATAGTATAGGTGATGTACAGGGGAGTAACAGTTACATGTCAGGTAATGAGTACACTTCTTTTGAACAATGTCACCCTTCCCTCATTCTCTCATAGCTTTTCTCTCTCATCCCCACCTACAAATTGAATAGTTCTTTTTCAACATAGTGTCTAGTGAGTATCATTGCTGTATTTGTTCACTCCTTGACTCACCATTACTTTGCCCCTTACCCTCCAAAAACAGATAAATGAACAAACAAGAGGAGGAAATGAAAACAAAAACAGCAACAAAGAGAAAAAAACTCTTGTTTCCATTTCCCGGTGTTCATTTCAATAAATATTATTTTATTTGGTTAGATGCACATTGCTATTGTGCCTATCACAGTCAGTGATCATTTTTCCACTATTTACCCTCAGTTCAGAAAGTAGAGTGGGCCAAAAAGCAGCCACCCCTGTACCCCAGAGCATCTCTCTGTTTACCTTGAAGAAAATACTCCTCCCTCAGATACAGCCTGGCTTCTTATTCATGATCTACCATCAACCTCCAGCCCCAAAGACATCCAGTCCCTAATTTCCAGAACCTAGGACTGCAGATGTGACTGGGAAAACTGAGATGGGACAATTGATTACCCTGCTTGGTGTCTTCATGAGAGCAGGAAGAAGACTGTCGGTCTGAATCAAACAGGGCTAACAAGAGAAGTACAGACTGAGGGGGACAAAGCATGTGGGGAACTGTCCAGACACCGCTGTCTATGAAGCTGGAGGAAAAGCCACAAGCCAAAGAGGGTGAATGGAAAGGGTAAAGGACAGGTATGAGAATGGAATCATAGAGCTTGCTGAGATTGAGTTTAGGAAGCTGGGAGAGGGCGAGTCTGATAAAGGTATGTTGTGTGCATATATGGACATGTCAACATAAAATCTCCTTGTACAACTAACTGATGCTAATAAAACATGTCAAAAGTAAACACGCAAAAGGGGACAAGGGGGTGGGGAAAGAGGCCCATTGAAACAACAACAATAAACCACGAAGACCTTGTGAAGTCTCTAGTAGGACAAATGGCTCAGGGACCTACAGAAGAAAAACTGTTGCAGGCTGCTTCTATTGTTTTCTGGATTCTCCCAAGTTGCAGTGTGCTCCATTCACACAGACGAGGAGCGCTTCTGGAAGCCATTGGTGAACATTCCTGAAGAGAGAATTGATGCAGCACAGGGAATGTCTCCTTAGACAAGTCTTCTTTGTGAATGTTTCCCTGGTCCACATAAAATACAAACCAGAAAGAAATCACCTTTCCAGAGGAGCTCATCTGATCACCTGCCTGAGACCTTTGGAAGCAATAAAGGATGGAAAACCAAGTAAAGTTTCCTAGCTGGGAAGGAAGAGGAGCAAAGAGAATGGGTCCAAGTGTGCAGCACAGGGGTTCAGGTGCCAAATTCAAGGTTTTAAGTGCCAGATGTAGAGGTCTACGTACTAGCTGTATGGACCAGGTGCCGGGGTGGGGCCCAGCTGTGCTTGAGAATGGGACAGAGCCATCAGCAGAGTGGCCTTGCAGACTGACCGGGGAATGCCCTCAACCAAGCAGATTCTTGAAATCTCACTTGGTCAGAGGAAGAATCCATCTTGGGAAGGCTTGTGGTAGACACATGAGTGTCCCTGGGGCTGGCAAGTGGCCAGTCTGGGGTCACTGCTGGCCACTATGGGATCCTGGGAGAAACAGCATGGCTCACTGCATGTGCAATATAACTGCACAGATTTAATATATTTCGTTGGTACAGAAACCTCCATGGTGGAAATGACTTTGGAAAATGTTGTCCCACTCCTTGTCACAGGGTAAGGGCGATCGGGGCAGAGGGGAAAGCTGAAGTGAATTCTGGCATATGTAGCAAGCAAGGCAACACAGGACTCCCTCTGCACAGAAGCCACTCAATGTAGACTCTGAACAGACAGGTTATAAGTGAGTGCTTGCCAGCTGAACTTGCCCAGAGCTTCAAGTTGGCATGAGACTTTCCAAGAAAAGAAACTTTGCAACAAAGAGGGGAAATAGCACCCCAAGGAAAAAGCTATTATGGGCTGTCCAGAAAGGCCGAAGAGAAAGTTCAATGTAGCAGAAGGATTGTGTGTCACAAAGAACAATCCCAATGGCATCTTAGTCTAAATCATTTGTGCGAATGCCAAAGTACATTGGTGAGTGAAGGCTGCTTGAGACTGGCTCTTGCCAGGGATTGCGGTCAGGGAAGGGGCAAGCCAGGACTCATCTTCTGTGAGTTCCTAGGGACATCAAGTCCTGACAAGACATTCTCATCCTGTGACTGACAACTAGAGACTGAAAATTAGTCATCAAAATGTAGTTTTTCCAAAACTGGGCATCTGTATAAAATTCTGAATCCTATGTTGGCTTTTGCCTTAAATCCACCCCTCTTCCATGCCAAGGGATTCATCATTACATGGTTGCTAAAACATATGGAAATTGTACTAGTCACACATGAAAGGCATTCTTTTTAAAAAGCATGCTTACATAATTTGTGCTTCAAAAAGCATCCTCTAGATTCGAATTTTGAGTATATCCTTCCCTAGTGAGGTTTTTAATAATAAAGAAACATTTTGATGCATTTTAAAATGTTTTAATTCTTTGATAGTTCAGTTACAGCTTATGCAGTGGCTGTTCATTAGATCAGCGATGGGTCATCATCCCCTCTGTTGAGTAATAGGATTGGCTGTCATTTTTGACACATTATTTTCATCTTCCTCAGTAGCTTCCTTCCACTCAGAAACGAGATTGTCCCACATGCCACTGTAGATCTTTGTTGTCATACCTAGGATGATTCTGTCTGTCTCTGTCTGTCTGTCATACACAATACACACACACACATACACACACACAAAATGAAGATGATGAGCCAAGTCTGACTTCTACCTAGCATTATTTTCTTTCTCTTTTTTTCATTTTCTTTCACTCTCATCTTTCTTCCTCCCTCCCTCCCTCCCTCTCTCCCTCCCTCTCTCCCTCCCTCCCTCCCTCCCTTCCTCCCTTCCTTCCTTCCTTCCTTCCTTCCTTCCTTCCTTCCTTCCTTCCTTCCTTCCTTCCTTCCTTCCTTCCTTCCTTCCTTCTTTTCCTTAAATCCCAGGCCTGGATCCCAAACAGTAGTTCTGAGTCTAAAGCCTTCCATGCCACTCAAGTGCATGGAAGAGGAAACAAAGGCTGAGGAACTAGGAAGGGCTTGGAGCCCAAACCCCAGAGGAGCCCAATGGCAGTGATCCTTTATTTTACTGATCTTTCTATGCAGACCATTTGTGTCTCAGTCCTAATTTAATGTCCCAGGTGACTCATGCTCGGGCAGATCCTTTCCTCTGAAAGATAGGGCTCATTGGCCTCACATGTGCACAGGGAAAAGAAATAATTAGAGATTACTCAACAGACTACGAACAGTTTTCTGTGAATGTAAGGCAAACAAGTGAAACAAAATTAGAGGAACTCTTTTGGCAAATTAAAAGTCATCCCTACAGCATGTGGACGAGGAAGAGGCAGGCTTGGCTGAAAGGGGGCAAGTTTTGTCACTGGAATGTCATCTCCCAGTGACCACAGCAAATATTTCCGGTGCCTTCTGACTCCAGAGTTGATTTCAAGCCTTTTTACAAAGGCTTGATTTACGTTAGCAAATTCCTGCTCATGAAAGCTTAGTTGTTCATTTTGTAAGTTAAAAATGGCAGCCTTTGGTTTGCTGCTCTGAGTCTGTGAGTCAGAAAAGGATGCCCTAGGATTGAAAGCAAAGCTTGTGTTGCCAAGGGCACCAGTGCTTCTGGAAAGACTAGAGTTGCTCCACAAACCTCCTTTCAGACCATGTGACTACAGCAAAAGTCAGGCCGAGGATCTTGATACCCCTAATGGTTGGGATCTCCCTCCCTCCCCCACTTTTCTCTCTTTCTCTGTGCTTTCTACTGATTAATAGGAGATGAGAGTCTCACAGACTTTTCTGCTGGGGCTAGCTTTGAACTGTGATCCTTAGATCTTAACCTCCTGAGTAGTCAGGATTACAGGTGTGAGCCATAGCACCAGGCTGGGATTTTATTTCTTAATGGCATTGTTATGGAGACACTGATCTACCTGTTGGCTTCTGGCCTTCTCTGTCTCTCCCTCTCCTCTTATCCTTCAGCAAATCTAAACACCAGTGAAAGGGTACTTAGTTGATCTAAACTGGATGCAGAATTTGCTCTGCTGCATATAAATGTACAAAGCCTACTTCATCTGTCTGTTTTTCCTCATTCCCTGCAATATGGAAATGGCATAAACAGCCATTAGTTCCCAATGAACAATGCCTTCAATGAACAATAAACAATTAACTTTTCTCCCAATTAGCAACAATGAAAAGGGATGAGGTACTGCCTGAAATGTCTCTTATCTGAAATGTTTCAGATAAGAAATATCTCAGTAGAGCTATGGGAGGAAAACCTACATGGAAGACCTTGGAACCCCTTTGCCATGAAAGCAGAGAGACCAGCCCTGGAGAGAGGCAGCTGGTCACACAGAGGGAAATCATCCTGCAACTTTGGTATCTGGCCAAGTGAAAGCCCACTTCTGTCAGAATGTTCACATAAAGAGGAAGCTTGTACAGAGCCATAAATAAAATGAAAGACAGGAAGCTGAGCTTTCCCAGGGTCAAAGTTCAAGTGGCCAGGCAACCAGCAGCATTCACTCACACAAAAATCTGGCCAAGTCCCAGATTTCTCCTCTCCAGAACCTCAAACCCTGTGTGTTTCCAGCATCCTCTTCCGGACCTCTTGGGCTCTGCAGTCCCAATAACTTGGAGAAGCAATTGCTTGAGAAGAGTGGTCTAGGAGAGGTGAATGGAGAGGGGAGACAGGCTGGGGGCCTGGGCAGTCAAGGAGATGACACTGTCTCCCGTCCTTTCCCCTAAAGCAGACTGGCCTGAGAAGACTACATAATTTGCAATATAGAGGGCTCTGGGAACCCTTGAGGAAAACACTTGTTTGGTGTCATTTGTGAAAAGCTGTGTTACCTTCTGATGCCTGACAGGTGGTTCTAGTGTACCCATTGCAGCATCGGAAGTGGTTCTCTTGTTCTTCAGGGATTGTGCATGTGCCATCGCAACAGGAGACTCCCTTCTTGCCAGTCCACCTGCAGGGAGGATAAAGTACTGGGAGCTGCTCCTCACTATTCCAAGTCACACTTGAAATGACTGTCTCATGAATGATACCTAAGAAGATACGGGCACCCATGTGACCCCCCTGGTCATGTTTGACTGTATGGCTGGGAAGAGCTAAAAAGTTTTACATATGAGTTCTATAGAGTTTAAAGGAATAGTTTCTTTCTCAGACAGTCCTTTAAAGGATATTCCAGAGATGGAAGCCTGGAAGCCAGGTGCTGATGGCTCACACCTATAATCTTAGCTATTCAGGAGGCTGAGATCTTAGGATCACAGTTCAAAGCTGAGCAGAAAAGGCTGTGAAACTCTTATCTTCAATTAACTAGCTGCAAACTGAAGTGGAGCTGTGACTCAAATAGTAGACCCCACACACCAAACCTTTTCTGTGAAGGGCCAGATAGTAAATATGTCAGTCTTTGCAAACCAAAAAAGATATTACATAGGTGCTTATAAACCAAGAGAGATCATCTACCTGTCCTGCATTCTGGGGGTGAGCTCCATGAGTGGGCAGGAGTACTCTGATGCCATATTCCATTCACAAAGAGCCAGAAAGGCATCCTGAGTACAGTATATTTCCTGAATATACTGTATACCCCCAGGGCCACTGCTCCAAGGCAGGCTAAAATACTAGGAGTTGGGTACTGTGAGGCTCGGGGAAACAAGGGGTTTGGGAACATTCTTGCCTGGTGATTGCAAGTCTGCTGGGACTATGGTGGCTCAGGCTTACTGACCTCACCAAGATGGCTGGGATACATGCAAGTTTTGAAATGCTGTAGACAGCATAATCTAATTTCTTGTTATTATTCCCTCAACAATACAACACAGCAGCTATTGGCATAGCATTCACATTATGTTAAGTATTATCAATAACCTAGAGATGAGGAAGAATGGTGAAAGAGGTGACACTGATCACTATATTCATATATTAGTTTGTTGTATGGCGATTCCTTTGTAAAACTACATAAAGATAAAAATTAAATTTAAAAAGTAACCTACAGATGATACAGAATATATAGGAAAACACATGTAAACACATGAAACTCCATGCTATTTTATAGAAGGGATTTGAGAGTATACTCTCTATATCAATCTATTCATATCTATTTATAGAGAGGACTATGTGGCTATATATATCTAGATAGATAGATAGCCATATATCCATCTCTATAAATAGATATAGATATAGAGTATACTATATAGAGATCTATCTGTAGATAAATCTATCTATATAGAGATCTATCTATAGATAAGTCTGTAATTCTCTATATATCTATAGACATCGACATATATCTATCCATCTATAGCTATATCTATAAATATAGATATCTACAGAATATAGATATAGGTGGATAGATATTTATATAGAGAGATATATACTATATATACTATATGGAGATCTATTTATAGAGAAATAGAGAAAGAAAGGAAGAAGAAAGAAAGACAGACAGAAAGAAAGACAGACAGACAGAAAGAAAGAAAGAAAGAAAGAAAGAAAGAAAGAAAGAAAGAAAGAAAGAAAGAAAGAAAGAAAGAAAGAAAGAAAGAAAGAAAGAAAGAAAGAAAAGAAAGAAAGAAAGGAAGGAAGGAAGGAAGGAAGGAAGGAAGGAAAGAAAAGTGTTGGTGTCTGTCTGTATGTGAGTAGGGGAGTCTTGGACCAGTCCCTGTGGATACATACAGCAAGGGACTACCATGAATGGTACACAAATAAGTGGACAAAGTATCTAGGACTACTCTCATTGGATAACTCTTGACCTGTGGAGGAAAGCTTGGGGATGAAGAAGGTGTTGTGTAGATATCTCTTTTCTACCCTGATATGAATAGTCTCATCATTTACCTGGGTCACAAAATAGAGAGTGCTCCCAAAGTTGGCAGAAGAGGACAAACAAGAAGACGGGAAATGAGGAGTCCAGGATCAGTAAAGTCAACTATAGGTTGATAGAAAAAGTAAGTGCCAACAAATTACACAAGCAGGAGGTGCCAAATAGGGAGAAGAGACAAAAGACAGGACAAACACAGACAGGTAATGAGGAAGCCAGGCATGCAGTTAATAGACATTCAAGTATTTGTTGATTACTGGGATGAGTGGAGGAGGAGACAAGACTTCTCACTGTATCATGGGCTCCAGTCTTCATGCCATGTTGGGGCTGTGCTCTGGGATCTTATAACTGAAGCAAGAAATAACAGAGAGAACAAAGCTCTACAGAGTAGATCTAACAGAAGTACTTAATTACATGTTTGGTCAGTCCTGAGTCCTGTTATAAACAGCTCCCAAAATGAGAATTTGAGGGGCTGGAGGCATAGCTCAGTTGGCAGATCTTATTAGCTCATAAGTCACTGAGTGAAAGTATCAGGTACCAAGTTCAAGTCCCAGAATCATATCGAGAGAGAGGGGGGGAGAGAGAGAGAGAGAGAGAGAGAGAGAGAGAAGAGAGAGAGAGAGAGAGAGAGAGAGAGAGAGAGAGAGAGAGAGAGAGAGAGAGAGAGAGAGAGAGAGAAAGAAAGAATCTGAGGTAAATACAGTGAAAGCTTGCATAGGACCTTTGATCAACATGGATTATATGTGCATATGTAACTGTTGTACTGAATCCTATTATTATGTGCAAGTAATATGTGTTAATAAAACTGAAAAGAAAAAGAAAAAAAACATTTAAGATCTGACTAACTACTACATCTTACCAGACACACTCAAATTTACCATGTTGGGTACAGATATTGAGAATGAGAAACTACGGTTGTAATCAAATTTCCTCTAGCTCCTTGATCTCATTTTCTGTTTCCCTCACTAGGGCAATCATTGTGCAAGAGGGAAAAAAGTGCTTTCTGATCATATTTCTATACTTTTATTATCAGTAATATTGTTGAAGTAATTTTAAATAATTGGTGTTGATTTAACTGGTGTAATTTCTCTTCCAACTGACATGACATTTGTATGTACATGTGTATGTATATGTGTGTGAGTGTGTGTGTGCCAGAACTAGAACTTGAACTTGGGGCCTGGGTGCTTTCTCTTAACGTTTTTGATCAAGGTTAGCTCTCTATCACTTAAACCACACCTCCACTTTTTACTGGTTAATTGAGGGTGAGTCTCATGAACTGTCTTACCCAAGTTGGCTTCAAATCACAATCTTCAGATCTCTGCCTCCTGAGTAGCTGGGATTACAGGCATTAGTCACCAGTCTCTGGCTGACACTGCATTTTTGGCATTCATTTATGATCACTTATATGGCTTTAGTTCATCAACTTTCACACCTGTACAGCAGGTATAGTATTCCACTCTATAAATACAGTATAACTTATGCATATGAATTTTTCCTTCTTTCTTTGTCTGATATAAGCAGAACTTCTATGAGCATCTTTGTATGTACATGTTATGGGTGTTATCAGTCAGCTTTCTGTCACAGTGACAAAGTATGAGTAAATCAAATTAAGGAATGAAGGTTTTATTTTGGCTTACGGTTTCGTAGGTGTCAGTCTATGGTCACTTGAGTCTGTTGCTTTTGGGCCTGTGGCAGTAGAGTGCATTTTGGTGATAGGGTTTGATGTAGAAAAGCTGCTCAATTCACAGCAAAGAGAGATAGGAAATCAAAATCCCAATAACTCCTTCAAGGAAATATCCCCAGTGATCTAACTTCTTCCACCAGGCTCTACCTCCTAAAGCTACTACGACCTCCAATAATACCCCAATGAGGACCAAGGCTTTGATATGAGAAATTTTAGAGTATACTGCATATCTAAAAACTATAGCAAGGGATAGGTGGGTTCCTATAAAATCGAGCTATAAAAGTAGTACTGTGGGGCTGGGAAGGTGGCTCAGTGGTAGAGCACTTGCCTTGCATGCATGAGGTCCTGGGTTCGATTCCTCAGCACCACATAAGCAAAAAAAAGAAAAAAGCCGGAAGTGGCGCTGTGGCTCAAGTGGTAGAGTGCTAGCCTTGAGCTGAAGAGCTGAGGGACAGTGTCTAGGCCCAGAGTTCAGGCCCCACGACTGGACCCCCCCCAAAAAAAAAGTAGTACTGTGGGGCTGAGGATGTATGCACATGCACCCCTTGGCCAAATATTGCCAAATTGCATTCTAAATTCATTGAGCCAATTTACACCGACAGTTTGAGAAACCCCAGTTCTCTACATCTACGCCAATACTCTTGATTGTAAAATAAAACTTATCTTCCTCCTTACTAATGAATAGTCATGTTTTCATATATTTACTGACTCTTCAGTTTTTCTTCTCTGTGTTTTTCTCATTTGCACCCTTACCCATTTTTCCCCTGTGGCCTATTTATAACAGTCGGTTTGTAGGAATTATTTACACTTGGTTATACTTCTTTTCAATTATAGGGATCACAAATATCTTTTCTTAATTTTCAACTTTTGTCTTTTTACTTTGTTTACAGTATCTTCCAATAGACAGTTTCATCTAGTTGGGGTTAAATTTAGTTTTTTCTCTTCAGATTTAAGCAAGTATCTATTTCACTTTAAAATACTTTTTTCTTCGCTTATGACACAAAGATATTTTTCTGTATTTCTTTACAAATGCTTTAAGACATTTTTGGTTCTTGTTTTCTTGCAGAAGTGGGGCCTTGAACATTCTGGACAGTGTTCTACCACTGAGCTACATCTCCAGTCCAGGATTTAGATTTTAATATAGGAGAAGTCATCTATTTTTGCTGACGGTTCATTTTCCCAAGCAGTATTCATTGTTTTTGTCCTTTCTTCAATGTGTAATGACATTTCTGCTGTATCCTCGATTGCCATATGCTCAATCTTGCTTTCAGATTCTCTTTCTGTCTCATTGGTCTTCTTGTACACATTATAATATTTAGCTGTGTGTGTGCACATGCATGTGTGTGTGCTAATATTGAGGCTTCAACTCAAGGCCAGGATTCTCTCCCTTAGATTTTTCATTCAATACTGGCACTCTACCACTTGAACCACAGCTCCACTCTCAGCTTTTTGCTGGTTAATTGGATATAAGAGACTCGGGGATTTGTCAGCTCACACTAGCTTTATTGAACATCAATCTGCAAATCTCAGACTTTGGGACAGCTAGAATTACAAATGTAAGCCACCAGTACACAGCTAATATTTTTCTTTAATGTAGTGTAAGTCTCTCAACTTTTTTTCTTCTTGACTTTTTTTGTGCTTGTAAGATCACAAATGTTAATGAAAGCAATCTCAGTTTTTAGCATTTTTTTTCAGCTTCCTTTCGGGGTGTGACAAAGTGTCAGTTGAAAATCTTTTTTGTAAAGAACAGAAAGTGCTTTTGACTATTTTAAGCAAAAAGGAGTGGCAGGAAGGATGCTTGTGGAAGGGTTCTAAGGCTCAGGATTAGCAGGAGACTGAGCTCTGACTTCAAAAGTGGGTCAGAGGCACAGCAGTGTCAGGAAACCCAGCAGACTCCAGCACTGGCAAGGAATAGCTGACGAACTGATGGTACCATTACCTTGGACTTCTAGCTTACTGACTGATTTTCTCTGAATTATCATTTACAAGACTAATTTTTTATATTAGAGATTGCCTGACAATACAGTGACTTTATATGGTTTCCTTGATGTTGATCACCCAGTGCTCACCAACCCCCAAACACTGAAATCCTGATCATCAAAGATGAGGACATTTCACTTGTCCTGTCTCCTGGATCGCAGGTGGCTGCATAACATATTCACATTAACTTTATCCAATCATTTTATATAGATTCATATAGAAGTTCTTAATCCTAACTGGGTAGCTTTCAGCATTTATTGACACCCTCCATTTTCTTAAGATCATTTAATTGAGTTTCTGGTAATGAGGCCCAACTTTTGGTATTTTTTGAGCCCTTCGCCCTCCATGCAGCGCTGCTGACAGGCAGGCCAGGGACACACTGAGCTCAAAGCCAACACTTGTGCTGACACCCGCTAGAAGTTGCCTCCATACCAACCTCTTCCTCCATCCTTCATTGCACAGTGGCACTATCAGATCCACTCAAAAACAAGCATGGGCAGATCTCATACTTTATTGTGGGAAGCAAAAGTTGGTGATGGTTCAACACATTCTTCAGGAACACTTAAATATTCTTGATGTGACAGTGGGATATAATGGTATTTAAAGGGAATGATGGTATTGGCAACTCCCTCTCCTCTTCTCTCCTCTCCTTTCCTCGCCTCCCTTCCTCTCCCACCTCTTTCCCTCCTCTCTCCTTCCCCCTCTTCCCTTCTTCTTCCCCCTCTTCCCTTCCCCTTTCCTCCTATTCCTTCCCTTTCCCTCATTTCCCCTCCCCTCCTCTTCTCTTCTCTTCTCTTCTCTTCTCTTCTCTTCTCTTCTCTTCTCTTCTCTTCTCTTCTCTTCTCTTCTCTTCTCAGAAGGCAACATTAACTTGATTGAAGAAAAAAAATGAAACCCTTCATATCCTGGAGTAGGACAAACACATTTTTAGAAGAACCCTTATAGACTCACAGACTTACAATTTAAGGGAGATGAGAGAGCAGGGATATAATATAGCGAACTGTATTTTCATGTGGAGAAAGCCATGCTGATAGTCTTAATTACAGTAAACAGTTTGGCAATTAAGATTTATCATTCAGAACATGATCTGAGTAATTTTGATGGTGAGAGAGCTACTCCAAGGCTTTTTTTCTTCTTTAAATTTGAGTGATTTCATTCTTTAGATTAGAGCTCCTGACTTTAGAAGATGAAATGCTTGGAACTGTTCTGATAAGGTCTTTAAAGAATAACTTTAGAGTAAATGAGTTTAATCATATGCGATGATCTGTGATTCCACTGTCATTTTTTTCTCAAAAACCATACTGTTCTCAACACCTTGAGATATATTTAGTATTACTGACCTTAAGTATCTCAGCTCAAAAACTATGTTAGTGATTTCTGTGGAGTGTCCTTCAAAGACTGATGTGTTTAGTCCCTAGACAAGTGAGGTGGTGGGTCCTTTGAAAGGTCGAGCCTAGTGGAAGGAAGTTCAGTCCTTGGAAGGTTACCCTTGAAAGGATATTGGAACCCCAGATTCACTTCTCTCCCTCTATTTCAATTCCCAGACACAATGAGGTAAAGAGACCTCTTCTGCCCAGCATTTCTGCCATGATGTATTGTGCTGCCACTGTTTCAACGTAACAGGGCCGAGTGGCCATATTCCCAAACCTCTGGAAATACAAACCCAAACAAATTGTTTAGCTTAGGCATTTGCTGCAGCAACTGGAAACTAGCACCCTGGTGCACCATAGATGCTGAATTGCCAGTTTTCTGTGGGGAAAAGTGCTGGTATGCAGTGTTAACCTATTTCCATAGTATCCACACTGCACCATGGCTAATTTGATTTCAGGCTACCAAAGTGAGGCCACATAACACAGAGTTGGGAAAATCTTCTTAGGATCACTTCACTGTATCATAATTCTGCTATCCAATGAATACAAATTAATGAGGAGCATAGGTAGGCATAAAATACCACAAATAAGGGAAAGTGCTGTTGAATATTCATTACTTCTATTTTCCATAAAGTTTATTATATTCACATTTATATAGCTTAATTTTAACAGACTTGATGTTTAAGAACAATTTTACTTGCAGAAAAATCAGTGGGAAATTACAGAAAATTCCCATGTGACTCCTGTCTCCACCCACACAGCCTCGCCAACCATCAAGGTCCTATGCCAAGTGGCACAGTTATTATAACTGTTGGATGTCTTAGTCTTTTGCAGTGACTTGGGACTGGGTTATTGCTAAAGGAAAGAGTTTTATTCTGGCTCATGGGTTCAGAGCTGGGAAGTCTAAGAGCATGACATCACAACAGCTTTGTTTCTGGTGAGGTCCTTTGCTGCTTGCAAGCATGGCAGCAAAGCTAAAGAAGGGTGCAGCCCCCACAATGGTGAAGAATCTCCCATCATTCATGAGAATTTGACCCCCACAACCCTGACACTGCCCAATAAGCGCCACTTCCTAATCCTCGCACCAAGGAATGCAGGTTCCAAAATTTAAATTTGTGGGGAACACACTCAAACCATAGCCATGCACTCACATTTGCATGCCAGTATTAGCCAAAGACCATGGTTTACATTAGGTGTTGTACATTCTGTTAGGTTTTTTCTAAATGTATAATACGTATAACCACCATTTTCATAACATACAGTATTTTGGTCACCTGGAGAAGTGATGTTCCCAGAGGGAGAAATCTTCTTCAACTCTTAAATCTGGGTACTAGGTTTGTGATGCTACAGAAAAGAATTTTTAAGACATGTTGAGGTACAGAACAGGGGAGTTTATCAGTAAAACAAAATAAAGTGAAGGGCATTAGACACCTAGACATGGGTATGGACACAGAAAGAAAAGCACTGCATGCTCAAGTATTAGAGTTATTTATGGTGAAAGAGTAGGTTGAGTTAGGGTTTAAATTTTACTTAGGTCAAGGACTCCCCTTTGTTTTGAACATCATTCTTACTGGCATACTGTTTTAACACTCTTGCTTGGGAGAGGAGATGTTATGTTACAATCAACTTTTCTGACTCTGGGTCACTGTGCCATAGATGGTTGCTCTCTTTGAACATCCTTTTAAACAAAGGATGTGTTTTACCAGATGCTCCTTTCAAGATGAGTATCTTTCCTTAAGTATTTTTCTTTTACAAACATTTTGTGAAAGCAGGGGTTATACCGTGGGGGAGGGACATACAAAGCAACATAGATATCATCTTATAAATATGTCAGAAACAATTGCATGAAAGAAAAAAATTTAAATACTTATCTGGGGTTCATTCCCCTAACATCAACTTATCTGACCTTTCCTGCTTGATTCAGATATATAACCCCAACTTTCACTGTATTTGATGTTGGTATAATTTGTGGAGGGGAAGGGCAAAAACAAATTGTTTAACTAGGGATACAGGTGGACCCATTGCAACAATGATATGTACAAGTCGTTATGTTGAAAACGAACTTTACAACTTTGGTGTGGGCGGGGGGAGGATCGGGTCAGGGGAGGTGGGGGGAGTTTTTATGGGAAGGGATGGGAAGGGGAAACAAAGGAGGAGCCTACAATGCTGGGTAAGAAATGTACTCATTATCTTGCTCATTGTAACCCCTTGTACAGTATTTTCACAATAAAAAAAAAGAAATGTACTCGTTATCTTGCCCATGTAATTGTAACTCCTCTGTATGGTATTCTCACAATAAAAAAAAAAACATTTTGTGAAGGAGTTATTTTAAAATGTCTTTCTTAAAAATATGTTCTCTAAGTTCTCAAGAAATATTAATTATCTGGGCAAAGTCAATTTGGTTATTTTTCTACCAGATACAACAGCTCAGTGAAGGTGTGGAAGATCAAAAAGATACATATGTATGCTCCTCACCAAGCTTTTCATTCATACAGTGTTTTTCCTAGTTTCTGGATTTTTATTCCTATGTCTTTTTTTCCCTAATCTTATTGTCACTCCCTTAAAAATACTCTGTGTTCTGCCTATTCTTGTATCCCCCTCCTTCAACCCCAACAGCTGGCAATCACTTATCTTTTTACTGCTCCCTG